>NW_027130432.1:6795000-7065000 GCF_026122565.2 Emydura macquarii macquarii
GTCTTCTGCAAACATCATGCTAGAGTAAAAATGGTCCCATTAAAATTAGCTTCCACAAAACAAAACAACAGTTATAAAAATATAAGATGCTGGTGGGAGTATTTTCTAAAGTAAGCAGGATCATCATGTTAGTTTTTTTAACCGTTTCCTATATTTAAACGTCCAGTGCTGAAAAGAAGTATATAGATGCATGTGTGTTTGTATATCCCATGATTGTGAGATGCACATCCACACACCCATCATGCATGCACACAGAGATTAAACATGCAATATATCAATTTAGTAACGTGCATAATCAGAAAAATGAATGAACATTTTGCAACATGTCTCATGATAATTTCTTTTGGTCTGGGAGTTGCTATCCTGGTGTTTTATCTGAAAAAAAACTCCTGACATATTAAACATTCTATTTTTCATATCATGTGTCATTATTCACTTCCGTATCTACAATATATTTACTTTAAAAAGAAGTATATATACATATGAAGGAAGGAATGGAAAAGAAAAACATACAAAACAAGAAGTGGGAGTGTGTTGACTAATGGTTAGAGCACCAGACGGACTCACGAGTTCTGGGTTCTCTTCTGAGCTCTGTCAAAACCTTGATGAAGTCACTTACACACCCTTCAGCTTCCTCACTGATCACAAAAAATCCCCAACAAATCAAACAACAACAAAAAGGAAACACCCAACAAGCACAAGGTAATAAAACTTACCTACCTCACTGGACTATTGTTCCCGTGTGACCGTGGGCAAGCCATTTAGCCTCTTTGTGGCTCTGTTCTTCATTTGTAAAATGGTCACAATAGCACTTCTCCACCTCCCAGGGGTGTTGTGACGATAAATACATTAAAAAGATTGTAAAGTGCTTTGAAACCTACTAATGAAGAGTGCTGTATAAGAGATTCGTATTATTATTTATAGGTATTATTGTTAATTAATTTTTGTAAAGCATTTTGAGCCAGATTTTTCAAGGTTTTCAATGGGAGTTAGGTACTTAAATACCTTTAACAATTTGGCCCTTTAATTTCTCAGGGATTATAAGAGTATAAATTATAATTGTCTCCCATCATCTGACAGGCCCCACCATGACTATCAGAACTGCCCATCATATAGAATTTGGGATTTTTCATTATTATAGACCCCTGCAAAATGCCACTTACTCACTAGGCATCAGGTGCCTCCAACGAGAGGAAAAGCAGAGATGAAGGGGTGTGACATGCAGTGGCAAGAGCTAACAAAATCATCAGGAGAATATACTAGAACAATCCTAAACTGTCTTCAAGACTAGACAAGATGTATCATCCTACTGGCAGCCAAAATGTGTCTTTAAAAATACCCAAACTCACACCACTAATTGGTCACTACTCTGTCTTAGTTGTACCACGTGTACCTGTGATGTGACAGTTGCCATAGTAACTGTACTATTGAATTACAAAGTAAACACACTTACAGAAAACTAAGAATAGTTTTTTGGGGAACTTTCTTACCAGGGTACCTTGCTCTTATATGTTGCTTTTTTGTGTATATTTATTTTGTCCATTAACAAACATTATATTCTCTTTTGGTTATGAATTAGACCAACATTTAGGTAATTAGACATCTTGAAAGATTTCTGATCTGCACTTAACCGTTTTACTGGCATAGTTATGTCGGTGAGAGAGTGATTTTTTTTTAATGACATAGGTATGCCAGTAAAAGTCCTAGTTTATATACTAGAAAGACAAGGTGGGCGAGGTAATATCTTTTATTGGGCCAGCTCCTGTAGTTGAGAGCTGTTAGAGCTCTGTGTAAGCTTGAAAGCTCATCTTTCTCACCAATAGACGTTGGTCCAATAAAAGATATTACCTCACCTGCCTTGTCTCGCTAATATCCTGGGACAAACGTGGCTATAACAACACTGCATACAACTACTGTATATACTGGCATACCTGTGCTTCTACCGGTCTAATTTATGCCAGTTCCCTGCTTAGGTGTAAACTGTATTAGCAGAAGCACTTTTATACTGATATAATTGGGGCCATGCTAGGAGGACTTTGCTGGTTTAACTATACCAGTGTACTTGTACTGGCAAAATCCTTCCTGTAGAGACAAAACCTGAATGTTAGAACAAAGTTGTAAAAGCAAAGTTTATCCTCCTGGCTAAAAGTTAATGTATTGCTGGGAGGCAACATGGTAAAGAATTTATAGCGACAGGCCAGAAGTCAGGACACCTCAGATGAGATAAAGGAGGTCTCAAAGCACCATATCTTGTTGGGGAGGATTCCCCGGTGTAGGCACTGCTGAGATAGCCATAAGGCTGCCTTCCAAGGATCTCATCACAAGTCCTGGTGCAGATGGCACACCAGAGACAGGGCTGGGAGCCATGCCAGGCAGTGGAGCTGGAGAGGCTGCCATGACATAGTCCACCAGGGCTTTCTAAGTTACACTGAGACACTCTAGACCCCCGGGGCAGCCCAGAATCAGGAGGGTGCAGGGGTGGCTTAAAGCCACCTTAGCTTCTCTCACCTTGGGCTTAGAGTTCTGTGCTGAACCTCTGAGGGTATGTCTACACTGCAAACATGGGTTGTGACTGCAGCACATGTAAATATACCCAACTTTCTTTAATCTAGTTAGCTTGCGTACTGGAGCAGCGAAGCCATAGCAGTACATGATTTCAGTGTGGAGTGCACAAGCCTGGAACCTGGAGTAATTTCCCATGTGCGCTGCTGTGGCTTCTCTGCCACCAGTACCTGAGGTAGGTAGATGAAAGCTAACTTAGATATCCTACACATGCTGCAATCAAACCCCAGGAAGGCAGTGTAGACATATCCTTAGAAGCGCAAAAAAAGAAGGGGGGGAAAAATCTGATCCTAGTTTATGAGATGCCCTCCTGGGTTCTATTCCTGACTGCTACTGAATGGTTCTGTGAGTTTGTAAATGTTACTGACCTTTCTGTGCCTCAGTTTTATCAGTGGTAAAATGGGGATAATACTGCCTACTTGTCTTTGTAAAACACTACAAGACCCCCACATGAAAGGTGCTATATAAATTCTAATAATTATTAATATACAAAGTACATTAATTGAAATCACTTAGCTTGACGTTGGTACTTATATCAGAAAACTAATATTAAGTTTGAGCATTCCCATTATAAATACCCGAGTGCTACTGCTGGTGGTCATATCAGGTGAAAACTTCTGGAACCTTGTAGGAATCTAATGGAAATCCTGGCTGCGGATGATCTTTAAACATTAAACACAGAAGGAGACAGAGTTTGATTAGAAGTGCTAGTTGTACTCATTTCACAGACATCAGCTGGATACCTCTGTCTGTCCCTATTCCTTTCTATGCTTACACAAATTGACTAGTTTATCTTTAAGGTCTCACCAGGATTTCTGGTTACCTTCCCAGCAGTTTTTCCCTTTATCCTGAATTCCTATCCCAGACAGTATTGCTCATTCTTATTCTAACTGTGCTGGCCCTTAAGTGGACCTTTTATCCCCTTCTATTAATTCATTGAGAGGAACTAGGAATTGATGTGTTCTTCATATAGAGTCCCAAATAAAATACAGCATGCAGAGTATTCTGTGATCGTTACAGTTTACAGTGGGAGGTATGTTCAAAACAGAACTGTCCAACAGATCACACCACATTTACACAGGAGCCCATCAGTGACATTTATAAAACACATTGTCTGACTGATATACAAATCTTTGCTGTCACAATTTTGGTTTTTTATAATGAACTCTAATTCTTCCACATGAAGTCTGTCTATGTAGAGAAAGCTATTTTTCTCTGAACATGCACTAAAATTGATATTGTTTTACTATATTTGATCATTAACACTGCCCAAGCCTTATGTATGGAATTTATTCATGCAAAATTTCTTATTTCCTTAACTTTGTCTAAAGCCTGCAGTTTAAGGGTGATGGAGGCATTTTATAAGCAAATATTAAAGTAAATGGACAATTGCCCACCATAAAAATGTTCCTTTTGTAATGATTTGTTTTTAAGAGATAATCTCCTCGTTTAAACCATGAACAGTCCTGAACCAAAAACAGGGAGAGAATCACCCATAAAGTTTGGGTAAGATTTAAAACTATATCCAGTATTTTCAGAAAAAGCCCATCTGTATTTTAAATGCAGATTAAATGCAACAATATTGATTCCTAGATTAGATTTTGGGTTTACCAGATGTAATCTCAATTCTTAAATTTGCAATATATTAATTTGATTGTGAAAGAGGTTTACTGTAAATATCCAGACATTCTAGTTTCTGCATCAGTGGAGAAATTACCCAGGCTTGGACTATACAAGTTCTGCTTTGAAGTAAGGCCTGATCCTGCTAGCAGTTATGCACAAATTTAACTTTCTGTATATGAATGGTGCCATTCATTGGGCCTACTCAAATGTGTAAAGTTAAACCCCGGCATAAGTGTTGCAGAATCAGGGCCTATCTCTGCAAATGTTCCACCACTGTAGTCTGGCAATAAATCTGGATATAGTTGACCTTCATACCTCAACTTGACTTCAATATCTGCTAATTCCTTTTTCCAAAATAAATTGCATCAACCATGCCCACATTTAGCCAACTGCAGTTCAAATTGTTTTTGTTCTTTCTCATAAGTTCCTTCTACAGATTAAATGCTGATGCACTGAACTAACTGCTCTTGGCTGAAGTGGGCAAGTATAATTTTATTAGTATAGATTCTGGAATTGGGTAAGTACTGTATCAGTATCCTCCCTAGAAAATAGGTGACATGTCATGGGATATTAAGTATGGCCATTTAATGTAAAAACTCAGATAATACATGAGTTAAATGGAGAAAATGAGAGAAAGCTTTTAAGCATTCTCCCAAGACAGATTGCAGAATAATATTATTGTACACGCAAGTAGTGCTGATTGACACAGTCAGAAGGCCATTACACTGGTATGGTATAAAATCATTATGGTAAAAAGCATTTCAGAGCTGCAGAGTGATAGTAGCAACATATAATGAATTATCAATAAAGAACTAGTGATTCAGATACATTTCATATGAATAGAAAGCTTCCTGTTGTATAATTTTAATCTGCCAGTCTGACAAGTGACTTGAATATTTAATTCCTTCTCCAGGTATAGGAAATGTCCTTTTCTTAATTTTACCAGAGACAGCAATGTTGTAGAATAGGACAGAAATTGAGCAACAGTAAGCAGTGTTTTTAATTAAAGGTTATTTGAGCAGAGGTTTCAACAAGGGAGCCCTCTGGCTCAGCTTTTCTTGGACATAAATAGGAAACAGGATCAGCTTCTGAGATCTAGGTGCTAAATAAACATTCTTTCCTGCAAATAAACACAAAGCAGAGCCTTTCACAACTCAAGCACGGTAACATTTTGAGGCTTATGTTCTGTCACTTCATTAAGTCCTCAAAATCTACATTGTGGCAATAGATACTAATGATGAACCAGAGCTAAAATACATGTTACCTTGAGGGACCAAAACGCTGCATTGTTAAGGCCTGATCCTGCAGAAGACTGTCTGGGCAGACCTTGGCACTTATGGAGGTCCACTGAAGTCAATGGGTTTGTGTGTGGGCATGCCTGTGTGATCGTTTTGCAAGATTGGGGTCTTTTGGATGATTGACCCATGTTTTCCCTTCAAACAGTTATTTAATATTTGCAGCTAGAATATAATACCCAGGACAAGAGTAATGGGGCTGGAATTTTAAGATTAATTTACCTTTAAGAGATGGGGAAACAGATTACACCTAGGCTGAGTATAAAAAATATTTAAAAAAAACCAGGAAACTATATTTACAAAGCTCATTTGAGGGCAGAAAGACTGAAAGACCCAACTTAGGTGTCCTCAGAGATGCAACTAAAAGATACAATCAACAAAGAAAGCTGAGCAATTGAAAATGTATCTGACTGAGATAAGCATGGGTATAATTTTGAGTTCATTATATATTCAAATATTACCAACTCCAAGCATTCAGAACTCATGACTCAGGTGCCCAAATAACATGAAATTGGCTTTAAAATCAGAAGATTTTAAAAGAATCAACTGGAGGTTCTTTTGATTTCCCTTCTGGATTTTCAGTCTTTTGGGAACAGTTAGGGCATGTTTTCAAACCACTCGTTACACTTACTTTTTCTAAATAAAAGCTGAGATATTTATGTAATCACCTGACTTCAGGAGGCGGGGCTTTAAGGAAAAACACCAAATATCTCTAGACTTGCAATAAATTCAGAAGAGTTGGTAACGATTTCAATGAGTTCCAATAAGCCCCTCTCCAAATGTTGTACATTTAGCCCAAGATTTTTTTTTTTTAAAGTTAGACTTCCAAATCCATATTTAGGTCTTATAAATAAATAACCTAATTTTCAAAAGTGCTGAGCATCCAGCTACTCCCATTTCTATCTGTTGTTTCATTACTCTCTCTCCTTTGCCTCCTCCATGAAGGGTGACTGCATCTCAGCAGGATGCATCTTCTCTTGCTTTCCCCACCACTCAATTAGCAGGCCGCAACTGAAGACACCTTTTACACTGAAGTGAAAACTCTTGAGGCCAAAGGCTGCATTGGCATTCAAATAAGGAGCCAGTTTGATCATAAGCAGAGACCATAATACAGTGAACATAAACCCGCCTGACTTCCCCACAACCACTAATCAATTAATGAGCCTCCAAGGAAGGAGGGGAAGAAAAGAAAAATCAGAGGACCCTGGCTTGAATGTTTCATGGTCCCCGAAAACCAGCTCTGAATACTGCTTGTTTATTTTTTACCACTGAAATATTTCGGGACAAATCCACATCTGGTGTAATCAGTGTATTTTTACTGACTTCAATGGTTCTAGGCTGATTTATGCCAGCAGAGAATCTGACCATTTCAGTTCCAAAAATTAAATTCTCTTAGCAGCTTTTTATATGATTCTGGGAAAAAGAAAGAAAGATGGATTAGAGAAAGGGTGATCTGGGAGTCAAGAACTTCTGAGTTCTAATCTCAGCTCTAAAACTGACTTGGCTTCTGTAGCCTTGGGCAAATCACTCAATTTCCCTGCCTCGGTTTCCCCATCTGTAAAGGAAGGATAATATTAGTTACCTTTTACGATGCTATGGGGATTAATTAAAAAAATGTTTGTAAAGTGCTTTGAAGATGAAAAGCATTATAGAAGTGCTAAACATTATAATTATTGTTAATTAATACCTCTTACCAGCCAATTTTCCCCTTTTTCCTTAAAAAAAGCATTACACAGTTACAATAAGGCATAACTAAGTAATTTATTCAAAAATTAATGGACACCCTGTAAAATTGTAACACACCCTAAATGTGGTTATTATAGACTACCCATAAACCCAGTATTGCTTGAGTATTGTATAACCTAAACCTAGTGGTGTATTATTAAGTGTAATAGAATCAGAGATTATCAAAGGGAAAGTGAGTGCTGATGCATTTGAAATCCTCCTTACCTTTTTGGCGTCACAGATCTGGTGCATACACTGCTGGCAGCGAAGAAAGTGCTGGGCACATTCAATTCACGGTACAAAAGGATTAATTAAGGTACAGTTATTGCAAGCAATGTTTAGACATGATTCAAGTCATTCAAGACACAAGGGCTTGTGGAGTATGAATTAATGCCAATACTATATAAAAAAAAGATGAGAATGAATTTAGCATGTATGAAAGCGAGAAAGTAATAGCTCAAGCCAGGGCAGAAGAGGGGGTACATAGGGAGATAGGCCTCCCCCCAATAATTGGTGGGTGGGCATAGAACTCCCTAGCCTCCAGGGCCCCGGCAGGAGCAGAGAATGTGCCCCTCCAAAAGCGGTGGCATTTAAATTCCTGTCCACGCCCCTGGCTCTAGCGGCAGCCAGGTGAAGAGCTATGTATTGTAATAGCTCCTTCTAAACATGGCTGCAAGACTTTAGCCCTGATATGCACCATCCTGTCTGTTTCTCAAGCTAGTCCATTCTCATTGCATTTATTCATACTTATTTTAGATAAAAAAATAGAAATGTAATGGCTCAAGGAGAAACAGGTGTCTGTTTTCTTAAATATAGCAGCATTTAAAGGACAGTGGCTAACTTCCTTTTGCGAGGAAAGCAACCAGTCCACGTGAGAGTCATTCCATGTCAGGAATACAGTGCACACACAACTGGCGTCTTGGGTTAAGGCCTCCCACAGAAGTCTAGTCTTTAGCCAGAGAGTGTCTAAAATGAACGAGTAAAATGAGAAGGAGGCTAATGGATCAGAGTGTATGGATGATTTGGTAGTTAAGGTTGCTAGCCTAGGATCTGGGTTCAATTCCTTATTCTGTCACAGATATCTGGTGTGACCTTGGGCATGTCATTTAATCTCTTTGTGTCTCAGTCCCCATCTGTAAATTTGACGTAGTAGCACTTCCCTACCTCCCAGGGTTGTTATGAGGATAAATACATTAAAGAATATGAGGCAATCACATACTATTTGAGGGGGAAAGGGGCATATATGTATCTTAGACAGGAAGGCATCTTTATTGCGAAGAAGGGAACTACTTTGAAACTGGAAAATTAACGTGTACATGAAATAAAATGAAGATAAAGGAAAAGTATTTTGAAGAATTTAGGCTCTTGCTGAGTCAAATCCCTTCACTGGCTTCCACTTGCCTTCTGCATTAGTTTCAGGCCTCTGACTCTCACCTTGTGGGCTCTGCACAGCTCTACTCTGGTCTCCATCTTGATGCTTCTACCATTCTCTTGAACTTTACTCTGTTAAGGTCTCAAGCCTGAGTGCTTCTTTGCATCCTTCCCCTTCTCTCATCTCTGTGCCTTCTTCCGTGCTGCCCCATATGTCTGGAACTATTTTTTATTCCAGCTTGTATGCCAGCTCTTCATTCAAATACCTCCTTAGACACATTCATCCCATTAATTCACCATGTAAAGACATTTAAAATGTTAAAAAAGCAAACTAACAAGCAACATGAACAAAATGCGTATTACAAAGCTTGTGGTTTTTGTTTTTTTTTAAAAGGTGGTTTTTCACTTTTTGAAAACTGGTCTCTTTCCGGTATTCATTACTCTCAACCATATTTTACCACCTAACACTCATCAGCATGTCTCAGACCACACACTCTCTCAGAGAAACCTTTACATAGTGACTTTCAAACCGACATCCCACCTACAAAGGTGGACTGCAGATCTTTTCCTACCCCTCTGTCCTTTTACAGGTCAGTGACCTCAACACTACTTCTTATGCATCCCACATACCAATGAGACAGAATCCAAACCCTGTTTACAATCCATCGAAACATAGACACTTTTCTGCTGCTTCAATTTACCCTCTCAATATTGGCCATGGGGCCCAACTTCTAGGCAGAGATGAAAGATCCATTTCTACAAGATTTCACACTTGTATTGCTTCAGGTTAACATGCTGTCCTAATGAGAAATCTCCCTTGCCTTTCCTTTTCATAGTTTGTTCTTCTCAGCCTGCCAACTCAAGCTCCTTATGGGAGATATCATTGACCTGAAGACTCCCAGTTTGTCCACCCACTTTCATCTTCGTTTTGAAAACTGAATTAATGTTGTTAGTGATGGAATTAAAATTTGCCTTAAATCACTTAGTAGATTTAATACACTAAAAAGATCTCCCTTTGTGCAATCTACCCCATTTGCCCAATGTTTTAAAATAAACTTTTAAAATAAAGATAGTATTACACTTTGAGTAATTTAGTTTAAGTAAGTAATTTATTTTAATTTTAGTGTTTTGGGCCAGTAATTGAATACATTAGTAAACGCCAAAAAGTCGCAAAGAGAAAAAACATTAAAACTATCATTTATATTTTGGTTTCCAAACCATTATCACATTTTATAAAATTAATGAATGGGGGAAGAAGCACCGTTCACAAAGGTAAGTGTATATTGACAGCATTACACTATCTTGTTTGCATCTCATGCTTTTCTGATTTCTACCTGTCTGGCTGTCGGCCTACATACTGACATGGCTCTCATCACCACCGTATCTGGACTTGGTTCTCTTTCCTCAACTTCTAGCAAATGCTCCTGACTCTTCATTGTCTATGTTAGGCAGGGTTGCTTTCTCATTATCCCAGTCAGGTAGTTTCAGCTGTTCCCATCTTTCCTCACATAAGGTCTCATCCTGGCAACTCTTAACAATGAGCTTATTCATAAGATCCTAGAAGAATAATTTAATTCAGATTCCCCCCTCTGTATATACAGCTAACATCACTGTCTCCTTAAAGGATAAAGATGGCCCTTATTACACTAAATGGTTCCTATAGGGCTAGATTTTCAAAGTCAAGTGTATGCTACCTTCACATAACATCTGAATGCTCCTAACTTAAATACACAATTACAGTGCTGTGTGATTTGTGTGCACAATGGGTAGCCACATGCACATGTTATGCACTTGTTTACCATTGGATATCTGGCCCACAATGTGTTGAGAACTAATACATGAATTGTAGGCTGATTCTGATCTTTAACATCAGCCCCAGTGAAAAGTGGTTTTTCTTGGTGAACAACCAACCTAAAAAATACTTGCATGGAATCTCACCCCCTTTCCCTCTGTTCTGCTTCCACTGATCTGGCTGATGAAATCAGACTTGTGGCAGGCACTGCAAATTCCTTTCCTCATTTCAGCTCCCTGATGCTTGAGTCTATGGTCTTTTGGTCCCTGCTGCGTATATATATATTTTTTTTCTTTATTTAAGGAGAACTCTGATCATCTCTCTCCCACTCCATCTCATGCTATTGACCGTCAAGCATATATGGGACCCTATAGTCTTGTATCAGATCTCTGTCTAAATATTTACATTTAACATTAAATAATATTGTAGCAGTTAGTGATTAGAATTACCAGTTAGTAATTTCTGCTTGATTTATTTTTTCACTTCTTTAGATATCCCTCTCCCCCATAAGAAGTTGGGTTTCAGAAGATGTGACTCATACAAATGAGATGGGCCAAATTTAGTCCAGGTGTAAGCAGGTTTGACTCCACCAAACTCAAGCAAGTTTCCAAGAGGTGAGAGTTTGGCCCTGATGCCTTTCCAGAATTTTTACTTTAAATATACTTTTTGTTTCTTTTCTTAGTTCCTTTTTAAGACAAAAGGGCAATGCCAATTAGCAGATATGCACATTGCCCAAGCCCCCAGTCAATCATACTCCCATAACTGTGAGGACAATGGCCCAGTATTAGAGATGCCTGGAGGACAACACTTGTTTCATGGCAATTTTTGGAATTTTTTATTCCACATCTGTTTTTGGATCAAAACGTCCCCATTCAGTCCCTAACTACCAGACTATCCAGTGTGAGAGAGTCTCTATCTCTCTTTCATCTTCCTGATGAAAACTTAATCTGAACCAATATGTCTCTGTGAAACATTTAGTCAAAAATGTTCCAACAATTTCTACCCAGTATACCGACATCTGTCTCCGTGTGTGTGTGTGTGTGTGTGTGTGTGTGTGTGTGTGTGTGTGTGTGTGTGTGAGAGAGAGAGACACAGTGAAACTAATTCATCTACTCACTCAGTCACCAAATTCTAATTGGCTCCATTTCCTGTCAGCTGCCAATGGCGGTGACCTGACACAGCTTTGTATTGGATAGCTTTTACACAAATTTAATTGTATGGTGAAGGTGTCCCCGTGTCATGACACTTTTTTGTAAAAATATACAAGGTCTGCAAACAGCCGGATCTGCCTAGTAATCAACAGCTAGCTCTGGTGATTTGAAGATGAGTAGCTGGAACTGTGGATGAAAGAGTTATTTTATGAAGATTAATTGAAGATTTAGATTGCATTAGTGGCCAGAACAAGCTGGATACTTTCCAAATGCAAGGAGGACATATTCCTTGTCTCACAGACCACATATGAAAAAATAAGAGACCTGTAGGGAAGGAAAAAAATATACAACATACAAGTAGAGTAGACAGAGTATTGGTGGATACATGCCTTGTTATTTCCATCTTTTGTTTTGTTCTAAATATAAACTACATCCAGCTGTCTAGCCATTATTCGTTCCTGGCTCAACCCTCATTGTCTACGTGCATAATTTTTTTTAACCCACCTAAAAATGTCTCCCTTCCCCATGACCCTCACACCTAGCACAGTCAACCTCTAAGCCTGTCCCGTCCTCACAGAATCTTGCTGGGACTCCTCCATCTCATTACACAGAAGTCACTGCTCTATAGAGAGAGGAGACGCTCTGAGAAAATGATTGCTGATATCAGAAGGATACCCTGGGGTGGTGAAGACTTTCCTCCCCCACCAGGCTGCCTGCTCAGGTAACCGTAGACTCAGTAGTTCAGTCCCTTGGTTTCTGGGAATTGTGTGTGTTTTGAAGAGAGCAGGGCTCTTGTCCCATGTAGTGTGAGCCATGGGAACACTGGGCTTGGGGCCCCCGAGTTTCCCCTGCTGTTGTCACTTCCTGGGCACTCTCCAGCCCTCCTCTATGCTCTTGCTCTGGCAGCTGCAGGCTCAGTCTCTTGGCTCCTTCAGATAGCCCCAACCCTTCCCCACTTAGTCCCATTAATTTAGCTTCTGACCATTACCTTACCCCACAGTCACTTACCCCAGTCGGTTTCTCAACACCACAAAATAGCTCACAGGCTCCAGAACTGTTGATGAGGCTCCTGGTCTGGAGTCTCTCCTTGGAGATGCTGAGGATAACTCCCCCCTAGGAAGTTATGTAGAAGCAATGAGATATGTTGCCTTTTGGGCCATGTGCTCCCAAAGTCCTGGCTCTGCGAGAGTGTGCTGGGAGAGGAAGAAGACTTGTTCCTGACGTCAGTGCAGCTCGCAGTCACTGGCTGCAGTCAAGATGTGAATTAGATAAAAATTAGTCCATCAATTAAAGATACACTTTTAAAAATCAAATCCAACTGTAAGCCTTTTACTGTGCCTTTTCCTAAGGAATGGGAAGTAAGATACTCTACAAATAAGCAATCTACTCTAGCGTGTGCTGGATTGATTGGGGCTGCATGACATCACTACAGGAAGCATAACATTGGAATGTGATATGTTAGATGTGACTTTATTACATTGCTAGTTAGCATTACCAGACATCATGGCATCATTCTTCAATAGAGCTGGTTATAATAGATATGTGGAAAAGATACGTTTCCAAAAGATATTAACATGCTACTTAGCACCTTTTACTATGCTGGTGCATTGTGCATTAGCCAATTATGATAGGCTATATTAAAAAAACTAATGCTTCTGTAACAGCTGCACCCTGGACAGAACACTACCACACCTTATCATGCTATCCATTCCAGTACAAAACTCTCATTGACTTCATTTTATCTGGAGTTCTACATAAGTAAATAAGGCCAGAAGCAGCCAACGAAGGGGTTTTACAAAGTGGGCATCCAAAATTTACCAGACTAGTTGAAGAAGATGGTTGTTTGCGTCTTTTCTAAGCATCTGCAAAAAGCAGGTTTAAATAGAAAATGCTGAAAGATTTAGCTATGGAGGACTTATGTTTACCACTGGAATGAATGTAGGCATTCTATTTGTTTTATAAACATATCTTTATCTAAGTATATTTTTTTCCTCCTGTACTAACCTACTTCATTGATCTTTTCATACTTTTGGCCAGAAAAAGAAATCCTAAATAGAAGCAATGTTTAAACCATATGGTTCACATATACTATAAATGTTTTGTTTTGACTTCCTTTCAGCTAGGCTAAAACTAAGACTTCTAAGAATGCTTTATGAATTCTTGCCACATTGAATAACTTGTTCCAACTCAAGACTGTGCTCTAAAATAGTTCTTTTATGTAAACAAAATGATGTCATGTTGGAGGGGAAGCTTGGCCGTTTAATCTGGAAGATTGCTAAAATGATAAATTGAACTCTTATTTTAACAATGAATTGTTTTTATAGTTCACAATGCCTGACACCCTTTTTCACTTTAAACAAGCCATCCCATGTTCCTGTTGAAATAATACATGTCCTATCTTCTTTGTGTATGTGATGCTGTTTGAAAAAGTAAAATGAATATCTATTAAAATGAAATCCCACTTTTATCCAAGTGCATAGAACAATGTTAACAAGTAAAGAACAGCAAGTTAACAATCTAAAGTACTCAGTACTTCTGGTCTATTAGAGAGTATCTGTGTTATGGATTATTCCAATCCATACAGCATGAAGGCCAAATTCATTAAGCCTAAGAAATCTATGTTTAATCCTAGGCTACTAAACAGATACATTAAAAATCTTTGGTACCTTCTAGTCAAGTCCATAAGGACCTCAGTCACGCTTATAAAAGTTACATTTAATTAAGTAAATAGTACATTTTACTTTAAAATGATGCCTCTTTACATTTTCACTCTATTCTATGAGAAATGTTTTACATCATCTTAGTGGCACTGAGAAACCTGTGTGCCCTTGGAAGCTGGCTGCATAATTGATTTTCCTGCTAGGTTGACAACCTTTTGATAAACGATATTTGATCAAAACTTGCCTTAGCCTAATATTCTGCAACTATGTGGAATGACATATAAATGCTGAGTTGCTAAAATTAGAGAAGGATTAGCTCAGGAGTCTGCGCTCACCTTAGACTCACATATCTAGACAGAAAGCCACCCTTCTGCACTGGGTTTGTAACAAGCTGCTTCAAGCATAAATGAGTTTTAATGATTTTGCCTACCAGCTTAATTAGCAAAGAGCTCCTTGTCAGAAATTAATCCCTTGACCAAATTTCAAAATCTGGAAAAAGCTGAAAATCAAATCTCACTAAATTAGGATGGCCCCTTGTTGTCTTAACAAAGCAATGGCATGTGGCAATATGCTTCAAAGCAGAGATGTGCCCGATGACTCTCTAAAATACCTCTGATGATCAGGGTTCTATTCTCTCCGACCCGCTTGGCATGATGGATACTTCTCTACCTGCCAGATTGTTAACCTGCCAATGACTCAGATGCAAGCACGTGTAGCAAATGTATGAACGCACAGCAAGGATCCATTTTCCTCCCCCCGCCCCCTTTTTTTTTTGGTCATGACTCACTTCTCTAGCTTCCTCCTCATTCTCCTGCCTTGTCTCACTCTTTCTTCCTTCTGTAGTCTGTCTGTCTGTCTTTTCCCTCACTGTGTTCTCTTCCCTTCCATGCTCTCCTTGTCATGCCTCACTCAAGAGCAGTTTAGTCTTCAATATTTTCCCTTTCCAAACCCATTCTAACGTTGGCCTTCCAGCTGAGGTTACCAACAAGCTCATAATAGTAACAAGCTTTCAGGATGGTCTTTTTTTGTCGTGGGGGCCCTTGTACACTGAAACGAGACCACAAACTCATCTCACACAGACTACCCAAATAGTCTTAAGATAATAATGACTTTCAGTCCTTACTTAAAAACTCTCCTCAAAATGATCAAATGGGTATCTTCAATAAGTAAAAAAAAGGTAATGAATATTTGGTTAAAAATTGAATATTAAGGTCTTAAATGGGCCTAAAGTGACAGAGACTTATGCAGTCAACTCTGCAGTTGAGTGAATTTCATCCTTAGGGATCCTTAGGTTTCCATGTCTTTACAGTATCCTGTACAATTATGCATCACAGAAAACTAGAGTTAGATGTTGGAGAGATTTAAACTGAAAATGAGTCGAAGATAAGATTATCATGTCCATTTTAAGAGTTGCCATTTGAAAAGGTGCCAGAACTGAATCGCCACTTACCCTACGAAGAATGAAAGGCTACGAAGAATGAAGGGCTATTTAGATGCTGCGCAAGATTCTGTGTCATATGCTTCATTCAACAAGGCAATCAAGATGATTAGGGAGTGTAAGAAAAGCTCATTAATGGCCGAGCCAGACATTGAGTCAGCCTTTCATTTATTACCAGTGCATCTGGATAGTTTTCATTTATTGGGTTTTTAATTTGTAGCAGAGAAATTTATGTGGATAGACACATGCCCATGTGTTGCACCATTTCTTGCTCATACTTAGAAGCCTTCACTAGGTTTATTGCAGTGGATGGTAGCGGCATAAACAAGACAAGAATTTATACAGTGTTTCTGACTTGCAAGTTTTATTTAATTTTTTTTTATTTTGAACCTTTGTACTCAAATGACAGGCTTGAAATGTTTATACCTATCTAGGGATTTTGTAGTTAACTTTCAGAACAAAAGCCCAAACTCTTTAATAAACTGTAACAATTGGGACCCTCAACTACACAGAAGTTTTGTTTACTGAGAACTAAGATTTTCACAGAAGCAAAGAGGTGGAAGAGATATTGCATGCCAAGAAAGCAACCATGATAAAAATTTAGCCTATGGAGACATCTTGGCAGAAGTTCAGCATTATTTCCATTAGGTCAGCAAGGTGTTTGAAGGAAGATCTGCAATTTTGTCAGTCTCTAGTTAATTTTAATACAAGTTATTTTAAGGCTCACCATTATTAACAGGGAACCCTCTTTTATTTGACCTCTCAAAGAGCTGAAAGCGGGGAAAATCTGTGACAGATCTGAAATGCACCACACACAGGAAAAGATAAATTGTGTGCACACCACCCGAAGGCATGCCCAAACCTTTCTATATATCCCCAACACTCAGATACCAGCACTTTTACATAGGATAAGAGCTGTAAGAGCATTGCAAATATTAAGGACTATCAAGTAGAAGTAGGGAGGTGATATTATTTCTGTAAACAGCAATACGGAGCTCAAACCATTTGTGGAATTTTGTACCCACGTGTGATGTTCAAGTTCAAAAAATCTGTTGATCAATTGGAGAGGTGTTAAAAAAAAGTTACAAAAATGATATGAAATCTGGGAAATATGCCTTACAGAGATAAACCTTGTTAGCTACACATTTATGAAGTAAGCACACTAAGCTTGTAAGTGGTACCTTATAGATGAGAGCTCTCACATTGCACTATATGCCCACATTTGTACACCAGCTCTGGCTAAACCCTACTCAATTGGAGAAGCCATTTGTTACGTCAATACTGGGCCTGCAAACGCTGCTGATGCCAAAGTGGGACTTTTGAAAGATGGACCAGATTCTGTAGCCAAATTATGGCCCCTTTGCACTACTTTAGGGGTGCAAAGGGGCTGTAATCCAGCCACAGGCATCCAGCAGAGAATTCTTCTGGTGTAGGAGAATTTCCCACTAGTGCATCTGAGCCAACTCCAACCAGAAGTTTCAGTTCATCAGGGTTAACTTGTATATATTCACTAGAATTGTCGTCAGTCAGTGAGGGAATTTGGTTCATATTAGAGGGTTTAACCCAGTTATTTTAAGTGCGCAGCTTTGTAAAAATGTGGGCACTTACCAGAATTTCCTTTGTGTCTGTTAGTCCTCAGAGTCCCCCCATCCCACTAACCATCAGTCAATGAGTGGGTGAGTGTCCCTATACATCAACAATCCCTGCAGTTGAGGTCTGGGATCAGACTTTTCTTCACCACAGACAGGAACTAGTCTTTCAGCCCCTTTCTGTGCAATGCTGGAACAAGTCCTTCAGGCTGTGTTATTTAACTGTGGGAAGAAACAGGGGTAAAAGGCCATGGGGAGTTGTGCAGCATAGGAGACAGGAAGCCTTATTGACATGAGTGCTCTCTGTTCCTGGTAGCTCAGTATCTCCTCATTGTGGAACTACAGTGTAGAGGTTTGTTTTTCTTTTTCTTTCCACTACAGGCTGACTTTTGCCCAAAGCAGATTGGCCTGCTGCAGAGCCAACATCCACCAACTTCCAGGGCTTGTGCTTCCCTAAAGACAGCAGCAGATACTGTGTGGGATCAGCCTCCTAATTTTACGATGCCTCCATAAATCAAAACTGACCAAAACTGATTTAACAAACATTTGGGTAAGAACTCAGAGCAGCTGAGAACTGACCCAGACTGAGTCATTGTCTGATGCAATTGCACATGGTTCTGTTCTAACTACAGTTGTGCTCATTTTTTTGTTTAAAAAAACAATACTGAAAGAGCCTCAATTTTACGTGCAGGGCTATGAAATAATTTACCAAGGGCTATATATATATTTGACTAGATGTTTCATGGTCCTTTCTGGCTTTAAAATATATGAATCTAAGTCTGAGCTCATTTAAGTTAGGGATCTCAACCCTATATAATTCTATAATGTCAGCTCAGGAATTTTCCAATTAAATGTTTTTGCATCAGAAAATACTGATTTGTCAAAACCAAAAGTCCCTGGGAGAAAGGGTCGTTTCAATGAATCTCCTGAGTTAAAATATTTTTAGAAAAAAATTTCAAATTGTTAAAACATATTTTGATTTTTTTTTAAAATTCGTTTTCTGGTTCAAAATGATTTTACATTTAAAAATTTTTTAGTTTATACAAAAAAAGTTAAAAAATTAAAAGGTCAAAATCCAAATGAAATGTTTCAATGGACTCACTCCAGTTTTTCTGGGTTTTTTTTGATTATCAGTTCATGAAAAGTTTTGAGATTTCAAATTTTCATCCTGATTTGGGACAGGAAAAATATTTTCAAAACCTCAAAAACTTTTCTGGAACAGGAAAAGCCATTTCCCGCCTAGCTTTAGTGTGGAGCACTTCCTTCCAAAGCATCCTCAAATCCAACTGAATTCAATGGGAGATAAGGGTGCTCAGCTCCTTCTAGGAGGAAGGAGTCCACTATGAATAATGGATTTAACAAAAGGCCGTGGGTAAGAAAGAAGGAAAGAATTGAAAATCATATGCCAGCATCACCATGCGGGAGGGTAAAGGTTGCTATGGTGGAAGGCTTGTTTACAAATATGATGGACGTTATCCCTAAACTGAATAGGGCCAGATGAAGATTGTACTTTAAGTAAATTTTAATTGATTGGTTGCTGCATAGTGTATTGACTCCACTTAGCAATTGATTTTCTAGTTATTTAACATTTGGGTTGGTGGTGGTTGTACTTGAGCCAACTTAACTGCTACACAACATATGGTTTTTGTGTTGGAATCATATGGCTAGATTTTCAAACTGGGTAATGGCCCCTTTGCAGCCCTCAGTTGCATAATCCATCTGCAAACACTCAGTAAAGAATTCATGTGGCATAGAGGGACTCTGCTGGTACATCTGGCACTGGCCGCTGTCAGAAGACAGGATAGTTCTGGACCACTGGCTATTCTTTTCTTCATATCTATTGTGTACCTTTTAAATCCATTCCTCCCAGCATAGGGAGTGTGTCATGATGGGAGGGAGCAGGCAGGACACCTGGCAAAGTAATCCAAAGGCATACAGTATAAAGGATTCTGCGTCAGTGGAATAACTTAAATGCCCTATCCCCTTCTACACCAAGCAGATCTCCAGGATAGGGGACAATCGATCCCATAAAGTGTTCCAGTGAGCCACTTGGCTGATATTAATGGGGTCTGCAGTTCTTGGTATCACCCACACAAGGAGTCTGGAAGGCATTGGCAGGGAAGTGTATTCAATAAGCTTATCACACACAAGGTATAAAGTTTGCAACACCTCCAACCCCAGTAAATCTACTATATTTTATACAAAAAAATAAAATGCTTCCCCAACCTGTCAAAATTAAAAATGACTCATTTAATTGTATGATGGTTTCCTGAACATGCACAGTAACATCACTCATCGAAAAATGCAAAAGAATTATGACCAAGCAGGTTGCACATACTATATTTAGTGATTCTTCCTCCCAAATGCTTAGACTGTAGATCTGTCCTAAAGTATTCTTAAAAGGATTGGCAAGCATGTCCATATGTAAAATATGATAATCCTATGTTAATTATCCTCCTTTCCTCTCTGTAGACAGCTGGGAACACACCATTGTACATATTCAGCTTACTTGAGTTTGCACTGCATTTGTATTCATTATCCAGGCTATTAGTGAGAATATTTCAAAAATCTGGGACATTTCAAGATAGATCGGTGTGTCCACACTGTCAATGTACTATTTATTTGTATACATATGCATCCATCCATCCATCCATCTACATACATGCACACATGCATACAGTAAGCAATTTTCTCTGTACATGTATCTCTTTCTCCATACTTCAGACATTCAGTCTACCATTCTGGCAGTGACTATGGGAAAATGGTGCTTTTGCTAATGCACTTATGACTGTGAAAATAGAGCTCAACATATCATAGACAGAAACAGAGAAAGAAAAAGAAGTACAGACATACAGATGGGGGTGATGAAGCAGGGAAGTACATATGCTACAGTGGTGTAAAATCAAGGAATTAATAAATGATTAAAGAGATGACACACAACTAGATGATTTAGGAAGATGATTTCTTCTTAAGCAGGGACATTTCTCTTGTATACCAAAATCCTAGTGTGTATTCTAACTAGGGTTAATTCCAACATCTACAACAGATCTAAATCTTAAAACCAAGATTAACAACATAACTGGCTAGGGGTGTCTATTATATCTACCATCTGTTTAAATTACCAAGCAGGAAATATTTTATGCTTTGGTTTAACCAATACAATAACAATATCATTAGGGTGTACTGGGAACAAACATAATTTTACATGCTTTTTAGTATTCAATAAGGAATTCAGAGGGATTTGACATACTGCAACATGTGAAGATTTTTTCCTTCCATCCTTCCTCAAAGATCCAAGATTAAAAAGTGGTCTTCCCTGCATCACATCTTCCATCTTTAGGTCTCCATTGGTCTGCTAAACAATATGCCTGTTTGTGAGGCTGCCATGAATAGTGGTCTGACTCACTCCCTCCACCGTTGGGCTGAACATCTGCCTTTGTACTATTCCAGCTGCTGCCAGCTGAGACCACTCAAGATCCAAACTCTGATCTCTTATCTGGCAGTGCATTGGTCAGACATTAGACTACTAGCCCAGCCCCACTTCCCAGGTATTTTTGCTCAATGCATCTAAGCATTAATGGAAACTCTTTCCTTTTCCGCCAAGCTAGAGTATCTGGGCATGACACAGGAAGTTCTGTGGTGATGGTGGCAGTAGGACCCCTCTCCTGCCCAGGTTGTGGATCTGCATGGGATCTGTTTCCCATGTGTTCCAGGCATTTTGGAAGAAGCTGTGGCTGGTAGAACCACTGAGCAACCATCCCACTGCTACCCCACTCCACAGGCACATGGGATGTGGGAAGGAGTCTCCAAGCATAGATTCAAGCATTCCTGCCAACATAGTTGTGAAGCAGAACTATACTGTTGTATGTTGGATATTCATCTAATCCTAAATTTTACAGATCTGTGTAACTGCTGTTGGAACCGGTACCTCGAAGAAATAGGAATGATAATTCAGTAAATCATTCCCCCTCCCTGATTTCCCCAATTGTCATATGTAAGGGGAATGTGTATGACTAAAGTACAATCAGATGATCTGGGTTCTATTTTCAAGTTTGCCACAGACTTCCTGTGTGACTCTGGAGAGGTTACTTTATGTCTTAACCAGTTGCTGTATGCAGAGTTCACTCTGGATAGCAATATTCTACACATCTATAATATATGGGGAAATGTTGTTTTGGACGTAAGGCCTTGCTTATGCAGAGGGAGGAAGAGATTTGCTAAAATTCTGCCTGGTTTGCAATAAGGATACTGCATGTAAAATACCTGAAAAGTAACAAAGCTGAGGGAATCTATAAAAGAGCAGCAAATGGTGCATAATGATAGTTGTGATGTTTGAGAAAGAGTGCTAGCGTTACTATCTACACAGCACCAGTGTGATGGGGGATTAGAGGCTATTTACAGCTGTTCATAAAACAGTGAAGCCTCACTGCACTCCAATTGTCAGAGAAACAATTCCACTCTTACTTCTCATGATTCTTTTATTGTCACCTTGGATTTAGCAGAATATACTAACATCTCAGCCCTGATGAAGGTGCGAGACTGGAAATGCTGGCATATTCTGAGAGTATGATTCTTTTGGTGTGTGTGTGTATTTGTGTGCTGGTTGGAATGCAGTGCAGTGCAATGTAGTTAAAATGCAGCGCTGTGCAGCATAGTTAAAAACACACACTGCTTTACTCACAGGGCCTATGGCATACCAAACTGCACCCTTGAAGGAGATTTAAAAACTAAGCATTTAAAAAAAATCTCATGGGTGTGAAAAAGAAATAACTGAGCAGGCATTAATTGATTATTTCAGAGCCAGGTACATTGCTTTGGCGATACCGAGCATTGGGATTTTATTCATTTTGGGGTGAAATTCACGCTGTATGTAGGTCCAGCACAAGACTTATCCACCACTTAAGTCTCATTTAGGCCCCAGTTTAGCAGAGAATTTATACACCTGCTCAAGTCCATCCCTATTCAGCAAAGCACTTCAGCATGTTATTATGAATCACATGTTCAGCATGTGCTTAACTTTAAGTCAATAGGACTTAAACACATGCTTCGGTGGTTTGTCAAAGAGGGATGGTACTGCTGAACTGGAGTCTTAGGCCACAATCATACCTAACTCTTATATAGTACTTTTCATTAAAAGATCACAAAGCACTTTACAGAGGAGGTCAATATCATTATCCCCATTTTACAGATGGGGAACTGAGGCACAGAGCGGTGAACTGACTTACCCTAAGTCATCTAGCAGGCCCGTGGCAGAGCTGGGAATAGAACCCAAGTTTCCTGAGTGCCAGTGCAGTGCACTAGCTGCTGACTAGCCTTTGTGCAGGCACTATGCACAGAGATGAACTTCAGCCTTTGTGCTATCATAGACACCACTCATTCTCATATATAAAACCACTTTTATAGCCATTGTGGCTATTAAGAAACAGAAAATATTTGAGTTTTGCCTTCTTCCTGCTCACACTGTTTGTTATATGTTCGTACCTCTCAGGCCTCACTGGAGTTGACTTTTTAGTGTGTAAAATCCTTGGGGCGGTCCCTAAATTTAAGGCACTTTATTTTAATGAAAGAGGGGAGAGGAGTATTTTTATTAAAAATTACATGTAAAGAAACATTTCTGTGACGTTTAAACAATGACTTTTTCTACTGATAACAGTTAATGGTTTTAGTTAAACAGTTCCAAACACAACAATGTCATGCTAATGCCTGAGAGATGGAAAGTAAAACACCTAAACTGACCAGTTCAATTTCACTGACTGGCAAGAAGTCAACAAATGCAGTAAATGTTGAAAAATACATCAGATTTTAAACATTCTTCCAAGGGTAATATTCTACCCTTGGCAAGGACATTCTATTATATTACATGCTCATGTGCATGCACGTAAGATAGTTTGACAGTGACCTATGAGGGTGTTCTTCCTAATTCATTAGCCTGATTCTGCAACTATACATGGGTGCAAGGAATCCTCTTGTGTAGAGCCCCCTGGACTCCAGTGGGGCTACATGTGGGGTGCATCCGTATGGAGCTCACAGCCTTTGGGGCAGATCCTCAGCTGATGTAAATTGTCATCGTTCCATTGAAATCAACAGAACGCTAACAATTTATACCAGCTGAGAATTTGCCCTTTTGTGTTTAATTATGTTGTTTTGATAAGCAACACGTTAATTCAAAAACTGAATTTTACTCCAGATGACTAAAAGGCAGCAATCAATCAGCTTCCGTTGGGCAGAACCTTTGCCTGATGGTGAGAGGGTCCACCAGCACACGTCAGAATGCAGATCAAGGACTAAGTTCAAATTAAGCATTCACATTCTTATTTTACACTTTCTTTCAGCACGAGTTTATTTGTGCAGGTTTACAACAAAAGAATAATCATGTATCTGAGTCCTTAAATTTTGAGAATCCTTAAATAAGAAAGCCTTGACTGGGTTGTATGTGAGTCTGCTAATTAATGATGAAGTACAAAGAAAACCCTATAGAAGTACTACATGGACTCATCATCTTTACTATCATTAAGTAAATAATGTATTCTGTATCGTGAAGCCTATCAACCACAGTCCACAATATTTTTGCTAGTGTGTGTATGTATAGAAAATCTATGTAATTACTTTGTTCCCTCCTCTGATAACCCAGATAACTGCATACTTTTTCTTATTCATCTATTTTATTAAGCATCTCGGAGTAGGGACTGTATTCCTTTTTTTTTTTTGTAACAGTGTAGCACATGCCATGAGTGCTTAATAATTCAGAAGAAATACTATAATGGTATAATGGTAAACAGTTTGATAATAAAACATTATTGTACAGAATTAAGAGTTTACGTTACCTAAATTAAATGGTAAAAAACAAACACTTTTTGTTTCAATGTCAGGTACTTGTAATTATCTCAGTTTGTTAACTCCACACACAATGGAAACTGCTGAAAATATTATGGGCCAGATCCTCAGCTGCTGCAAATTCACATGGCTCCAATAAAGTCTATGAAGCTATGCCAACTTACAACAGCTCAGAATCAATTTTCAGTTATTCTGATCCTTTTCTCAAAATATTCCGCAATAAAAGCAGTGCTTTAATACACCTACAGGAAGGTAGTTTGTGCAAGCAATGTCAACAGCAGATTCCCTTCCCCCCCTTTTTTTTTTAACTGAAAGATTGAAAATTACATCAAAATCATGGAATCTGTGTGAAACTGACATGTTTAAAACATCCTTGAAGAAATAGAGCTTTAGCCACATGTATTCAAGGTGTTGGAACTATTTTCCTTCTTTTCCTTTCCCAGTCTTTCATGAATTTACTATTAAATAATTAAAAATACCCTCCCCTCACCAAGATACAATATATGTGGAATAACCACATGAACTACAGAAATACCACAATATCCATAAGCTTTTGCTAACCGACTGAACCTGCTGGTGCACATTAGCATTTTTAATAATGCCCTCATTATCATATAGTTCAACAAGCAAACAAAAACTGTTTATTTGATAATTTGTTTATTCTAAAATAATGCAACCTTTTTTTTTATTTACCTTTGTTAGGAGCTTGCTAATGTTCCAGGCACAACTGCAATCAGTTTAGTAATTATCATAGGAGAAAAGCTTTCACCATGAAAAAGTTTTGTTTGAAAAAGCGTGAACTGTGATTCCCATTGATAGCTTTCACCAAGGAGAGAATTCAGTACATTCTATCACAAAGGCTGAGATTATCTCCCTCTGGTAAAGGCTTAAAATTCTACAACCAGACCATGCCAGTTACCAGTATCAGATTATGATAACAAGATCATGTTCAGTTATAAAAACAAGTGTCTAAACTTTTCTCATGTCACTTTCTATCTAAGTCTCATTGCTGGTGGTGAAAGGACCCATCTGAATGTGTGTAGAAGCTCATTTTAAAGCTAGCTCTTTGAACTGGATTCATGGGGTATTTGCATAAGAAGATTTGGGTAAAAAGAATGGGCTGGTGCTGCATCTGGCCATTAATATGCCTGCTAATTCAGCACATTGTAAGCCTATTGAAGTATCACAAAAGGCTCAAATTCAAGGACAGTTATCCTATTGCCATTGTTAGGGTTTGAATTCAAGTAATATGTTCTCTATAGGAATACAGTTGTTACAATTAGATATTTTTCTATAATGGTATAAAGAACTAACGACAATCAGAATTACAATAACACTGATAAAACTTTAGAATTCATGAATTCTATTATTTTAAAAGATGCAGGTGCTGATTAATTTTGCTTTGCATAATACTTGTATCTGGAGTACTGGAATATTAAAAGAGGAGCAGCAAATTGTGGCAACATAACCTATCAAAGCAGGCATTCTCTGTATATTTCTGATGCACATTTATCTTGCTTACAAGAGCTTTAATAAAAAATTAAAATACTAAACTGAGTTTCAACATAGTGGGAGAAAACTGCATCATGAGCATAAGTAGTGGTTATTTTAATCCTGCTTATGAAAAATTCAACAGCAACGCTGGTGCTATCAAGGGATATCCTACATGCAACATTTTTTATGGTGAATGTGAATTGTTTGAAAACATTGTATACTCACAAACTGAAGAAAGAAAAGAAGCAGTGATTCATGCAAGAAGTGTACAGCAGTCAGTATGCCAGTTCCATAGTGGATTCAAAGCAGACATTGTGGCAGACATTGAAATAAAAAGCTGTTAGCTGAAGCATTGTAAAATGTTTTTAAGCACACTAAGTAAATAGAATACTAAAGGATAGACTGGAAGAAAACATGTACAGAAGACAGAAAATTAAATCTAGTTAAACTTAGTACTTCAAGTGTCTTGAGTTTATTTACTCTCAAAAATATAGTCTGCCTGGCAGAAAAAAAACAGTTGGGGAATAAGCATGCAATTATGCCAATTTATGAAGATAAGCAGTGACATTTTCTTATCATTTTCTGTAAGAAATAACCAACCCCTTAGGCAGATGATTTGGGTACAATGATTATCCTATTGTGATTTTGCTCCCACACTAAAGCATTGTCAGGGGTCCAGTCAAACCTCTGGATCCAGGGGCATGGTTGCATTTTTCTCATTCTGCATCCCTCAGAGAAGACATCAAAGACCAGAGAGATGTGCGCTTTGTTTTGTTTGGTCTCTGACTCTCAACATGTGGTTTCGCGGGCCCGAACATCGGCACCTTTTAACCTATTCTGTTCAGCTTATGCCTTAGCTTCATTTGAGCATTAGGGAAACTATAGTAACCAATAATCTGCCTGTAGATGAATAGAAACTATGTATCTTGTCACACAAGAGCTGTCGGATGATCACCATTCTAGACAAGTTCCTTTACAGGCTCTTGGCTTTCTTTACTGGGGCCCAGGCTGTCTTGCTGAAAAGGTGTCAAAACCCTTCGCCTTTTTGCAATGGGGATCTGTGTTAATGTTAATTTATATTTAACAAATAGGACATTGTCCCTCAGAACATATAAGCATTTGATTATCTATTACAAATGTTTTCATCAAGTCATAAATGAGGGCCCTTGACAAAAGGCAAAGAGTCTGCAGGGAAGCCGTACAGCCACTGGAAAACAAAAAACAGTGATTTTTGCTTTAGCATGTATTTGTTTGGGTTCACCACAATGCAGGTGGTGACAAGAGCCCACAAAGTTGCCTAACAGCTGTGGATTGATTATGAAGTCCAAACAACACACTGTGACTTGATAGCAACACACCAGAAGCAAAACCCACTTCCTGCTCTGCTTTGCTGGAATCTAGTGCTCTTTCCAGAAATCAATTGCTCAACAGAATTTTACTAGTCACTGTCTCACTTTTTGTTTGTTTGTTTGTTTGCTAGGTGGCAATTTGATCTCCTGCTTAACCGGTCCCCTACTGGCATAATGAAAATATTGCCACACCCATCCAATATCTTCAGTACCACACAGAACACCCATGCTATTAGCCGGGGGAAAAAATAACAACCACATGTATCATGTAGATCAGAGCCAGAGAAGAAAGGAACAAATGGAAAGGGTTTGAAGAAATGATTCAAATCCAGATTAATTTAATCTCTATCTTGCTCTGGAGTCAGTCACATAACCAACCAATAACATATTTCTCTGCAGTACAAATGACATTTTTGCTTTTTGGGGTCAGTATAGCAGCTTAATATTACTGGGCAGGGGAGCTAAATTCTTGGCGGGTGTTAAAATACTGTATTGCAAATTGAAGTGTTTGGGATGTAAACTTAAGACCTTCTGCATTAAGCTCTTTTAGAGTGACCTGACATAAACTGGCAACTGGCAGCCGTCTGCTTTTGGCAGCTTGGCATATTTGGTCATTTATTGGGTGCATGTGAAGATCAAATGGGTTAAGATTCTTCTCCTTAAACAGCAGGGAAAAGAACATCAAAAAGGTGTAAATTTCATTTCCCCAGTTTTGATTAAGTCAAGCATGAAATGAAATGTAATACTCTCAAGTGGCAAGGGTTTATACCATTGATGTTGTTACTTCTGCTTCACAAAGCCCAATCTGCCGACAGCGAGTTGAACAAGCGAACAGAGTTTTAGGGTGGCCAGATGGAGGGTTTTTACTATGGTTGAAAAGACAGCTTAGTGCTTGCCTCTTCAAGCCAAGTCAATGCCAACTGTGTGAAATCCTGGACATTCTACCCTCTCTCTCTCCTCCGCTCTTCACCCCCCGACTCCCACTTCAGTGCTGGTGGCTAGCATCATACAGGGCTAATAAAAAAACTAGTCCCTTCAGCAAAACAATTATCGAATGAATATTTTTGTCAGAAACATTGTTTATCCTCCCACAAAGTAGGAATAGCATGAAGCACATGGGCATTTGCCAGTTCAGATCAATTTTGTTAGACCATTTATATTACTGGGAAGACGCATTTAATTTCAAAGTGATCTGAAGTGAGGCTTAACAATTCCCTATTTTTTTCTGAGATGAAAATGATAATTTAATTTATTCCAGTTTGATTAAACCAAAAAACCACGTACATGCTTTGGAAATACATGAAGATTTAAAATATTATGTTCCTCCACTTGGTGACTATAAGACTAATTGAGTATAACGTAAAATCCAGATCATGTACACCTTTAACTCTAGATACAACAGTAAGAGGTCTTAAATTGAGTGTGGTCTTACTTCGTTAGGAAATTTGTCCTTTTTTTATAGGTGCTTTTTCAAGCCCCTTGTTCCCACTACATTCTCAAATTTAATGCTCTTGCCACTATACAGCTGGAGTAGAATAGAGTGGCTTTAGTAAAGACTTAATAGAATCTTTAGTGCTTCTAACAATCCACTCCCATTGAACTGCATTAAGTAGATATTATGGAAGGACAAAGAGCTAAATAGCTCAACATCAACCTCATTAGGCATGCAGGCAGGCCTTGAACCATTTTATGGGCAGGCCTATTGTTAGTACACTCACCAGGTTAGCTTTAAATTGCAAATGATACTCTGAAAGGGGAAAAGAAGTTTTGGAGAATGACCTCACAGAAGGAAAACCATTTTAGGAAGGCTATAGGAAAATGAAAGGCATTGTTAAAATTGCTCTGACCGTAGCAAATAAAATACATCATGGACTGAGAGGCTGAATGCTACACTTGAGGGTTTTTTGTTTTGTTTTGTTTTTTCTCTTTGCCTGCTTTGGAATGTTGCATACATCAGAATATAAATAATCAAAAAATCTGTAAGTCTTAATAAGGGTGGCTCAACATATTATTCTTTGTCTTTAGTTAAACAAATGAGAAAAGCTCAACAATTAACTGGAGGAGAAGACAAAAAAACCCCATCCCAACCGAATAAAAGGCAGAAGTACTTTGCGCATGGAAAACTTTTCAATATTGTTCTTCTGAATCAATAAGGATTCATTTAGACCAGTTCAAGTCTTAGCACTTCTGTGCTCAAAAATATTTTTTAAAAATGGTCTCTCAAGAATTGTTTGCAACTGCAAAGTGCTTTAACAACTGACATTATGATGCTGGAAGGCTGGAAACATATTCCCAAGCAGAGCCCTTCTCTGTCACCCTAGTGGATGAATAATTGTGCCTTTGCATATTCCTTGTCATAAATGGCAGGAATGAAGGGACCCTAAGGACTACACTGGCAGGATTGGTGCTGTACAAGCAGAGTAAATTAAAACAAGGATTAGAGCAAGTATGATTGGGGATGACAAGCAGGGCAGTTGTAGCCATACAATGTGCCTTTTTGCCCATATGGTCTGCTCCAAGCCTACAAAGCCCAGACCCCCTAACACGGATGCTTATTAAAGCATTCCTTCTTGAAAGGGATATATTTAAAAGTCCTCAAGCTGTATCCCACAGCAGAAAAATAAATGTTCCCTCTCACGCTATTAGGCAATAACCTCAATTAGTAACATTTACAGAGATTTACATGTTACTATCCAATCTTTTCATTAGGTTTGTTAAGATATGAGAGAGAGAGAGAGAGAGCTGTGTGTGAGAAACAGAGATTAAAGCCATTCCCTATAACCTTTGTTATATGCTGTCTGGATTCTTATTAAATGTGGAGATGATATAACTGAGTACTATATTTCAAATAAAAATCAGACAGATGCTTGTGTTTCAGTTTCTCTCCACAGTAATTTCAGTACATGTGGCACTCAGATGCATTTTAAAGTGGACAATGGCAAATTAAGGGACAAAGGGAAGTTCACCCAGCCATGAGGCACACTTTGAGAGGAACTTTGAGGGATGGATTGGAAGAACCCACTGCAACCTGTGTGAATGAGTCATGAGTAGAGCGTGGGGGGAGGGGGGAGGGGATCC
This sequence comes from Emydura macquarii macquarii, assembly GCF_026122565.2. Taxonomy (NCBI): domain Eukaryota; kingdom Metazoa; phylum Chordata; order Testudines; family Chelidae; genus Emydura; species Emydura macquarii. Next base: position 6,824,962 of record NW_027130432.1, read on the forward strand.
AGCTGTGCCACTGGTCACACACTCCTGCCACCCCATTGGGTACAAAGAAGCCTCTGAGTAGTCATGTGTATGCTACCTTTAAATCTGGCTGCAGAACAGGGCAGTTTCCGCACAGATTTGAGGGTCAGGAGTGCTAAACTCTGCCACTGAATCACAGTGTGACCTCAGGCAAGTTATACATTTTCTATGCCTCAGTTTCTCTTTCTGTGAAATAATAATGATACTTACCCACATTTGTAAAGAACTTTGAGATCTATAAATGAAAAGCAATGCACGAATGCTAAGTGGTTTTTACCCACTATGTAGATACAAAAGGTCTTGCCACTAATTTTGCTTTTTAAGCAGGATCTTAGGATTCCACAATGCTGCAGGTCCTGATAAATAAGGTAAGATCCTTGGTAGGAGTACTGTCAATAGAAGGGTTTTATTGATTGCTGCCAGCTCTTTAACAGGCCTACATTGCTCACAGACATGGCTGTCTGAGGAGGGAGGGAAATATTTACGGGAAGGAACTTCACAGTTATACTGTGCTTCTCCATTTTCTATAGGACAGCTCAATCCAACCAAAAGAGGGGCAGGTTTATAGCCCTCTTTCTGGCAGATAGATTTAGCTCCGTCCTTTTTTCTCATTCTCCCCAGAGATTTCTTTCCTGCCAGATGGCATGGTCTTTCCAAAGTCACACGATGACTAGGGAGGGGGCTGCCATACAGCATTATCCTTAATGCCATTGACTCCAAAATGGTCCGTAAGAGCCCAGTACCTTCTTTCATTCCCCATGAGTATTCTCGAGGCCAGGATATGCTGCAGCACCCATCTAAGGAACCAGTAACTGAAGAACAGTAATTGGAGCAACAGACAGGAAACAGCATTAAGCAGCAGCCAACAGAAGCTTGGGCAGATAGAAAGCCAGGAGTCACAAGTGGTGGCAGATGGCGAATGCATGTGGGAATCCGATGGGATTGGGAAGCATCCAAGAGTTCCTAAACTAGCTAGGAGCTTCCAACTGAGGCATCCCACAGACTTCACTAGACTCTCTGGTGCAGCTGAGTCTCCAATAGCAGGTATTAAAGGATCCTCGGTGTGGTTTGGGAATAGCCTTCTAGCTTGATTAGCCTTCTAGCTCCTCCCTTGTTTAAGCCACCAGCACAGTCGGCAGCCACATGGGTTATTTACTACTTTTATGCCCATTGGTCCTGCATCTGGAGAGCATTGGAATTGTTCCTTACCCCAAGGCCCCCCGTTTCTTTGTGGGTGTGGTGAGCCAGGTGCTAGACCATCACAGAATGATTACGATTCCAGTAGGAGCAATACTATTGGTCTCTCACTCTCTCATCCCAACTGTATGTAAAGTTCTGCTTCTTGGTGGTCAGGTGCCACAACAGAAGGCATCCTGCACACAGTAGTAGGTGTCCTGCAATTTTCCCCCCCTCACCATGATTGCTTCAGGTGTCGGGCTAGGTGCTCTGGTAGGTGAGGGGACTGTCCCTCCTTCTGCAGGAAACTTTGGGTCCAGGGCCTCAAACAGAAAGACACAGTCCCAGTGAAGCTCACCTCACCCAGCCCAGACATGTCTGTGGTGACAGAAAGTCCTGGCTTAGTTTGGCAGGCACACAACAGCTTAAGCAAAATCACTGAATAATAATGTATCAAATACCACAAAGGAAACGATCCAGAAAAAGATCCAAGACACTTCACTCCACTGGGAGCAACCATCTGAACTGAGAAGTGGCTACCTCATGATAGGTAACAGGCCTAAAGCACCTGAGAAACTGAAAAATGGCATGGACTGATTCAAACTATACCCTAGGCTCTGTCATCTTGGCCAGTATCATTTGCAAATAATTACCTGAGTCTAGTGTGTGAGTACAAATACAGTGCCTGGCCTGAGAAGTCAGTTTTAGCCAGCAGTTTCTACCCTCTGGTATCTAAGATTCCACATTTTTAAAAAACATTTCTCTTTCAAAATCAAATTTTGTTTAGGGGAAACAGCGTTTTTGTTTTTTTTAATGACATGTTAAAGTCTAAACACAAACAAAGTTTAAAAAATAAAAATATCTAAATACAAATCTTACAGAAGTTGGGGTTTATACTTGGTTGCATGAGCCTCTTTTTCAAAATGTCTGTAGCTGTCTGCACATGGCCAATGATGGTTACTGTATGTCCGATTTTTAAAATTCATGTAACATCTTGTAAAAATCTAGTAAAATAAGCAAAATACACAAAATTTAATTGGAAAAACTGGATAGCTACACCTAACCTGCAAATATCATCAACAATTTGTTTTTAATGTGCTGTATATGGAGACTTTGCTGGTTTGGACACATGTAGAGAATGAAAGAAGGGAACCTGGTGAAGATAATATGGCAGGTAGTGGTAGAAAAGAGACCCCAAGGAAAGACAGAGAAGCAATGGATGGATTGCTTCAAAGTAAATGATAAGCAGGTGGACCTTAGTGCCACCTTGGACAGACAAAGACGGCAGATTCTTGCATGACCTGATCCCACTTGATGAAATAAGGGGAAGTAGTAGTAGGAGAGGAGGTATGGGGAGTTATCCACATACCATGAAAAGAAGTTAAATGAAAAAAGAAACCAAATGCAGTTTCTTTTTTTAATCCTCACAATTAAATAAAATTAAATTAAATTAGAGATTAAAATATATTTTACTTTTGGACATTTGAAGTAGAGTGATTTCTACTCAATTGGATCTCGTTTTACACTGAAATGTGCAAGATTTCAGATCTGTTTCTAAAAACTTTGAAGAGTCACCAACTACATCTCATTGACTTGATGTTTTAAATATTTTCTACAATCAGTTAAGAGAAATACTGTGCCCTAGAGACTGTAAACTATATTTCCCTGTTAGGTATTTATTCTTAATGGAAAGGTGATAGCATGGTATTAACCTTTAAAAGTCATTATCATTGCTCTGATCAATTTTATGACTTATTCTTTTCCCAGGATCTAATGTAGTATTTTCTAGTAAAGTCTATATCATATGTAGTATGTATCACAGACCTGATTGTTTAACTGATAGCCTCAAATTCTACTCACATTTCTCATGATTCCAGCATTGTTCTGAATGTTGGCAAGCTAGGAGTCTAACAGCTATGTCCCGATCCTGCAAAGGCATATATATATATATGAATGTGTTTAACTTGACACACTGTAAGTAGTCCCATAAAGTTAAGCATGTCTGTAAATCTTTGTGGGGAAAAAGAGACTAGAATGGAGATTCCCAAACTGGAATCTCCCATGCTTCTCTGGGAACAGAGCACAAATTCCAAACCAAAAGTCTGAATACCTAATTCTCCTCTATTTATGAGAGTAGCATAAATGCAATATTTTGGCATGTGATCATTCTATCTGCTCCAGCAGAGAAACAAAACATTTATTTCCTTAAACATTTGGTTTGAGTCATCACGGACTCAAAATAAAACCTCAGGATCTGATTAGCTTTAAGATTGGGGGGGGGAAACACAAGACAATTTACCCCTTTTGTTGCAGTGGGAAGGGGGAGATAAAACCAACAACTGCACTGCTGACTGACATATTTTTATTAATTTAAAACAGAAACAACATCAGCTGGGTTCAGACAGAATAGGAATAAGAAGATAGTTATGTAAGTATGATTTTAAACTATCCGTAATTATTTTTAAATAAAAATATCTGTGATATAATACTCTCTTATTTGTATCAATGAAAACATTTTCTGCATATTTCTCCCTTTAGAAAGGGAGGTTATTGAAGTGAAGATAGTTTTTTAGGAAAATTGCTGGGAGTATTTACATTTATTAAAGCATAGACTTGTGGGTACCAAGAAACCTAATTAAATTTAGTTAAGTTTATCTGCAACTCCCTTATGAGTACCCTCTTGTGTAGGGCTATAATGTAAAAAAATCTCATTTGCTGGTTAAATAATTTCAGGAGATTAATTAGTAAAGAATATGTATTTAAAAACAAGCATAAAAGATACATATAACAAAATGCTTACGGTTCTCAAATCATATAGAACTTCCTGATTAAAAAAGGCTTTACTTTCATAGAATGAGTGTTAAGGAAAATAATTCTATGAAGTATTTTAAGTATTAAAAGTATTTTGCAACTATATATTTCTTGTATTAACTGCATGGGAGAAATAAAACATTCTGAGATGCAAACTTAACTCTAAACAGATTTACATAAAGGATTAAGCTGTACTGCTGCTTCCAGTTTAGAACTACTTTTCAATCTTAAATTGGGAGAGCTGTGATCTTTATCCCAAATTTCCTTTTGTTATTCTGCAAATTCAGTTTAATCCATCTCTCTTAATTCTCACCTTCTCCCTAAACCTTCTAGGCTTGTTATATGATAGCTGAGGATCATTATCCACCCAAGCTGAGGGGGTTTTTCCCTTCATTAATTTCTATAAGAAGATTACAGAGTGCTTGTTTGTTGTTGTTTAAGCAACTTATTTCCCTAAGCTCTTTGTTTTTCCAACTGGTTTACACTTTAATGCCCTTGATTGAATTTCAAACAAGGGATCAACTTGACCAACCAATTCTCTTTAGGGAAAAAAAAAAAAAAAAAAAAAAAAGGTAGGAAAGACCTTTACATGAACTACTTAAACCAGAAGAGTGTTTTTAAAAAAATGTATTCAGCCCCATTTAGACAGTTTTCAAAGAGATGCATCCTGATTAGCATATTATTTAGGACTTAATTTCTAAAGTCAAGGTGACTTTTCCAGAAGATGAAATTATCTGATTACAACAAATGAAGTGAAAAAACAAAGCCAACCCGCTCAACCCTTTCGCGTTTTTTTTATTGATTTAGTTTTACATCTTTCTTCCCTTCCAACATGTTATCATTGGAGAGGTGTTAGAATTTTTTATTTATTTGAAAGAGGTTGGGAGGAACAAACACCACAACCACTGGATATTTGGCATTTAAATCACATTCTTACTGATGTGGTAGGTTTAAAAGAAAGTAGGAGAAAGACATCACTCTGAGTTGAGGTCTACCTAAGCTTTTGTGTAACAAGTACGCCATTCAAGCATTGTGGTCCTCTTAAATACTTAGACACACACATATAAATATATACAGGCACATGTATAGTAAGTGAATGCCAGATACTCAGCTGGTGTAGATTCAGTCACTCTACAGTGATTTTATGCCAGTGAAGGATCTGGCCCCATAAATATAGACTGCTAGACAAATTAATCACTGGACTAACTCCACTGACTCCAATGGAGTTACATTAGGTATGATTTTGGCCCTACATATGGTATCTATGGACTCAATTCTCCCATCCTTACTTATGTGATATAGTGCCTTCCTCCACCAGGAGTCCCAAAGCACTGGCACTGTGTAACTTACTTCATGATAAGGGTGGCAGAACTGGGCCATTGCCATATACATGATTCACCCATTGCCAAGCACAATTTACGCATATGCAAAATGAGCATAAATGTTTTACCATTCTAACCTAGTAGGGCTTTACACCCACTTTGCACAGGTGTAAACTAAATATCTGCACAACCTGCCATGCTGAGGAGAATCAGGTCCTCTCTGTGCACATCTATAGATAAACAAACACTGATGTAATGGTGTGCACTTGGCCCTGATTTACAAACATGCTGCCCCCACTGAAGTCAATGAGGTTGCATATGTTGGCAAAATGTGGTGTACTATGGTTCCCACTGGGCTTTTTGTAATGTTATGAAATTATTTCTCTATATGAAAATATATATTAAAATTCAGCTCTTGACTTGCCTATACCAGAAATATTACAGTGAATCTACAAATATAAAATATTATATTGGCAGAAAGTGTTGCCAATAAACATTTTTTAACAAACTCAGAATATTTACCATCTGGATTGGAGTGACAGTTGCCAAGTATGTGCTGTTCAATAATATGGATCGGATTACAAATATGTGACTAGTCAGCTGGTCCTTCTCTTGTATTAGCTTTCCTGAAGAATAACATCAATTTCATTGTTAGGTTAACTGAACAGACTTGTGGAGGCCCCTGTCGCATGTTCCATTTTACTGAAATAAAGCCCTGTGTATATAAACTGCAAAGAAAGAGTTATTTTCACAGACCATTGAAAAATCAGGAAATTAAAGACAAACAAGTGTACAACTCAATTAATATAATTCAACTGATAAGACTGAAATTACAGTGGTGACCTTTAAAAACTTGCCAATTAGGATAGATAATTACATAAAGTTACTCCAGCATACTCTACATATAGGAAAGTACAGAGAATATTGTATATAGTGATGCAAATGTATTTACTTAACTAAGGCAAAATTAGCAAATCTTCAAGGGAGACCTTTTCACAGCACACCCCCACCCCTCCACACACATTTAGGAAAAACAAAATATGCCTGTGATGAATCTTGGATACTGATGATGTAGGAATTTTGCACCAGTAAAGCTCTAAGCTGAACAACTAAAAGATAAATATGAGACATATCTGTTGTTTTCAAATAAGCATACTATAATCATAAAAGATACATAGAATAAAATCAGTATTATTTTAATAGTGTTATAATTAAATACACCCTTACTTTCAATGTTAATATATTGTACAGCACGGATTAAATGTACAACCCAAGCATGTATCACAGTTGTAATTCTCCTTTGTATATGACCTTATGTAATTGCTACTTTACATTCAGCTGTGGCAAACCCCAATGAGACAGTTAAATACCTTCAAAACTTTTTAGAATGTGACCTTATATAATGTAATTGTTACAATACCATCAGTCTTTTAACCTTACTGAGACAATATTAGCAGATTTAATTTTTGTCATGCTTCTATTTATATTGGTTAAAACTAATATCGCTGCAGCTGTTATACTGCTTGAGATTTTTTGTTTTTTGTTTTTTTTAAAAGGAATGACTGTTACTAACTTTTCTAATGTCACTTCATTGATGGTTCATGGTAGAACAATAATTCACAATACATAATACAGATAATAATTAGCTGAAACCAAAGACACTCAATCTTTTCAAAATTGTGATAGCATTAAGTTATTGATTTGACATTTATCCTACCATAAGTGTCTTCTCATTCAAGTGTTTTAATAATCTAATTTTAAAATATTTTATTCTTCTTTGAGATCACTGGAGTCTGACACTTATGTGCATCCTGCAATCCGTAGTAATGCCACGATAATGTAATCAGGAGATGAGTGATACCATGTCTGATTTTATCAGGATAGGAGAAGAATCATTACTCCACTATTAAGAGTTCAGAGAAAAGATTTTCTGCATACCAGTGCTAAAATGAATAATCAAAACAAATATTGTGGTCCACTTCATTATATTCCAGTGTCTTTTAAAATGTGAACAAACGTAGCAAATGTGTAGATTTGCAACTGGTAGATACAGTGTGTGTGGTAGGATAAGAATCTCTTCTTTAATTTAGGGAACAGAAGGCCCCTATAAAATTAATTTGATGATGATGTATAGCCTGTTACCAAAGGAGTGTTGTCACTTAAAGTAACATCCACATTTTAATATATCTTTTCCCAATCTCATCTTCTACTGTCAACACCATCAATTTCAGCAGTACTCCTTCCCCTATCTCTTTCAACATCAAAATGCGGTCCTTCCAATATCATTATTATCAACCTGAGCAAACTAAATGTGAAAAGGTGCCACTAATAGGACAGCTTTTGACATCACATCTTGAACCAGAATAAGCAAACAGGCAAGTCAAATCTTCAGGGTCAAGCTTTGAAGTCAATTTTCTGACCCGGGAAATCATGTTCTGTGACAGTGATGACAAACGTTGAGCACATGCCTTGTATAAATATGTCTATGAATGTTGCATTACAAACATTCACAGTCACCATTTCACTTTTGCCGAATGTGAAAGGGAAAATGTGAAGTTTATGCTTAAAAATATCCATCATTTGATAGAACACTTTAAAAATCTATTCCAAGTTTAAAATTGGCTTTTTTTTAAAGAGGGAAAGAAAACAGACATTTTCCTTTTAAATAATAAGGAAGCATATGTATTTTTAATTTTCAATTGACCTAAGATGTGTAAAGATTCAGATAACTACTTAAAGGAGAGAGCACAAACATTTTTTTTTTATTTGGACTCCTATTCTTAAAGCACTCTGTAGCGAGGCTTTCTAGACACAGGACTGAAAAGTCATTGTTTATTGATTTCAAAATCTTACAGACTAATTATATATTTGTAGATGACTTGACAGATTTGCAAAACTGCTATATGATTTTATAATGGAACATGCTCATATTAATCTCCATCTATGGAGATAGCTAGAGGGGGCTGACCTTTATCTCATATTTAAAACACAAGCAATAACTGAAATTCATTTTCAATTTATTTTCCAATCATATAAAAGGAAGGGGGAAAGATTACTTTATTGAATCTTTTTAGCTGGTAAAAGGTTGGAAACTCACAGTCTTGATGCTTTCCAAGGAGCTACAGGGATGGTCTATAGGGAACAGACTTAATCGAATAAACTAATCTTTGCTGTGGAGATTAACTAGATGGCTACAGCAGTGGAGTAACAGCAGAATGCAAAGTATCAGCAGCACCATCAGCTGCTTTAAAGGTGCTGTAGGCACTGGGAGAGCCTCCCTGTTGGGTCCACCCTACTGATCCTGCAAATTTGGTAAACTTCATGGAAATTTAATAATGCTGCTGCATTGTGTTTGCCTATTGAACAAACAGCCTGGTGCTGCGAGGCACATATGTGATAATTTACACGTATTTTTGGAAGCTACAGTAGCTGCTGCTACTTAAGCCTGGGGCTTTTACTGCTGAAGAGGGCATATACTGACTGTGTACATCCTAGAGGTAAATAGTTTCTGAAGGTAAGGATGCGGTTCAAAGCAGATCTTGACAGTTGGTAAATTGCATTACTTTGTAAACATCTTTTCAAACACTGCTTGATTCCCTAGGCCAGCACACACATGAAGTACTTGTATTACAATGCGCTAGAATCAATTGTGTTACATCTCTGCTAAGTAACATATTTCTACGTTTTCATGATAGTTTGAATTGCAGCTCATTATTCTGGTTTTGTTTTTCCAATCCTGATATTTTAAAATCCAAAATGGATTCCCCTGGGTAATTATGGACTATATGGTTGTGAGAAAAAGTTGTGGGTGGCACCCACTTTTCTCTGCATAAAGTACACTTTTATTAGAGCTTAAAGACATCCAAAACACAACTCTCTATCCTGTACATTAGGCACAGTATTGAAAAAAGAAAGCAAATAAGAGCAGGACCAATCCAAATTTCAAGGTATACAATGCACATATTTAATAGCAATAAAAAGAAACATTTCAAAAACAATTACTGCTGCCTTTGGATGCAGTAACTTGAAAGAAAACTACAGCCATTTTGCTCGTTCCAACAGCTTAAAAGTTCACAGGGTAAGCAGTGCTAGTCAGTATCAATCAGCTGTGAAATGTATGAGGTGTTAAGATTTTAGTTTCAATTGGCCATCTCCAAGATAATGTTATTACAGTTAATAAAAGCTGCTGCTTAATACTTCAACCACAGACCAGTATGGCTGTGCATTTGTTTGCTTATCACTGTGTCACGGTGCAATATTTAAAATAAAAAGTATTTGACTGCAGTTGGCATTGAGGTTTACTTCTGGAGGTGACCATCTTGCTCAAGGAGTGACACTATTTGTGACAGGGGTTGTGAAGGAGACTGTAAACCAATTTTCAGTCTGCCTCAATATTGGTTTAACAATAAAAATAAGTTCCAGAGGGCAGGAGCTCACACCTCCTCTATGCCACCGGCACTTAGCATCACGTACCTTGTAGATGCTACCAGAATGCAAATGATAAATATCAATTATAAAAACCGTGAAAATTGTTTTTGTAATTGTTAAACCATTATTAAAGCAGGCTGGAGTTTGGTTTAGAGACCCTTTCATTGGACTTCCATGTTGTCACGGTCATAAATTCCATCAGTCAGAAATATGGCAGCCTCCTAAACCTCTGTGTCACACTAGGCCTCTGCCAGTTTCACTCAAAACCCCTATAATATAACATCCAGATGCTTTTGAATAAGCTGCAGATGCTCTTTTAGAGATTTTCTACAATTTTTTACTCTACAGCATAGAATGCTCGGAGTTCAGGTCTATTGTACAATGCTGTATACACACACAGACCCACTCACTTACTTTTATAGAAGTGGCTCATATGACCTTTCACACACAAGACTGGAGAGAATCAATGCTTCTTTTAAACTAGTCCCTTAGGTAGCCTAGACAAACTGAAGTAGAGACAAACTCAGTGCCTAAGAGAATAATCACTGCAGAAGGTCTTAGGCCTGGGCTACGCTGAGAATGGAAGTCGATGTAACACCGCTTACGTCGACCCCCTAAAGTATGCGTCTCCACTGGCACGTCAGTTCCGTCGACCTAAATCGCAGTAAAATTCGACTTAATAAAACCACCTCTGCAAGTGGCGTAGCGCTGAAGTCGAATTCAGTGGGTCAAATGAGCGTCAGTGTAGGCACAGAGTTCAACGTAAATCAACGTCATTGGCCTCTGGGAGGTATCCCATAATACTTTGTTCTGACCACTCTGCACATTCGCACTCTGCTGCACTGTGGCCACGTAAACAGGAAATAGCTCCTCCCTGCAAGCCCTGGGAAATTTTGAATTCCCATTTCCTGTTTGGTCAGCGTGGAGAGAGCTTGCCAGTACATCTGGAGCTGACCCGAGGTCTTGGATCTCATCAGTCTGTGGGGCGAGGAGTCTGTTCTGGCTCAGCTCTGAGCCTAGGCAGTTGGACTGCAGTGTGCCACCGGTGGTGCTGGATAGAGAATCTGCACCCTGAGAATGTGCCTAGTGATCTAAAGTCAAAGATAGTACCTAAACTCTGCCCAGACCCAGCAAGCATAAGAACACATGGGATCCAGTGGTTGGATCTAAACACAGCAGCCTGGTAAGCACCCCCCAAGAGGGGCTCAGCCGGGGTTGTAAGAGCAATGTAGAGACCTGACCAACTAAGGTGACTAATGAACTAGTTCACTGTATTATTGTGGAGGTTGAAGCTCTATTCAGTGGACATCCACTCCTCAGGCCACTGTGCACAAGGAATGGTAACCCAATGGAGCCCTGCAGTGCCATCATCCGAAGAGTCAGATGCCCATGGTCAATCAGGGAAACAGAGAAACATGGTCAATCAGGGAAACAGAGAAACCCAGTATGTACAGCTCTATTTCAGCCAACAAACTGCGTCCAGAAAAGGAGGGTCTACTTGCCTTCTTGGAAGCCCAGATGGGAATGGATGCAGTCATTCTGTCTGAGAAACCTGAATGCCTTTCACAGACTTCCCCCTCCCCTTCCCCCCGTCCCCCAAATGAAGAATTGACTCCCATTATTTCAAACCTAAAGAAAAACAGTAGAAGGGCCCGCCTGCCAGGGCCAGGGATCACTTGACCTAGTATCACCTATAGCCTGTATTGCAAGTCACTCTAAAAGAGTTAATGTAAGTCTCACTACACCCAGAAGTAGTGCCTCTTCTAACATATTACTAATCCAACTACACAGGCATCTCCATGGTCCCTAGGAATTAATGGTCCCAAAGAATTAATCTTTAATTAAAGATGATGTCATGTGATGAAACCTCCAGGAATATGTCCAGCCAAAATTGGCAAACCTGTTGGTCCCTGCTCCTGCCTGCACCACAAACACAACATGGCCCGATGTCCAAAGTGGGGAAAACAAGGGGGAACAATAGAGGAAAAGAATAAGTTAAGCATCTCTAAAGAGATGGGAGGAAAGGAGAGGAGAAGGTACAGGGGTAGGGGAGGGGTTTCCTCCCCTCCCACCACAGCCACTGGAGCAGCCCTGGTAAAGGCTGGCGGTGCTGCTGTTGTTGAACTAAGAAGTAAGGAGAAGCCCTGAGAAGGGCTGGGAGGAAAGGAAAACTTCTGCCTAGAGAGGAAGCAAGTAAGAAGGCAAGTATGCCAGAGACAAGTAAACTCTATTAAGATGCATCTCCACAGAGAAACTGGGCTGCTGGCCAGAAACAGAGCAGCTGCAGTAAAGAAGCCCAGAGCTCTTCAAGACATAAAAGATGGGGGGGGGGGAAGACATCACCACAAGGGCTGGGAGAGAGGAAAATAAAACCAAGTTTTTTAAAGTCACAGAACCAGTAAAAGGAAAAAATATAAGTAATGATTTATACAGGAATGGCAGATATCGTCCAGTGTCAGGGGAGCTAATTTTTCCCCATGTCTCCAACAAGCTTTAATTTTGCCATTTAATCATCATGGCCTAAATGGCCATGGCATTTTGACTAGTTTTATGTTGGTTCATCAATAAGATCTTGTCTTTATTAGAAAATTAGGTTGTGACAGAACATGATCTGAAGGATTAATCACAACTAGCTGACACAAAGTTCAACACAATAATCCTTGTCTACACTGGCTGCAAGGTCGCGTTTCACAGTTCACAGTAATATGCCTCCTAGACTATTTTTATAAGTGATGAATGTCAGATTAATGTTCTCTCCTATACCGTGGAAGATGATGCTGATATCATAATGATATCCTCAAGCCTAGCTCCAAAATCAGAAGAATGATGGTGAAACAGTGAGGAAACTGCATGACATACATTTCAGTGGGAAACCTGAACTATTTCTTATGACAAATCAAAGGGAAACACAAGGATGGACATTTCAATGCAATGCGTTTCAACAAAAAAAGCCTGGCAAAGCAACAAACTTGAGCAATTCCAACAGAAAAATTTGGAGACAAGAAACAAAACAAATCAAACTTTCCCAAGGGTTGCACCCACTTAGCCACTGGGGCCTTGGAGATGAGAGGAATGTCGGTAGGGTAGTGGCCTGAAAATGGCAGCATCACTCAAGCTCTGAAGACACACTTGGTCTATAACCCTCTCAGCTTGTAGGAGGGTCTGTGCTCATGTTTGCTGGACCAAAATTCCCACTCCAGAAGGGTTTCTGTTTATGTATCAAAGTACTTTCACACACCCCACCTTCCACCATCATCAAAGTATCTGAGCAGTTCCTGCCTATTTAAAAACAGAAAGCACAGGAGTGACTGACTGAACCACCGTCTCTTTGACAGCCACATACACTTCTGGATCCAGATGGTATCACTGTGAGCTTTCCAGCTGCTGCTGCTGCTACCAGTCAATTGGCTTGTCCATGAAAGAGTGAGGAATTGCTCTTGCTCCCTGATGATTGGCCTATTATCCCCCAGGGAGGAAGCATGGACTAATCTGGAAGATTAGCAGGCTCTGGACCAGGCACTCACAAGCCCCCACCCTACTGTTGGCTAGCCTGGGCCAAGAGTTCGCCTGGAAGGGAATTCTGAATCCCACACATCTCCTGCCAGGCTCAGAGAAGTGGAATCCCCATGCAGGCAAGGATCTGCACTTTAGTCATGGTGACAAGTACTGTGCTTATTCTGTGCAATTCCACACTGCTAGTTTGGCTGAACAAAATGAATGCAATTTTCCTTTAAGGGCCAAAAACCTCTAAGCCCATTTACTCTCACATTCAATACAAAAGTCATACTTGTTTCTGCAGAACAGGACACATCCTTCCAGTGGGCACATTTCCATCACTCCCCCCAAGCACACAAGTAACATAGAGGTATCATTGAGTGGAGAGCACAGAACACCCCTGCTGATACTGCTCTAATTACCCAGCAATGATCAAAGCTCACTCTCTCCACCAGAACCGTGCTATTTTCATAACACAGCAATACCCTCTTATCTACATGGAACTTGAATAGCACAAAGCTCTAACCGAAGCCTGATCTCATAATTTACATCAGAAAAATGGGAAATATGAGTGGCTTTATGATGAAGAAGTTTATGAAGAAAGAACAATGGGCAATATTCATGTTTCTTCGATGTAACTTATGCAGTCTAGTGGATAGGGCACATCACCAAAGTCAGAAGATGTATGTTCAAACTCCAGCTCTGCCAGTCACTTCACCCCTTTGTCTTTCTTGTCTACTTTGGTTGTAAGATCTTTGGGGTAGTGTCTCTTACTATATCTTGGTACAGAATCTAGCACAATGGGACCCTGATTAAGATCGGGGTCTTTTGGTGCTACTTCAGTGTAAATAATTAGTAGCTGAAAGCCCATGCTGTCACATGGGTGTAGTTGTTTGACAACGTAATCCACCATTTGGTCAGTCTCCATATAACCAATGAAATTGTTGCATGGAAATTGGCTGTAGAATAGGGGTGATGATTGGTTGAGTTACCTCTGATATCACAATGAACTCTTGTTATGACTTACCGGTAATACATGCCCTACCGCAAGGGTACAATTTGTAAAGTTAAAATGGCTGGAAATTTAAAAATTGGATGGTAATAGACCATGAATCTCAGGGATGATTGAACCTGATGATATTCTGAACAAAAAAAGCTTTTAACCAAACTTGTGGCTCTTTCCATCACTTTACACTGACACAACAGATATTCTAGGCTTCAGAGTGACACAAAGAGTGACAGTCCTGGAATCTTTTTATATAAATAATTATTCCACTGATTTCAGTGAAATTAAGTCAGGAACAAATCTGGCCCTTTGTATAATACATAAACCTTCCAGTTGTATTTTCAAATTGCAAGTACATACTGCAATAGAGAACATAAATAAATTGGCAAAGAAAAAAAATAGGCTGACAAATCTCATGTAAATAATTATTTTACCCATATTTCAGTATTGCAAATTATTTCCAAATCTTTAGGAAATTTTTCTTATACACAAGTGAGAAAGATGAAGTAAAATCCAGGTCTGATTGAACTGAGTGTTAAAACTCCTGACTGTAGTGGGCTCAGGATTTCATCTCTGAAGTGCAATAAATCACCAAAGGGGGGAAAAGAGCTAAAATATAAAGCTAAATAATAATCTTTGCACTTATGGACTCTATAGATAATAAACATGTAAATCATGTTAAAAATCTCTCCTTTAATTTTCCTAAAGTAGAATGTCTCTCTCTTTCATTTTATTGAGCCAGCAAAAATACAATTACAATTCATCTAGAATTTTAATAGATATTAGATCTTTTGCCAGCCAGTAGTTTGATTTAGAAATTATTTATTCTAAATTATACTCTCAGTAACAGAAAGTAATACAGAGGAGTAAAACTATATGTTTTGTGTATGTAGATAGAACTGTGTGTGTTGTATTGAGTATTACTGCATATTTTATTCAAATTCATATAGAAACTGGAATTCAAATTGTATACTGAAATGCTCTATTTTATGTTTATTGATCTTCAAATTCTAAAAGCATAGGAAAATCATATGGCAAAAATTTAAGAGTAATATCTGAATATACACACAGGTTTTTTTCTCCTCGCTATTTTAGCCCTTCAACAGGTATTTAGTTTAAGTGGATTTTACTGTATATTTTATAGACATTCTGAGAGAAAATGGAACATTTAAATATGCAAGCTTTAGCTAATCCCCCGACACACAGCCTATGGACTTTGTAGGATTATCTCTTATTATAGCGCTGTTAGAACCGATATAAAATTTCAGTTTGAGATTAAAATACTGGAATTTCTAAACATGCATCTCCCTGAATTTTGTTTCATCGTGTTAAAAATATCGAATATTTTAAAATATTCCTTTAAGTGTCTCAAACAACATCCGGCATAAAATTCTACCATTTATTTGTTTGCATAGTAATAATATATTCTTTAAACATTTTACTTCAGCACTTATAATATTTCTTTTCAATCTCATGCCGCAAACTAGACACAGGGGAAAACACTGCTCCCTTAAAATATCTTTTCAGATTTGTTATAGGTCTCATTGTATGTAACAAGACTATTATATTTTTTTCTATTAATCACTGTAATACTGCTGTGTTAAATGTTTGAACTGCCTGTCCCCCCAATGCACTGTTAGATTCCTACAATATTTCAAGTTAGGCATTCACCCCATTGAGGGAACCAACTTCATTTGCATCCATTGGCAATGCTAAACCACTAAACCTAACAGATGGGAATCTAATTGCAGACCTGTTGTCTGGACACTGTTAACAAATGGAGAAGTAGCAATATACAGGTTTTTGGTAGTGAATTCAGGCTGGCAGCCGAGGAACTCTTGCTAATTACCAACATCTGAATTTCTTGTGTAATGAAGGATAATGCAAAACTATAGGTATTTAAATCAGTAAGGATTGAAAACTGGCAGAAAAATCACAGATATTAGATCACCCAAGGAAGTGAAGACTAACTTTTTATAGCTTTGCTTTTCTGCAGAATGGCTTATGTGAGAAAATGAAATACCATTTGAAAATTAGACCTTGTAAGGATTATTCAGCTTGAAAACAATGAACTTGATCTTACTGTGATCCTTCCATTGTGACCATTATAGTAAATAGTAATACCAATATCAGAAGTTTGTACACAGTGGGAATATTGTATTTAAAAAAACTGCAGACCTAGGCCCAATCTTCAATACTGGTCTGAGCTTGAGATTTAACAGGAAGATGTGATAGTTTGTAGAAAGCTTTGAAACTATCAAGCTATGTACAGCAATTAGGAATTTTGTTTGCTAAAAAGGTGTACAATTGCACTTACTTAGAAATTTAGAATCATAGAAATGTGGCACTGGAAGAGACTTCAAGAGGTCATCAAGTCCATCTCCCTGTGTTGAAGCAGGACCAAGTACACCCAAGACCATCCAACCTGTTTGCCCAACCTGTTCTTAAAAACCTCCAATGATGGGGATTCTACAACCTTCTTTGGAAGCCTGTTCCAGAGCTAAACTAACCTTATATTTAGAAAGATTTTCCTAATATCTAACTGAAATCTCCCTTGCTACAGATAAAGCCCATTATTTCTTGTCCTACCTTCAGTGGACTTGGAGAACAATTGATCACCTTCTTCTTTATAACAACCTTTAACATATTTGAAGACTGTTATTAGGCCCCCTTGGAACTTCTTTCCACTTTTTCCTCACTCACCAAAAGGAGTTCAAAGAAAAACAAAGGCTATTGTTGCAGTGGTGGCACAAACTATCCAATAGATCCTTGCTCAATTTATACTGTTGAAAGTGGATACTGATTTTTGATTATATTACTTCATTTGAATTGTTCGCTTGAGATTTGCAACTATATATTTTCACAGTGGACTTCACAGTCTTATTGTTATAAACACCTGCCTTTCTGCATATCTTTCTAGGGCAGAAGAACTAAGAACTAAACAAGGCTTAAACTCCATATCCAATTCACAGTTCATGTGCTCCTTATTCAAAAGGACTTCTAGAACCTGAAAAACTATAGTTCATTGTAATATGGAAGAAAATACCTTTAATCAACTGAATTTACTTTCACCCTTAGTCAGGTTAAAATTTCATAGATGTCAGGTAATGGGGCCTAATAAGAGAACAAGACAGAGCCGGCATTTAACCAGTCCAGCAGTCTGGTATTATTTTTTTCCCTCAGCTACACCACTGTAGAGAAAAACTAGGATTGTTTCTGTGGGATTAGTAACTAGATCACAAGGACTGCTCTGACTGACTCATACAGTATGGATCAGGGCCCGATCCTGGTTCCATAGAACTCAGTGTTAACACAATTGAACCCAATTTGTTACTTAAGAGTGCAGGATTCCATATTCTGTGTTGTAATGTGAAAAATAAAACTGCCAGTCCATACACTGTCTGGTATGGAATAAGTTTGGGGAAATGACCTCACTTCCTCCTTTCCCCTCCACATAAGGATGATTTATTTTGACTAAATAGATGACTAGACGTAAGAAAAAAAATACAAAATAGTTAACTATTTGCATATTTCTGATTTGGATATGAAGAATAACGTGTTAAAATATTATATCAGTTACTATTCAATTTCACCATCTCTCTTAAATAACAACCTTTCAATCATCTACGTGGTAGAAAATACTAAGCACTTCCTAAAATGACACAAAAACAGCAGTAACTAGTAGTATGTTTCAGTTGAAAAGTGTATCAAATTTTCAAAAAATCCTATTATTTCCATACATTAATTTTATGCTTAAATTCCATTTTAGTTGATTAGCAAGGTTTTGCCAAAGACAGTTCAGCTAATATAGTCTCAGAGAGGAGTCAGACAATATACAAAACGTACATTCTTATAACAGAACCGTACACTGTGGTCCTTACCCAAAGTCCATTTAAGTGAATGGAAAGACTGATTGGCTCAGACCACACACCACCAAAATCTTTTGCTGCCCCCCCCCCCCTTTTTTTTTTTTTTTTAAATCTGCGGCTCATTTAGTTTTATGGTAAATATATCACAGTTCATTATATGGCCACAATGTCTTTGGGCCTATGGATCAGTTCATAAAAATAATAAATCATATTTCTCTGGATTACTGTAACTGTACAATATAGTAGAAAAGAAAAGAAGGAATTAAATATTCAACATTGTCGTGTTTCCATTCCCTTTTTCATTTGGTTGCTATTGCATTCAAATTTTAAAAATATGATTTATACTAATCTTCACTGAAAAACTATAACACTACTAAGTTAAATTATTTAACACAAGACATTTACATTTTTCCTGATTAAAAAGTAAGAGGTTAATGATTTTGGATGAATTCACACTATAAGGAATATATGATGGGGAGTGGGGGGATAGATTAGTTTACCAAAATGTAAACATTTGCCATAATCCATTCATTTTATATGCATATTTTCTATCAAAAAACATTTTGTTTCATTTAACTAATATTAATTGTGCTTAATGTACTTTTGGGAGAGACCAGGAAAAATAAACTCTTTATTAGAACGGAGACATTTTTGTTTCTTTGTTCTTGTGGTTAAACTCCTTATCCTCAGCTGTAATTTTACTCTCCCATTTTTAATATTTCCTCTATTGCTTTTAAAAGTAATCCATTCCTTTATCACCCCTTTTTGAACTAAGGCATGCTGCATGCATTTGAGTGATGAAGATGAGGAGGATTGGAGGTGTTTGGCTTTGTAATTTCATCCTTGAATTTTGTGATTACTAACAGGACAACTTTTTAAATTTGCTCTTTTGTCTCGATTCCCCTGGCTGACAATCTGCTCTGTGAGCTAGGCTTTTTAATCAATCACCTAGATAATCAAATGTCACTGGCTATCTGCTCCGTGTAATTACTTTTGCAATTAAAAATCAACCTCAAGTTGCCTCATCTAATTAGAGGGATGGGCAGATTTTCATCTAGATTGATTTTTTAATAAATATTGACTTAAAATGCCATAATCTCATCATATTCTTTCATTTTCTTTGTACCAAAAGTCAAACAAATGGAAGAATTAACAAGCAGAAGGATTCATAGGACTTCAAAGGCTTTTGCTAGTTCAGACATACAAAATTGTGCTATACAGAAGCCTAGCTTATCTCAGCCTAATAATAACACTCAAAAGCTCCCACCTTTTATTAGAAAAAAGAACAAAGCGGCTCCACCATTATATATTTCACTTTCTAAAGTATTTCAAATTAAACTAAAAACTCTTAACGGTACAATTATTTGGCTTATCTGTCACAACAAATTATTGTGTGGGTTGTAATGAATTATTCTATAAATGTTACAAAAACTGTTGACTTCAAATTAAAATAATAGTAATAATAATATCAACAATTCATTTTCCTCCAGCACAGTTTAGAAGTCCTTCTCACCCCCCACCCCATGTGTGTTGATTTGAGGATCTCTTTAAATCAACTTGTTTCTTTTTGTATTGGAACAAAAAACATTGAAACACACACCATTACTTTTTTGTTGTAAGAGTAGATATTGAACAACATGAAAAATTAGGTGTGTGATAGGTATCACCTCAAGAAGCAGAAGCTGTGCTCCAAGACTAGTAGTGCAGTTGTGTATACAGTGCAGCAATTCTATCTTTGCATTTAATAAAGTAGTTTAATATTCAGGACTACTTCGTGGCCTGGTGGTTAGTGCCCAAGAATAGGATTTAGGTTCCAATCCCAGTTCTGCAGCAGACGCACTGCTCTGCCACAGACTCACTGCCTTGAGCACTATTCAATCACTACATTCACATGTTCTAGAAGTGCAAATTTCAGCAACAGCCCTGCGTCACGTATGGTGCAGAAGTGAACTATCTCAGCAGGAGACCCAGAACTCAATAGGGTCCTAGGGGCTTAGTACTCCCCAGGCCTTCCTGGAATGTTTGGTGATTTTATCTCTCTGCTATACCTCCTAAGGGGCTACAGAGTGTGTTGTGCAGTGAAACACCTGTGTTGTCTTGTGTGGATTGGAGCAATGGCTTGTTCCGTCCTACCTCTCTTTGGGGCAGTTAGCTTGTCAGGGGCAGTCCCTTTGCTCAGGGAAGTGCAAGAACTGCTGGCCACTACATGCTGCTTTAGTCATCACTCACCTGTACATGGTCCAGCCACAATCCGGCGCTGTATTTGAATATATATTTGGGGAAGAGAGATGGTTCTAGGTGCCATGGCTCAGCCGTCCATGGGGAGGAAAATTGCTGCCAATACCAATTGCTGTAGTATATGGGTATATATCTTCATTTATTGGAGTTTCACTTAATCTTTCCTGATTATCCCAGGGTAAGTGATGTCTCCTGACTCTAGCACAACTGTGCACCTTAATGATCCAAACCTATTGAGTGTCTATGAAATCTTTGGGAAACTAGTTAGTACTTATTGAACAAAATGAATGGGCTCAAGTCATGCTGGCCTGTTCAAGGTGACACAAGATGTCTTAGTTACCTCTAATTAGAGTTACCACATATAAGGGCTCTTTCACTATCTCCTTCCTCCCCTGCCCCTTCCCTCTTCTCTGGAATTCTATGGTAAGTACTATGCATAGTACAACCCCGGGAATCAATACCTACTAAAATAACTATTAATCTCACAATTATTGCCATATGGTTGTATATCAAGAATAAAATGTTCATTACATGCAGTCATAAGATGTCCATTGCCACAGTGTTTAAAATTATTAAATTAATTAAAATTAAAAGCACAGTATTTTTCTCAATCAGGGAATGTATAACTCTGTGCCCTTTCTTTGCCCATCAAGGTGAGAGTTTCACTTGAAAGCAGAAGAACAGCAATCATCAGAGGCTAAACAGGCTAAGAAAGGGGAAGAAAATACATATCCAGTTCTTTTATATTGTATGTACACAAGTACTAGATGATCTTTTAGTCCCATCTGGCCTTATACTCTATGACTCAAAGTCACTAACTATAAAAGCATGACTGCCATTCTGATGACAATTTCACAAGCTGTACATTACAAATAAAAGTACTTTTTGTACCTAACAATGCAGTAAAAGGAACTATGAATACATTTATCTTTACTGGCTACAAAATAAAAACAGATAATTACAGCTGGGGATGGAGGAATTATGAATCCATCTCTGGCTCGGAATCAATTGTGAGAATAATATATCTACATGTGAATTAGAAACATACACTTGTGCTAGCAATGGTCATGCAGCTGTACAGTGGCCAGGTGCCTTCTTTCCTATCCATGTATTCCTATAGGGCTGCTTAATTGCTTTGGCTATAACCCCATTTCTCTTCTTCCCACTCAGGTAATGGAAGGCCAGTGGTAGAACCAATGCATGCTGCCACGCTGCGGGGCCCCACATGACCTGAGTCACGGAGCCTCACCCTGTGGAGGCCTGCACAATAGAGCACGGAGGATTGTTTTGGATGGGGCAGTGGAGGAGCCGCAGCCCCCTGTCGCATGCTGCTAGGGCGTACTCCCAGCCCTTCTGTCCCTGCGCTGGGTGCCAGGAGGGAGCCACGGGGACCAGAGCCTGTCATGCCCCCACCCCCACCGCCGGGCAACCCCCGCCAGCCCCAAAAGTGGAGGGAGAGCAGGAAACAGGCGCCCAGACCCCCACCCCTGTGAGGTTCTGCCAACGCTACTGCTGCCACCGATGGCAGGAGTGGGGGAGAGCAGGACATGGGCCTGCAGACACCCCCTCTGTGGGGTGCTGCCACCAACAAGGGGAGGGGGCACCAATGTAAGTATGTCCCCTGGGCGCTGGAGATCCACGATATGCCACTTCCAATGAGTCTCGTGAGCTGTACAATTCTGCTGGCTAAAAAGCTTGTGAGTGTGCCGGGAAGGATGGGCAAGGTGCTGCAGCTGCTAATATGGCTTATGGGCTGGAGTAACCATCATGAACCTACTGTGCAAGTGTCCCACATCCTGTTGTTAGGAAGCAGGTAAGGAGAATTCTGGATCCACTCCTCCAAACCACTGTATATTTCAACCATGCAAAGCCCAATTACAAAGGCTTTGAACAAGGGTTGAATAATTCACCCTGAAAGCACTATGGGGCGACAAGAACCATAGACCATAAGTGTAAGGTGTAGTTGTTATTATTGGATAGGGACTTCCCCCAACATTTCATTCCTTCAAGCCATATAATTTCTAAATTTTGTCAAAGAGGAAATCTCTCCATCTCATCTCATTTTTCATTTCTGCTTAAATGACAACCACAGCGTGTGATATGTCAGTTGTTTTCTGCGCCACTCTTTCGCTGGTGCTCTAGGAAGAATGCTCCTGTCAAAAGCTTGTCTAAAATCTGCAGTCTGGCTGCATGCAAAAACATGGAAAGGACCTGATCTAAAGAAGTGTTTTTGAATAGGCCAGAGCAAATGAATCTTAAGAATTTGAGATCAGTATAGACCGTTGGTGTAGTCATAAGGAGGGGATGCAAGACTGCTATTGTATTTTATCTACCCATATCTACTCTTCAGAAAAAAACAAAAGTTAAAACATTTTAGTGACTTAGGAGCCTAAGTCCCACTTTCAAACGAGATGTAGGCATTTAGGGCCCTGAGGGTAGAACTACTCGGCCAAAATGGACCTGCTGCAGCAAGTGTCTGAGCCCAGCTCAACTTACTCAGCTTTGTGCTATGGGGCTTAAAATAGCAGAGCAGATGTTTGAGCTGGGCTGGAGCCTGGGCTCTGAGTCCCTGTGTGGACAATAGGTCTCAGAGCCTGGGGTCCAGCCCAAGCCTGAACATCTACACTTCTATTTTTAGCCCCATAGTGCAAGCCCCAGTCCTATGACAGGCTCTGATACTCGCTGCTGCAGGTCTCTTTTTTCCACAGTGTAGACCTACCCTCAGTCCCGTTTACTTAAGTGCCTAAGTCACTTTTGATAATTAAACTCAGGCTCCTAAATCACTTGGCTGTGCCTGAAAAATTTATTCTTAGGCTTCTAAGGCCCAGATTCTTAAATGAGTTTAGGTGCCGAAATTGAAATCAGTGGAAACTAGATACCCAAATATCTTTAAATATCAGCCCTAAGTGCACAAAGTCAGTTTTGAAAATAGAACTTAGGGTCTTAAGTCAATTAGGTTCTTTTGAAAAACTTTTAATGCTTCAACCATCCATGGAGGAAAACTCTGTGACAGCTGTGAAATGGGTATAATACATCACTACTTTAGAGAAGTGCTGTAGAGTTAAATTAATTAACTTTGCAGAATAATTTGATATCCTTTGATTTAAAAAAATGTATACATGTTGCAAAGCATCATTATCATCTCTGACACAATTTGGCCCTTGACAGTTTATCAGGAGCACACCTTGAGCTTGCCACAATATATAAAGAATTTAGTTCCTCAGAAAACTGATTATAATGTGGGTGTTATGTAAAGTACTTACACTTCTTGCATTCAGTGATAATACTGTAATTTTTTCCTCTACAAGCCAGCCTTCTGATAAAATACATTTATGGCAAAAGAGAAAAGGCAGATTAAGAATTGTTTTACATTCTGCGGTATAAGATTTCTAGTTATATTAGCATTTTGAGGAGGATTTATTTGGCGATTGAGGATTAATTCCTATGAAATCATTATACAAATTTCAAAATGTCAACTACTTTGATAGAGCTTATGATTTTATCATCTTATTTTGACAGGCAACTGTGTAAAACAACTTCTGTGTAGAAAGAGCATAGAAATAAAGAAAGGTAGGATAAATAAAGACAGAATGATCCTCACAGGTTTCCTGATCAGCTGTCTTTTTATTCTGATTACTTGTAGGACAGAGCAGTAATAGACATTTTCCTTTACACAAAATAATAAGAGCAGTACTTATCGCTTGTTGCCTATAGCTTGTGGCAAAAGGAAATTAGAAAAGTCCAATGAAGCTGACTAGTAATTAATCATCATACAGTGGGGCCTGTCAAATCAGAGGACTCTTTCCAGCTGATAATGCTGCCCAGCACAATCGAGACAGATAGAAATTAGAATTTTTTTTCCTCTGGCAAAAAACAAAAAGAGTAGAGTTAGCACAAATGTGGCCAACTGTTCACTTTAATGACTGTCTGACCCATTTATAGTTGATGCTTGCATCAAGTTTAACTCAAACCAAAATTGAAGAAACATCATTTATTCCTCAAGGCAAAGAAAAATCATAACTATATTGTTTCAAGTTTTTTTGTTTTGTTTTTTGTTTTTAAATGCAAACATCTAAGCCTGGGTTAGACGAGAAAAAAATTAAAGTTCATTTCTATTGATCAAGTTTTCCATTTTCCCCAGTGAGAAGACAAAAACATTTACCGGCTCTGTAATAGAGAGTTTGCACTCTTTGAGATCAACTGAAATAAATGTATCATGTTCCATGGGAACCAGACAACGCTTTCTTTTTTGTGGAGAGAATAAAGGCAACCTCGACATTCTCAGCGGGTCTTAGAGCGATGAGTGGAATTAGAGGCTGCGGATCTGATCTTCCTTACATTGAAGCCAGCATGTGTTTTGCCACTGACTTTAATAGAAGCAGTATCAGGCCCTCACTTCTCAAATGGGCTCAGCTGACTTAGAGCCCTATCAGCCATGAGATACACAGTACATCCCCAAAGGGTACATAAAGTGATTGTGCACAGCCCAACATACTTAGGACCAGGTCATCTAGCTGGGCAGTGATCAAAGAATGTCAGCCATCTGCTGTGTGGGCAAGCAAGGAGAAACTGCTCAGGGAGAAAGAACTCATGTAAATAATGATCCCTCAAATCTCCAGGCAACCTCAGTTTTTTTCTCTGTCTCCTGCAAAGTCTCTGCAGGGTATGGAAAGAGAAAGGAACCCAGGCCTTAGTACTTCTTTGGTAAAAACAAACCCAAACCTTAATTCTAACCCTCTCTCCTGTCATTGGGGTTGATAGTCCTGCCCATCAATAATCCTGCAGGAAGTTTGGGGAATTTCTCCATCCATTAAGAGGGGATGAGAGTGCATGGGGGAACTCCTACTGTTCTTGTCTAGAGCCTTCCAATGGTGGTGTGTGTTGGAAGGTAGTTATGGGAAGGAAGAAAGCTCCTTCCTCCTTCACCCTTCCTATCACCATTGTGGAAAGGGGAAATTTTAATCTTCATCTAGTCTGCCCTCTTCTCTCTCACTTGACAGCCTGTCAATCAGCATATTTCTGTGCATATACAATGGCCCTTAATTTTTTTCCATAGCTGACTGCATGTAATCCATGGAAGAAGTGGTCCCACATCCCAAGGCGATGATGATGGCAGTGAGTATGCTTCCCCCAAAATCATTTGTAAGCTCCATATTGCCATATGGTTAATTCACTGTTAAATATTTTTGGGAAGTCATTAATTTTGAAATGCATCCATTTCAAAGGAGTCGGTGTACATCATAGACACAGACACACATACAAAAATGCCTTCAATGTAAGTTTTATAGGAGTTTACAGGAAAGCAGCATGGGAATGGAGTTTAATTAACATGGAATGAAACACAGCAGGCATGGGAAATGAACGGTTACATGGCTAAAAGGAAGAATTCAAACACATTAATGAAATATTAATAGAGTTGTTTGGAAATTTTTGAATTTTCCATTAAAAATGTATAACATTTTCAGCTAAATGTTTTTAATCAAACTCTTTTTTTTTGTTTGTTTTTTTGTTTTTTGTGTTTTACAGCACTGATCAAAAAAACATGAAAATTTTGAAATTATCAAACGGGTAAAATTTTCAAAAACATTTTCCCATTTTTTTCTGAATTTTAAACAAAATTATATCTAATTATTATCTACTATTTTCCTTTTGTTCCACAGGAACAGTAATTTGTTGGTACAGAACAAGTTTCCACCCTTTGGCCTTACAACCAACTACCTTCTTACCCTAGAAGTGGTATATACTATCTTTCTTCATTAAAATTGTTTCTTGCAAGAATTCTATGTCTTGCACACACTGCGACCGTGAGCCTGGACAAGTACAAGGATCTTCAACTCCCATATAATCAATAGCAGCTGAAACTGTTCAGGACCATGCATGTCTGGGCTTGTAAACTGAAAAAGACAGTTTATAGTGTCCAAAAGTGTTGAATGAAATTTGTATTAAAACCTGTGGGTAGTGGAAAACCCATCTATTTCTTAGGATGAAACTATAGCTGAATGGATAATTCACAATTAATAATTCATTTGACCAATTTCACATTTTTTCTGTCCATTAACAGATCATGAAATTCTTGAATGTATCTGTTATTTGAACTTGCCTATGAATTTCTTCAGCAAATATACCTTGTTCTGCAGATCTTTCACAAATAGCTCAATTGGAAATATTCACTATTTGTTGTAGTGTGTCAAGTTCTTGTATTGCACTCTGAGAATTTTACAGTCAAATGTATAATTCAAAATTGGTGGGTATTTGCTTCTTATGCTAGTAAAGCTCACGTGCTCAAATGTTCATGGGGCATGAACATGAAATGGTAGACTAGGATTTCCAAAGGAGTTTAAGGAAGTTATATGATTCTGCGGGAGTTCAGCATCAAACTCCCTAGGTGCCTTTGGAACGCATAGATGTTGTGAACATGGTCAAATTAAAATTTGTTTTTGAATTTGGATAACCATTCACAGAAAACTTTTCCAAATTTTCTCTCAGGCCTAGTTGAAACAGTTTAAAATGCTCTACAGATTCAATGAGGCACACTGGTAAAAGTCAAATGTCAAAGTATAATAAGGTAGGCCAAGAAATAATCTGAAGAGAAACTAGCTAAGGACACAAAAACTAATGGCAAATTTTGTTTTAAGTACACTAGAAGCAGGAAGCATGCCAAACAGTCAGTGGGGCCACTGGACAATTGAGGTGCTACAGGAGCACTCAAGGAAGACAAGGCTGTTTCAGAGAAGCTAAATTAATTGTTTCTATCAGTCTTCACAGCAGAGGATATAGGAAAGATTTCCACTGCTGAGCCATTTTTTAGGTGACAAATCTGAGGAACCATCCCAGCCTGAGGTATTAATAAAGGAGGTTTTGGAAAAGATTGGTAATTTAAACTGTAATAAATCACCAGGACCAGATGAGTTCTGAACAAACTCAAATATGTAGGTAACCTTAAATCAGCCTCTGTACAAGATATTGGAGGGTAAAGTTAATGTAATGTCTATATTTTAAAAAGGCTCCAGAGGCAATCCTGGCAATTACAGGCTGCAAAGCCTAACTTCAGTACCAGGCAAATTACTTAAAACTATAGAAAAGAACAAAATTATCAAACACATAGATAAATATGATATGTTGGGAAAGAGTCAACATGGCTTTTGTAAAGGGAAATCAAGCCTCACCAATCTATTAGAATTCTTTGAGGGGGAATAAACATATGGACAAGAGTGATCCAGTAGGTAATGTGTGCTTGGACTTTCAGAAAGCCTTTGACCAGGTCCCTCACCAAACACTCTTAAGCAAAGTAGCAGTCATGGGATATGAGGGAAGGTCTTTTCATGAATCAGTAACTGGTTAAAAGACAGAAAACAAAGGGTAGGAATAAATGGACAGTTTTCATAATGGAGAAAGGTAAATTACAGGGGCACCCAAATATTTGTACTGGGACCTGTGCTGTTCAACATATTTACAAATGAACTGGAAATGGTGGTGAACAGTGAGGAAGCAAAATTTGCAGATGATACAAAACTACTCAGGATAGTTAAGTCCAAAGTTGACTGTGAAGAGTTACAAAGCAATCTCACAGAACTGGGTGACTAGGCAACAAAATGGCAGATGAAATTCAATTTTGATAAATGCAAAGTAATGCACATTGGAAAATATAATCTTAACTATACATACAAAATAATGTAGTCTACATTAGCTATGGGCCCTGAAGAAAGAGATCTTAGAGACATTGTGGCGAGTTCTCTGAAAATATCCACTGAATATGCAGCTACAGTCAAAAAAGCTAACCAAATGTTAGGAACCATTAAGAAAGGGATGGATACTAAAACTAAATCCATGGTATGACCACATGTTGAATACTGTGTGAAGTTTTGGTTGCCCCATCTCAAAAACATATATTAGAATTGGAAAAAGTATAGAGAAGAGCAACAAAAATGATTAGGCGTATGGAACAGCTTCCATACGAGGAGAGATTAAAAAGATTTGGACTTGGAAGAGAGACAACTGAGGTGGGAGATATGATAGAAGTCTATAAAATCATAAATGATATGGAGAAAGTGAATAAAAGTGTTATTTACCCCTTCTCATAACACAAGATGGGTCACCCGATGAAATGAACTGGCAGTCAACCTATTGAATTCATTGCCATGGGATGTTGTGAATGCCAAAAGTGTAACTGGGTTAAAAAAAAAAAAAGAATTATATAAATTCATGGAAAATAGGTCAATCAATGGTTATTAGCCAAGATGATCAGGATGGAAAATCATGCTCTAGGTATCCCTAAACCTCCAAATGCCAGAAGTTGGATGACAGGATGGATCACCCCAAATTACTTTATTCCATTCATTCCCTCTAAAGCATCTGACACTGACTGCTATCAGAGACAGGATATTGGGCTAGATGGACCATTGGTCTGACCATTCTTATGTTCTAATTAGTACTGTATGTGTTTTAGGGGCAGATTTTCAAAGGCACAAAGGGAAGTTAGCACATGACATCCACTGAGAGTAAAGTAATAAATTATGGTAACTGCTCAGGTTACATGGGCTGACAGAATACGCACACCTGATTAACTCGAAAAGCCTTTAGTAATGGGAAACTAAATAAATTATATTGTATAAATCCTTTCCCTCTAATATTAGAATATGTGTGATGTACATATGTCATTGGAGCAAAAAACAGAGCAATGTACCAATGCTAATTTGCACTGAATAAAATCCTTTATGATGTAACGTCTTAATACAGACTCTCATATATTCATGAGCACTCATTTTAAAACCCAGCTAGTCAACATTATTAAATAAAAAACTAATGTGGTAGACTAGATGACAAGAATAATCAACTTAGGGAAAAATACAATACACAATTACATTTGGGCATGCTGCCACAAAAATAAAATTGTGATAAAGTGACAAAAACCATCAGGCTTTGTGAGAGAACTTCATGCAGTAAAACTGTAAATTACATTGCAATAAAAAATAGCCAAATGATTCTAGTGATAACAGTTATTAAAAAATAAAGAATGAAAACATTTATTAAGGTTAACTTTTGAGTAATACCCCTATACTTCTTCCTCTTCCTTATGGAGGTAATGTGCAGACATGGAAATCTCCGATATAGTGTCATTATGAACATAGCAGCTCTATAAATATGAACCTGCTATCTCAATGTTGAGCAAGCTGAGGGGAACACAAAATTAACATGTGGAAAATTCATCTTTTCCTTTTCATGTGAAGTACAGCACATGCAGATTCATTAGAAGATTTGCATGCTCCTGTACGTTTCCCCCCTAACATTAGAGTACGTGCTATTTACATATGTCATTGGAGCAAAAAACAAAGGAATGTACCAAATGCTAATTTGCACTGAATAAAACCTTTTATGATGTAACACTGTCAAGCATTCTGTTGATGTTTAATCATAACAAAAGGTTCGACATGACAGAGCAAAACGCGTCAGATTGAATCATAGCCAATCTTAGCCCGGTATGATCAATGATGCTTACTTTGATCAGTATAAACAAAATAAATCTCAGCAACTGAAATATTGCCACAACAAAAATGTTATCCTTTGAACACTGAAAATGAAACTGCAACTTCATACAAACACAGGACTCCTGTGTTGTGGTAGACTCAACAAGTGAAAATGTAATAATGGCAGTGCTGTATTTCTTCATCAGGGCTGAGATTTGCCACTCCACCAGCAGTGTATAAATGGGCTTTGTGCAGTATCCACCCAGAGCTTGTGAGTAGCATGTGGAGCAACTCAGCCAGCTCTCTGTGACTAGGACTCGAAGGAGTTATAGTCACCTCCTACATAGGCCTTTGTGGCCATTGGAATCAACGACCATAGGCCACGCAGGCCTAAACTGTCAAACACCTTCAGCTCAATATTTCTCTCTCAGTATTGTATTTAATGAATAATGGCAATATTAATAAAATAATTTAATTTTTTTTCTGGTATTTGACCAGCACTAACCCACTCCTCCCTTTTACCATCCCTATATGGCAGCCTATGCACTTCTACACAGAGCCATCATGCACTTCTACACAGAGCTATTGGGTCAAATTCTAAAGACTGTGTTATGCTGGAGAACAGACTAGATGAACTAATGGTACCTTCTGGCCTTAAAATACATGGGAGTGGCAAAATCCACTTTCACTCTCACCCTCCAGCCATTCCACACCATGGTTCTTCATTGACAGTCTCTGAGTGAATTTAAACCTGAGATGAAACAATGTTTACTGTGGAACAAGAAAATGGGCTTTTATGAAAATGAGCAACTGACAAAAGCTGCAGTAACAAGAGCTCTTTGTTCTCCACAGAGAACAATCCCTAGGAAAGAAAATCCAAAGGTGCCAAGAAGAGTGAAGATGACAAAGGAAGATAAAAAGCCAAGTTAAATTGACAAAGTGTCTTTGTTTGAACAATTCATTCTAAAAATATTTGACCTTTACTTATTTACGTTTTTGTTCTGTTCATGATCTCTCAGATCCTGCAGCCACTGAAGTCAATGGCAAAGCCCGTTGACTTCACCGGTACAGGGTCAGGGCCCTGATGTGAAATTCACTTCTGTGCAAAAGGCCAGCACACGGTCTATCCATCACTGAAGTACTTACTAGTAAATAGAGCTTGACTCTGCACAGGGGTGAACTTCACCCTCTCTGAATATAGACCTAGTAAATGGATCTTTAAAAATAAAAATCTAGATCAAATTAGCTATTTTACATTTGATTATTTATGCAATCTGGAAAATTACCAAAAATAGATTTTAATATAGAAGATGTCATTACAAATACACACTGGAACATAAGATGCAGAAAAAAGTCCTCCATTAAAAAGATGAGAGAGGAAGACCTCTGCTATCACTTATTAAATGCACAGATGTTAAAGAAAGCAGAAAGACACAAAATAATGACCTCATAGAAGAAAAGAACACAGTATTGTTGGAAAACTGCAATAGCAAGTCTCAGGAAAAGTTATCAATATGCAAGAAATTATTTAGCCCACCAGAAGATAAAATGATACATAAAACTTAACATAAGCTCCAAACTCCCATCATTCTCTTCATCCCTTTGCTTCTAGTAAATTATAAGAAATCCAGCAAATCATTAAGATTCTATGTCAGCAAAGCACTTACACACATGCTTAAGTCCTATTCACTCAACAGAGCGTACTCACACTTTTAAAATCCAGCATTAGCTTAAGTACTTTGCTTAATCAGGGCCTAGTAGTAAATTAGAGTTTGTGGATCATGGAAGCAAGTAGCTCTTCTTCCAGATTTTGAACACTGGAAACCAGTTAGAAACCTCAAATACTTGATCCTCATGAAAATTAAGATACAGTTAAAACTACCAGAATTTTGCTGGGGGGTGGGGTGGGAGGGGGAACCTTCCCCTCCACCCCCAATACCAAAAGCTTCCTGCAGCCTGGGAAAATTCTATCTTTCTTAACATACATTGCTGCTTTTCCCTACATGTTTTTCCCCCATTCCCTCCCCTTCTGAATCTGCAAAGTTAGAAGGCTTCAGAACCTACAAAGGTGCTTCCATGGGATTAGCAGGAAAGTGGGAGGATAGCAAGGTGATAGCACTGGCTTCTACCTTAACCACCCAGCTGGGATACGTACCTATAGAATTCCTTCTCCCCTCATGGGCATGAAGTGAAGAGTTCGGGTCTTTATCTGAAGCAGGTGAGATTCCATATACATATAGGATGCACTCCCCTTCCCTGATAAAACCTATACTCAAATTTTGTTTGACCTGTATGTTTTGTTAGCAGTAAGTGATGTGGCAGATGGGCAAAGTTGTAGTAAAGAGAATGAATGGAAGCCAGTCTCACAAGCCTGTCTTTGCCCAGAAGCTGCCAGGCCACCAGCTTGCATTCCTGAGTTCCATTTGTCACAGAAAACCAGGTCCCTCCTCAAACCTGACCTTTTTTCTCCAGTCCTACTCATCATATTACCCTGTACATTAGCATTAGCTATTTTAGATTTCTAGAAAAAGACAAACTGAAATAAAACATGGAATTTTCCCTTTTGGAAACCATTCAATGGTGAAATTTGCAGTATCTTAAAGGATATATTTACACTGATCAGGTCTATGGGAACACAGCCTTTCCTTGAGCACATTGTTAGCCAGTTCCTTTGAATGAAATGTTTCATTTACATATAGATTGAACCATTCTAGGAAGCAATTTTACCCATTTTGTCTTAATATTTTTCTCATTAACATCACACGTAGGTTACGTTTCTTGAGTGAGAAAAGATATACCTGGATATCAGTGGCAAAATTTCTAGAGTTTAAGTTTGCTTTGGAACAGAGGTATTTAATAAGAGAATAACAAATATCTTGAGAGGTGTGGAGGATTGGGCCCACGACTGGCTTTTTTAGAACTCACACAACTGATTGAAAATACTTATTAACTGTTGGAGTGTTTTTTAAAGCCGCACATGCTTAAACACCATTCCCTGGTAAACACTGAATCATGCAGGTTATTGGGTGATACATTTAAATGTGCTTGGGAAAAACAAACTGCTCTTACAGGACTCAACTCAGCAAAATCCCAAGCACTGTAGCCCTGATCCAGCAAAGCTCTTAAGCACATGCTTAACTTTAAGCACCTGAGTAGTCCTAATTGTGCATGTGCTTAAGTGAATTGCTAGATTGGGAGAGAGTGCTCAGCACCTTGCAGAATGAAGTCTGTACTCCTGAAATCTAAATTTTCTGAGTGTCTTATTTGCAGATTGGGCGTAGGATTCAAATTAGTGGGAGGATTAAGGGGGGTAGGGGAAAGCTCTCATGATAGACGGGCCAGGCTAAGCAAACATTTCATGTACACACCAGAGAAAAGATGAAAGGAAAGCAGCTGCCCCTTCCATGGTCAGATATTCTTATCTTCTGACCGAACCTTTGTTGGTTTGAGAAAGCACAAGTGGTCTGCATTGGCGGAAGGTTCAAAGCAATTTTTTTTAATAGATAATGCAATCAAAAGTCAGTCTATCTGTTGAAATATTTAGAAGAACAAGATATCACTTTGACCTCCCTACACCTGCGACCTTTGTGAAAGACTTTAAGAAGTGCTTTATGCTTGTTTATGTTCTTTATCTTTAATGGGCTTCTGCATTTTTCAAAGATTAACATTTTGTGAAGTCCTTTGAGCAAGGAATACATTCTATAACTTTTAGTCAGCATTCCTATATTGTCTGCCACGGAGGAGGCACATACACAGGTATGTTGTCAAAATAAAAATCAACACAAAAGTCACAAGGTATCAGGGTGTTGCTGTACAGAAACTCACAACGCCAGTCTGTGATTTACCTGTTACTATTGCAGATCAAAAGCATTAAGTAATGAATGAGCCCAAATAGATTACCAGACGCAGAGTAAATTGGCAGACAAAGTCGCGGGACCTCCTCGTCAACCTCCTCCTAGCCCTGGCCAAACTGGCCATCTACAAGACCAGGGAGAAGAGGTTGGCAGGGGGGACGCTCTGCGACTGTGGGGCCTACTTCCGTTCCCTTGTGCACTCATGCATCCGGGCAGAGTTCCTGCCTTCCGGGGGCAGTGGGAGCTGTCTGGGATTCTCTGCTCGGTGTCCCTTTCTGGTTCCCTTCGTTTAAACCTGTGACCACCACCCCCCTGCCATTCCTGGTTTTTTTCATTAATTGTCCCCTGCAATCAGTTGTATCCTGGGCTCAGTGACTCCTCCCCTTAGGCTGGGGTAGGGGTCTTTAGCAGTGGCCCGTCCACTTCCCCAGTTACAAATAGTACTAGTAAAGACAAACTTTGCTAAAGGAAGATTTCAGTGTGTTGTTGGTGGGTTTGTTTTGTTTTAAACTAATTGTGTTTGATAGATACATGTTCTTTTCAAATATGAATAATATAAAACAAATACAAAATAAATTTATATATATTTGTAGTCAGGTATCAGTTGGCCCTTCCCCTCTGGGTCGGAGGGAGGCCACACCACCAAACTAAGTCACCGTCTATTGACTGGGGGGAGGGAATTAGCCATTCTGCTGTTTAGGGGAGTTCTGACCCTCCAGCAGGGCAGAGCAACTGAGCAACCCACAGCCCCAGCGCTCAGGCACAACAGGGCAAGCACACAGTCTACAGCGCCTGGCCCTCAGGCCAGGCAGGGCAAGTCTATAGGCACTGGGCCGTTAGGTGGAGCAAAGCCAAGTAGCAGTGTATAGCCCAAGGACAAGTGAGCAGCCCATAGCTCAGGCCCTTCAGCAGGGTCTGGCAAGGGAGCAGTCTATGGAGTGGTGTCTTGCCTTAAGTAGATGACAGGCAAACGCAGGCCTCTTGGTCTATGTTGGGGTGCTGCCACCCATGTGGGGTGGCAGAGGGAAGGGGGACATGGTCCCACCTGACTCTACCGCATCCCAGCCCAGGACCCTAACAATGGGGAAGCGTTCCACCAATGGGTCAGCAGGGAATCCAGCTGAAATACACTGACCAGTGCTCAGGCCCCAACACAGCCAACTTGCGGTCGGCCACCCAGGGCTACTTCCTACCCTGTCCTCTGGATGTTCCTGGGTCCACAAGGTGTCTTTGGTTACCCTGGGGTAGGTGGCCAGCAGAAGTCCTTGCAGTTCCGCTGCAGACACAGGCTCCCCAGTGGGTAGGGCGCCTCTGGGCTTGTCATCAAAGGCAGCCACCTGGATTCATGGGTGTCCTTGGTTACCCTGGAGTACATGGCCAGGGGCAGTCCTGGCATTTCCCCTGCAGGCACAGGCTCCCTGGTGGGCAGGGCTCTACGGCACCAGGTCCTGACAGAGGCAAGCCTTGAGGGTCTGGAAGGCTTTCTCGCACTCCGCAGTCCAGCATATGCACTGCCGACTATCCTTAGTTAGAAGGTCAGCTGGGGGGCTGCAATAGCAGCAAACTGTGGTATGAAACATTGGTAGTAGGTGGCTAGACCCAAAAACTGGCGTACCTGTCATTTCATGGTGGGTGGCGGACAGGCATTCAAGGTCTGGACTTTCCCAATGAGTGGGTGGACCTGTCCTCGACCCAATGTGTACCCCAGATAGGTCACTTCTTGCCATCCAATCTGATACTTTTTGGGCCAACTTCCCAAGTTAGGCCAGCTTCCTGCGAGGTCTGCAACACGGCGGCCACCCAGTTGAGATGGTCTTCCCAATGCCGGCTGTAGATCACTGTGTCATCTAGGTATGCAGCGGCATAATCACAGTGGTTCTGCAGTAGGTGGTCCATCAGCCTCTGGAATGTTGTGAGTGCTCCATGTAGGCCAAAGGGCATCCAGGTGAGTTGATAGGGCCCAGTGGGAGTGGCAAACACCGTCTTTTCCTTTGAGTCTGGGTTGAGGGGGATTTGCCAATACCCCTTTGTGAGACTGAGGATGGTGATAAAGTGGGCTTATCCAAAGCAGTTGAGTAGCTCGTCAACACCGGGCATTGGGTAGGCATCAAATTTGGAAATCACATTTACCCATCAAAAGTCAATGCAGAAGCGGCATGTCCTGTCATGTTTAGGCACCAACACCACAGGGCTGCCCCACTCACTCTGTGATGTCTTGACGTCTCTCAGTTCTAGCATGGCCTACACCACCTCATCAATGATCTCCCACATTCATCATGGGAGGGGCCACATCGTCTCCAGGACTACCATCCTGGGCTCAGTTTGGATGGTATAGTGTAACAGGGTGGTTCGGCCCAACTGGGCAGTGAAGAACTTCAAGAAGAACTTCAATAGATGCCGGATCTGTTTCAGTTGCTCTGCAGTGATGGTGTTGCCGAGTTGTGGCTTCTCAGGGATTTCCTCCCCTTGGATCTGGGATCCCAGATCTGGTTCATGGGGGTAATCAATAGACCCTCCTGTACTCATCATGGCTCCAGGAATTTAATGTGGTACAGCTGTTTTTTCTTCTGCCAGTCGGCCTGGCGAATCTCGTATGTTTCCAGCCCCACTCTTTGGATTAACTTGAATGGCTTCTGCTCACAGGCCAGTAGTTCGGTCTCAGAAGAGGGCAGTAGGAGCAAGACCCAGTCACCTGGTTTGAAGGTTCGGGACTGCACTTCCCGGTTATAGATTTGCTCTTGAGCTCCTTGTGCAGCCTTTATATTCTCCCTCTCTATGGTCCAAGGCTGCATCAATCACTTTTGGAGTTGGAGGACATACCGCAAGAGTACCTGCGCCTGAGACGGCAAGTGTTCCCAGGTCTCACACATCAGGTCCAATAAATCTCATGGCCATCATCTGTAAAGTAACTCAAATAGAGAGAACTTCTTCAAGGACTGAGGTGCCTCCCTGAATGCCAGTAACAAGAGCAGAATCAGCTTATCCCACTGGTGCAGCTCTTCCAGGGGAAATTTGCACATCATCCTCTTCAAGGTCCAGTTAAAGTGCTCGACTAACCCGTCTGTCTGGGAATAGTAGACCAATGTGCGCAAATGTTTAACCACACACCTGCCAGAGCAGCCAGGAGGTAAAGTTGGTGCCCCGGTCGGTGAGTATTTGTCAAGGTAGGCGAACATGAGTGAAGATGTATAGGAGTTCCCCTGCAATCGTCCAGGCCACGATGCTTTGCAATGGGACCACTTTGGTGAACCTGGTAGCACAGTCTACGATAATGAGCACATACTGGAACTTGGCGGCACTTTTCAGGAGAGGTCCCACGAGGTCCATGGTGACCCACTGAAAGGGAAACCCCATCACTGGCAAGTGGATCAAAGGAGCCTTAGGAACCTGTGCCGGGGCTGCCAACTAGCATTCCAGGCAGGAACTGCAATAGTTTTTAACCTTCTGATGTACCCCAGGCCAAAAGAATCATGTCAGGATTTGCACCAGAGTCTTCTCATGCCCTGTGTGGCCCACAGCAGGCACATCTTGGGCTAGCTTCCACACAGCCCGACGATGATGTCTGGGGACCACCAGCTGGGTCCGAGGCTCTTCGGTTCAGGGGTCTCAGTCCACCCAGTAGAAGTGGCGGTTAGTTAATTTGAAGTGGGGCCACTGGTTGGCTCATTGAGGATCTGCTATTTTTCCATTGACCGCCACCAGCTGCACATATGCTTGGCTAAGCATGGGGTCCGCCCTCTGATCCTGGCGAAAGTCAGCGGTCAGGGTGGAGTCCTCAAAGCATGCCTCGATGGGAAGTCCCCAATTCTTTCCACAGGGCTGCCTGGGTCCAGGTCCTCCTCTGACTCTGCCTCTACGGTCCTCTGCCTCTAAGGCCATCGGGACTGGGGGGAACCCCAGATTTGTGGTGTACAAAACTTCCATGAAGGCTGGCCAGTCCCTTCCCAGAATTACAGAGTAGGCAATTACTAGATCCTAGTCCCATCATCATCAGTCGGGTCACCTTGCTCACAGTTAGTGGGACCCAAATACTGTGATAGGGCTTCACATCCCTGTGGACACACTGTAGGTGGATCACTACAAGGCAGGGGTTTGCTGAGGGGGCCAAGTGTTGGCGGACCAGTGTCTGGTTGCAGCCCAGATCAATGAGGGTAAGGGTCAGGTGTTCGCCAACTACCACTGGGATCATGATCTTGGCGGCCAGTTGCTTGCAGGTGCCAGCCTCCCCTGCGCATACTTGGTTGAAGCTACAGTCCATCTCAGGACAATTCTGCTGCAGGTGTCCAATCTTCAGGAGAAGCAGGGCCCTACATCTGGACCAGGCCAGGACCGCAGCCAGGTAAAGGTGCAGATGTGGGGGTCTTTTGTTTTCCCCGATGCCTGTAGGTGTGCGGGGTAGGGTTGCCTTGGCGTATTGTCCAGTAGGACCCTGGATCCACAGGGTTTGGCACTGCCTTCAGTTCTTGGCCCGGCCTTCTTTTCACGGCCGGAGTGGCCTGTTCTTGGGAGCAGAGCCTGGGCTACCAGTCCAACCAGGGCTTCAGCAGCAAGGAAGTTCTCCATCAAGGCGATCAGAGTTGTCGACGGTGACAGAGCACCCAGACCCTCACTTGGGGCGACAGGATGTGCACCAACTGCTCTAGTGTGACTTGTTCAGCAACATCGTCAGCAGGCATCCTTCAGCTCCTGTGTCACGAGCCAGGGCCGGGTGCCAGACAAGTAGACCTTTCCGTGGAAATGTTGTCGGAAGGTCTCTGGGCTAACATCCAGGGCGTCCAAGATGGCTGCCTTCATTCATCCATAATCCCATGCTTTGTCATTTGACAGGTTACGGTAAGCAATTTGAGCCATCCCTGTCTGGTATGGGGCCAGGAGGGTGGCCACCCTGTGACCATTGTCACCTGCTCAAAGGTAACAAGATAGGCCTCAGGGTCATCTTCAGGACCCATCATGGTCAGCTGTATTACCACAAGGGAGGGAGGTACTCTGATGGGCTGAGTCTCACTAGCACTGGGCAGCAGGGTCACCAAGTGCTGGAGGCACTGCTGTTGCTGGTCATGGGTTTGGGTTCCAAATTCACTGAGGAGCTGCTGCTACTGCAGTTGGGCTGCTTGTTGCTGCTGCTGGCTCTCGGCCAGGAACTTGATAAGTTTATCCATGTCCATGGTGATTATCAGAATGGTCAGGCATGACTCACCTAGGACCCTTGCTCATAGGGCATGCCCACATTCTCCATCAAGTGTAGTCAGGTGTTGGTCATCCTTCCCCTCTGGGTCACTGCTGCTTCACTAAGTCACCATCTATTGGGGAGCAGTTATCCAACCAGCGGTTTAGGGCAGTTCTGACCCTCCGGCAGGGCACAGCAACTGAGCAACCTATAGCCTCTGGCTCTCAGGCAGGGCAGGGCAAGTACACAGTACAGAGCCCCTAACCCTCAGGCTGGGCAGGGAATGTACAGTCTATAGGCTCTGGGCCCTTAGGCAGGGGCAGAGCCAAGTAGCAGTCCATTGCCCAGGCCCCAAGCAGAGTCAGGCAAGGGAGCAATCTAGAGTCCAGGCCCTCAGGCAGGGTCGGGAAAGAGATCAGTCTATAGCCAGGCCCTCCAGCAGGGTCAGGCAAAAGAGCAGTCTATGGCATGGTGTCTTGGCTTAAGTAGATGACAGGCAAATGCAGGCCTCTTGGCCTATGGTGGGGTACTGCCACCCTTTGAGTGCGGTGGGCAGAGGTAGGGGGACATGGGCCCACCTGATTTCATCACATCCCAGCCCAGGGACCTAACAGTGGGGGAGCATTCTGCCACTGGGTCATCAGGGAATCCAACCCTAACTCACTGACCAGGACTCAGGCTCCAACACAGCCAATTTACATTTGACCATCCCTGGGCTACTTCCTACCCTCTCCTCTGGGTGTACCCGGGTCCATGGGGTGTTCTAGGTTACCCTGGGGTAG
The DNA here is from genome assembly GCF_026122565.2 of Emydura macquarii macquarii. NCBI lineage: Eukaryota > Metazoa > Chordata > Testudines > Chelidae > Emydura > Emydura macquarii. The sequence goes on from NW_027130432.1 coordinate 6,864,592, forward strand.
GTGGCCAGCAACAGTCCTTGTGGTTCCCCTGTGAGCATGGGCTCCATGGGTGGGTAGTGCGCCTCTGGGCTTGTCATCAAAGGCAGCCGCCTGGGTCCAGGGGGTGTCCTTGGTTATCCTGGGGTAGGTGGCCCATGGCAGTCCTGGTGGTTCCCCTGTAGGCACAGGCTTCCTGATGGGGAGAGCATTTCTGGACTTGCCTGCAAAGGCAGTGGCCTGGAGCAAGCCAGATGTGTCCGTCTCCCTTGTTGTCTCTTCCCTAACTGAGCTTGAGGCCCTGCCTTTTATAGTTCCTATCTTGCCTACCCACTTCTGGTGGGAGGGGTGAGGTTGATTTGGCTCAGAGGGAAGCCACACTGCCTCACTACAATATTATTAAAGAAATACCTGTAGAAATGTCAACATTGTAGTGACAGTTCATGATTTTGATATCCATCTATGGAGGGGAGCTATGTTTCTGTGAAAAATATGAGCTGAGCTGAGTTTCTGTCCTGTGGATTTTCTATAGGGTCCTGAACTCTTGTGGTTATGGCACTGGACTAGGCACCAGGAAATGTGAGTTCAGGTCCTGGCTCTGCCACTGACTTTCTGCGTGACCTTAGGCAAATCATTTAATCCCTCTGTGCCTGAGGTCTAATAATGGGGCTAATAATGCTTACTTTTTTATTACAACATGGTTTAAGTGGATGAAGAGTATAAAATATTAGCCTTATGTTCTAAAAACGTGCCCACCTCTCTTATTAAGTGTGTATGTTGTTACTAATTGTTTATTCCATGTTTCCCTTTTATCTGAAGCAGTTCTAAATGAACTGATTCTACGATGTGCTACTTTCCACCTTAATTTTCAGTCTATACTTCTTATTTCTGATTAATTGCTATACAGAAGCATTTGTTGGCACCAGCCCATTGCAGTCTCTCTCATTTACCTGTCTACCTTTTCTAAGCTATTTGAAGTGAAGGTAGCTAATCTTTTTGTGTGGTGCATTACCTGCTTAAAGGACTGGATGTCATGTTGGTTGCCCTTCTGCTGCCCTGGTAAGACCCTTGTCATTTAAAAAAAGTAAGCAAGTGACTTCAGCAAATAGAGCAAGTTTGCTCCAGCACAAACAAGCACAATTCACTCTGAGCCCATTTACATCAGGGTGGAATTTAACCCCTACCCCAAATGTAATGCCCACTGATAAGAAGCTACTGTATTTGCATGCATGGAGAAGAGAGCACATGCCTTCGAGCTAGAATCATCTGGTCGTGGTGTGCATTTCCTTTTTTTTTTTTTTTTTTTTGCCATTTGCACCGTCCTTGGGCTGGATTCATCCTAGCACTGGTGCTGAGCCAAGTCCAAGCAGCCTGTGGCTCTGGTAGCCTGCGGCTGAGTCCCTTAAGGAAATTTTTTTTAATTGCAACAATTACCCTTTTGGAAACCAGAGTTGGATTCTGCAGCAGCAGTTGGACCAAAGCAGCTGTATTTCCCGTGGTGACATTGTGAATTGTTCCAATGCGTCAAGCTGAAAGCGCAGAAAAGGGGACTGGGCTGGAAGTAGGAAGATGGAGTTTATGGTTCAACATGGGTCAGAGGGAAAAGTTAGAAAGTGACAGATTTATAGATTTAATGAAAAGGAAACTATGAAACAATAACAAAAATATGGCAAATTAGACAGGTACATAGGGTTTTCTTTTTTCTTTAGGTTTAATAGAATGCTAGGACTAACATGATTCTTTTGTTAGACCAGGTAATATTTCTGAAAAACAGCATTACAAAAGGTTAAACATAGAACAGATGTAAGTTATAAAATACAAGCTGATCAAAGCTCAGATTTTGAGACAGATATGTTAGCAAATGATGATAAATCAGTCCCAGTAGAATTGTAAGAAGCAGACAAATGTAACTATGAAAGAGTGAAAGTCAAGAGTTGAAAATAGGAAAGGGGGTTGGGAAAGGAGTGGAAGCAAATGTTGAAGTTAATTCTAGTCAACTTGTGCAGGACATCAAGTAATCTTAGTGCACAGAAATAACAAACAATACCTGACAATATACAACTAGTTCACCTTCAGAATTGTACTCAAATGCTTATGACTTTTTTAACATTCTTAACATTGACTCTCTGAACATTGTACTGTATGCTTTCTGCTCAGTTGTTATCAAAAGATTCTAAAATTTGCCAACACCTGAATGGTCAGGATAAAATTTATAAGAAGGAATAGAAAATTCTGTGAACTGGGAAGCCGTTCAGTGCTGAAAACATTTTCATTTCCATTACTGAACTTCTCATTAAGAAAATACAAACTTGTTAATGCATCTAAGTTAGGGTAAAAATCTATACAAAGTTTGGTGAGTCCTTTCTGCAAAAAATTATGATGGAAAAGAATTAAATCTTTGTAGGTAAATAAATAAATCATGGTGAGAAGTACACTATTTACAAAGACCTAAGTGAAACAGAAAACATTTAAAAGACCAAGAAAAAGGAGGTAATTGTTAAGACTGTCAGCAGGGGATCGCTGTGATAATTTGATCTGAACTCTGCTAACAAATCACTGCACCATTCCTTTTACTTTAGTATCTGTTTATGCTTCTACAAATTGAAACCCCACTGGTTATGCACTGCAGAACAGGACTCAGCAGAATAACACATCAGCTTGCCGATTAGTTCAAGGTGGAGAAGGATTAGTTGGCCATCCCAAATCTACAGCCCTCCTCAATATTTTGTCTTTCCCTGCTGAGGTAAAAGGGTGCAGACATATGTAAGTAATAAACTAACAGGCTTCCATCTACTTGAGGTTGAGTGGAAGGAATGCAGAACAAAACTATAAAATAATAATAGACAAAGGGGTAGTGAAGACTGGGGGGAACTCAATACCACATCTGCTAAACTAGGCTGGGATGTAGCACCAGGATGCCCATAAGTTTTTAAAGATGTAACTATGCCTTTTTGTGATCTTGCGGCACACTGTTATGGCCTAGGCGTGCCAACATTTAAAGCTGACATGAGATCAAAAGGCTGATAAATGAGAGGAAAGGGGATGTTTGACCTGCTAAACCATATTCTTCAAGAATTCAAGGCTTTTTAAAGCAATAAGAAAAGTAATAAATAACTGCATCTTGAATATACTGTGGCATTCTTTTCTGAGAAACAATATTATCTACAGACATTATATAAATGTGTGTATATGTACACCTATGAATGTGTGTTTGTTTATTTAAGCAGAAACATTTTAAATGATCAAAGGCCCCTGAAAAATTCATTTCTGATGGAAGTTATTTTAATCCATTTTAGGGACTGAATTTAATTTATGGCTTGCAGTTACTGGACAAATTTATTTCTAATAGAATATAAAAAATAACTCCAAGGAAACAGGAAGGCTCAGAAAGTGAGCACACAAAAATCAGGAAGTTCAATACATTAAAATGGACCATTTTCCACATCCTATCTTTTTTTAATTAACCTAGATAGAACTCTGGCCCCATTGAAGTCAATAGGAATTTTGCCACAGACTTCTATGGGGCCAGGATTTTTTGCTTAATATTGTTGTCCCTGGTCTTGCCATGCCAACTACAAAAGGTGTCAGAGTCTGTCTGAGTGGAACCCTTTGCAGGCTTGGGGCTATAAGTAGCAATGACCTGACACTAAAAATTAAGACCCCATATTTTAAAGTTTCCATTTTGCAAAGAAAACACCAGTAGAAAATGGAATGTGCGCTAGGTAGATGAGCCAACTTTTCATGACTTTTAGAATTTCCTTGCTTGTATGTGCTGGAATTTTCAGCTTCAATGTTGCATTTTTGCATTTAAACTTATTGTTTTTTTAAAGATGCAACTTAACTCCTTACCACTTGCCACACACTGCTACTGTCTATGATGGTTAACAAGAGAGGCGTCAGTTGCACACAGAAGGTATAGTCTTGTATGTGAAACCACACTGCTCCATTGGGAGCACTAGAGGCATTCTGCCTGATGCCTCTCAGAGCTCCCAAGCATTCAGGAGGACACACACAAATGGTGCACATCCCTTCTAGAGGTGCAGTATATTTCCTGCTCCCCATGCAACCGGCCAACTCTGTAGGCTGCCATAAGGTGGGGGAGGCTCTGCCTGCTCTCAGTCCCCTCCCCATTTGATATACTGTGCACCCCCAGAGGAGTAGTTCACTATCAGCAATCCCTGGGCTACACTTCACTGAGAACTCTCAGCTTTTAATGATGTGAAGGGATAAAAATGATGTCTATTCATTATTCAAGCAGATCTATCAAACTCAACTAGAGATTTAGCTGAGTAAGGTGTGAGGGATGCTGAATAGGGTCCAATGTCTTTAAAATAATGGGAACTAAATTAAATTAACTCCAACATGAAAGTGATGACATGCTCCGGTACTTTAGGACAACAGCAAAGAAGAAAGTTCTGAAAATATACTAGAGATACAGAGCCTGGTCATATTGCATAATGGGCAGTGTAACAGAGTCCCTGGTGGTTCCTCCCTTCCGGGGGTGGGGGACCCTGACCATGTCCAGTTAACTGCACTGGGTGATCATAACCTGAGCCCCACTTCCACGCTATTTGCAGGAGCAGGAGGGGTTCTGCTCTTTGTGGGCTTCTTTAAGTCTCTCTGACTGGGGGATCAAAATGAGAGTCCCAAACACTCCCCCACTGCAGTCCCAGCAAAGGGCAAGGCTGTGTGTGTGGCAAGTCTATAGCGCTGCCAAGGATCCAGCCTCAGCGCAATGTGCTTGGAGAAATCCCACTGGCTGTGTCTCTGAGGCAGGCTCAGCCTCCCTCTCTTACCCTTTGCTCTCTTCAGGGTCAGGATGAAGGTTTCCTGCCTAGGAGTTCCCACCACGGCTTTGGGAGTCAGTCCTATAGTCTGCTGCTTAGGACAATCCTGCTCATTCCCACTCTGCTGACTGCAGCTTCCTCCCTATCATGCATGATTGACAGGACCAGAGAAACGAGGATAGCTCTGCCACCAGAGCCTCTTTGGCCTCTTCCTCTGCCATGTGGGGCCTATCCACCCAGTCACAAGCACCTTATAAATATGTTTTTGTTATAGAGAATTTTTAGAGTGCAGCTTCCTTTTTAAGCTCATGTTAACTCTTATTAATGTTAATGGAAGCTATTGATAACCTTTGGAAAGAATATACCGGTAGTATTAGTGCAAATTGGATGTAAATCGCCACGTAGGTGTAACCCACCAGTCAGTGACTTATGTGTCACTGTGCCTGATCTACAGAGGATGAGAGTCTGTTATAGTACCCAGCTACAGAGCCTGGCTTTTTAGTGCAAGCTTCAGATACTCACGATTTCAGCTCTGGAGATCTCAGATTCAGTTCTCAGTATGTCAGCCAAGTAGGTAAGGCCAAGCAGACATGTGAAGATATGCTTAGAATCAACAAAACAATACTGTATCCAACTCTAAGTAGAGGAGGCCAGCCAAGATAGGAGTCTCCACCATTGACAGATTTGAGTAAATCTGCATCTTGTTGTCAGACGCACAAGACTAGTTGCTGAAAAAGCGTAGGGAACTTCTACAAGTTGTAGACATGATTACTTCCACATCCACAGGAGACAGATCAAAGCATTTCAGTAGAAAACACTGCAAGATCCTAGAAATTACATCACAGTGATTCAACATTTTTCATCAAACAGCACTGCATAGTCATCCTGAAACTGAAGCCACAAAGGCAGCTTTCGATGCACGTCTAGTACAACAAAGAGCTTGATGCACTGACTGCTCCTGTCAACTTTGTTCCATGGAAAAAAGATATCACTTACTTCAAACTGCTAGGGTATGTTTTGCGTTAATAAGTATGTCTTAAAGTTCTGCCCTATGTTGTTATCCTGAGAAAATTCTATTGCTGTTTGTACCATACACTTAGGGGTCAGGTCAGCAGAAAATATCAATGACCTTCTGTTCCACGCAAACTGAGGAAGGCCACAGAGACAGTCAGGAGCATCTGCCAAAAAATAAAACAGAAGTCTCCATACACTAGAGTAGTATGGGGGAGAGAATTCTCAGATAAAATAGTGCTCCAGCTAAGATGCTCTGCAACTGTGACTCCACGTGGAGCATCAAGAGATGTACTGTTTATCTTACAGCTATACAAAATACCTGTGTGCTCATTGCTGAAGAGTTGGGTGAGCTTCAATTGCCAAAGGCCTGAGTGTTGTTCTGTGTGAGTCCTGCATCCATACCATCCCCATCATTGCTTAGACTGTGGGAAGAAGGGAGCAGAAATGTTTTATCTGACAAGCTCCTCTATTCTCCAGTCAGAGCTGTTAGTGAGATGTCTTTGGCTGTATGGACCATTAATATTTCATTCTGAATAGGGAATCTGCCTCAACTCTCCCCAAACCATAACATTAGGATGTGTTAGGAGATAACATGTGCAGGACGTCCTCGCTTGTTCCCATACCCCAATTACTACATATTGTATGGCAATTTGATTGGTGGGCTCTGTGACTCGGCTGAGAAAGGCACAGTACTCAGTGGCCATGGGATGCCCACTTTAATATGAGAGCACTACTGAAGAAGATATCCAACTCTCTCAAAATAGGGAGCAGCCTTTTCAGAAGCACATCCAGGAAGGCCCATGGAGCTTTGTGGGCTACTTTTTGCTTACTAGGATCAATAATTATTTGACAAGTGCAGCAAAATAAACAAGTGCTGAGACAAGTGGTGAAAAGGTGAAACTCCTACTCCCAGGAGTTTACAATCTAAGGTCCTTATCTTGCAAATGAATCATTGCAGGCAGACCCTTCAGCCTAGCCAGAACTCTCCATGTGTGGGGAGTTGATTGCAGGACCGGGAATAACTAGAGGGATGATACCAAACACATTGGAGCCCCAGCGGGAGGTTACAGCATGAAGTCTGTCTCTCTTTGTAAATACAGGGTTTGTGACAGCCCTTTTATTGATGTGAGCTAGTGCTTATGGGCTTTATGACAAGATGTTTGAGAAGCCATTTGAAAGAGATGGTGGGTGCCTGGGGCACTGGGATAGGAAGGCAGTTTGAGATGGAAGCAGTTGTGAAGATGAAAGTGGGATTAGTGAAAAGGAAGGTGAGGCGAGAGTTACTAGGTAATGAAGGGGATAGGATGGGAGTGGTAAGAAATAAGAACAGAGTCCATTGAAGTCAGTAGGATTGAACATGGGTGCCGGGATCTACCTGAATGGAACTGAGGATTAGGACTTAATGATGTAAATTACTATGAAGATCTTCTGATGCGAATACAAGGCAAATAAGCCAATCCATGGTAGCAAATATAGCACTGGGAGAGTTACTGAAGAACCAAGTGCATTCAAAACTGAGAAAAGTCACAAATAGCTATTGGTAAAAATATTAAGTAAATATCAATGAAAGATTAAGTATTAGCTAAATTTAAAACATCAAGTTTGAAAATAAAAAAATATTCACTTTAAGATGCATTCTGAAAAGACAGATCATTCCCTGTCATGGGTTCAGAAAGCTGGTTATCAAATAACTAAAGTGTCACTGCTAAAGACATTTTTATTTCCTTTCCAGTTTGTGACTTTCTGGGGCCTATTTATTATTGTAATAGTGATTGTTGGACTGGAGATGCTTTTTATGCTGGTTTGTTTATCTATTTGGTTATGCTGCCTGTTTTTAATTTCTTGCTTTTAGCCATGTTCCTTCATTAGGAACAAAAGAGGCCTTCAGATTTGAGTACTGTAGAAATAAAAGTATATTGGCTTCACTACTAGGTTGTTCTTGGGAAAAATCTGTAAATCAAAGTGCTGAGATGTAGAAAGTAGGGAAAATAGGTGCTGTGGAGGGTTTTCCCTAAGAATAATAGAACCATAAAATCTTCCCCAACTAGAGCACCCACAATGCAACAGACAGAATGTTTACTCCAATTGCCTGCTGGGATGGATGGCTTTGTTCTGGACCTATTAGAATAGCCATGAAATTAACACTGACAGCATGTTGCTTGGTAAACAAACAGCTTGATTGACGAAGACAAACTGCAGAAATTCCCACAAAGTTATTTCACTGTCAAAAAGGCCTCTATACATTTTAGAAGCAGTTAGCTATCGCTTCCAACCCACTAGTCAAAAGCAGCCAAGTAATTTAATAAATGTATTTTAATGCAATCATAAATGACTTGATTGCATTAAATCCAGTTACCGTACAACAGAATTTTTGTATTTCAGTGGCATACAGAACAGATTTTAAATGATGTGGAAACATACAGATTTTGTTCAATATCCTCATAATCCCACCAATTTTGCTAATAAGATTACAGTTTAAAAAACTAATGGACTTCAATGTTTACACTTTAAAAAATGCAAACATTATTACAACAGTCCCCCTTACACTGTAGCCCCAGTCCATAAAAAATATGTAAACACTTGATTAATTTTAAGCATGTGAATAGTCCCCTTGAATTCAATGGGATACTTACGTGCTTAAAGCTATGCAGATACTTACATGCTTTGCTGGATTGAGGCCTGTTTCCCTCACTGCAATATACATCTGAATGGACAAATTATTATTATTATATTAAAGAAAACAGCAACAAAACTAAAAACTAAATGACTGAAGCGGTTAGCACATATACTTGATCCCATATGAATGATTCAAAGTGTGTGTATTTTATATGTCCCAATTTAGCCACTATATTTCCAAGCAGCCTGTGCCTCTCACCACTGTTTTAAACTGCTGTACAATTCCTGTTACCACTGATCACACCTGAGTTTCCAGTCACAAGCTCAAAAGTACAAATGAGGGGAACCTTTCATTAGAGCTACTGCCCTGGTATATATACAAATTTCAGTGGATAGACACTTCATACTGTTGGGCTAGAAGACCAATCTCTGGGAAAATGGTTTGCAACAGCAAGTTTCCACCAGAGACTGAGTGTGTGTCATGGGATTGGTAGAAGAAAACTATAAAAGGGAAGTGAAATGGGAAATTAAAATATCAAAGCATAGGAGAAATGGGATTTAATGGAGCATTTTTTACATTTCATCTATTGGATATTAACCGAAAATATTTAGATTTCCTTCTCCCCGTCCTCTCCCCTATCAGCTAGGACTCTTCTTGAGCCTTAATTTTTATTTGGCTTTTATCTCTATCACACATTTTGCCTTTATCAACTCTTCTTTTGCTTCTACACTAAGAGCACTGAGACTACTTTCATTTTCCCCCTAGCCATTTATCTTTCCAACACCCATTCAAGTCTATGGATTCATGAATCTTGAAGTAGGGGAAAGCAAAGACTTTGTATTTCATACATGTGACTAGTAATCAAAAGTGACTTTTGGGATTAAAATCTGTTTGAACTGTGCAGAATAAAGCAAGCCTCAGAATAATCTGAGGTCCAAACACTGGGTGAATCAGTGGGGCACAGATGGAGAAGAGTGTTGACTCTACAAAATAATATCCTCCTTTTCCTGACCCTATCACAGGTTGGGAAGGGTGTGAGATGCCCTTCCGAAACCTCATGTAATTCCCTAGGGTAAGAATGAAGACTTTGTCACACGAGTTCCCACTCCAGTAAAAGAACTCTGACTACTAAGTTTTTGTGTGCCAGAAATGGATTTTGCAAGCAAATCTGTGAAATTGTTGGGACCCTTTATATTTAGTACAACTTCCATTTTTCAAGGGCCTGAAAACCATGTGATTAGTATTAGGTAAAAAAAATAAGTCGTGAAAATTTTTTCACCAACTTTTCCCTGCCATAGTAAATCAGACTTAGTGCCATCTCCTTTATTTTTATATATATATTTTTATATATATATATATATATACACACACACACACACACACACACTCTCTCTCTCTCTCTCTCACTCAAAGTATAGTATAATATATATTTAATTATAAAATTAAATATTAAAAAACTTTTCAGATAACCCCATTTGACACTCCTCATGATAATGCAGGCTATTTTTCTCCATGTTAGGAAATTATATTTGAATGTGCTTTCACATAATAAGGATGATAAATAGCGGAACTGTGAATTATATCACAAGGTCACTATTTTCATGAGCATTTTATGAAGAGATCATGTTTCATAGGGGAAAAGCACACAAAATTGTTTGAGCTATTATACATCATTAACAGTTCAGAGAAGTCTCAAGACAATAATTGTTCCTTTGCTTGTTTTATTGAACGATAAAGAATTGTTAATGAAAATTGTGTTTAAAAATATCCTATAAATCGTGTATGAGCCAAGAAAAGGACTAGGCAGTTTGTCATAAAGATGTATTTTCTGGTCATCTCGGGTTAAAAATCTTGTAGAAAACAGTATGACTTTTAACATTTAGGACAATGTCAGATAGTTAATGTCTGAGAAGAATGGTAATGTGTTCCCAGCAGGTTTGATTTGTTAGCAAGTACTCTAAATCAGCCGACACAATTCATTTTTGTTTAGTAATGTAAATTAATTATTATCTACAGAAGGAAAGCAAGGACTCTCTTCATGTGATAAATCAGCAGAATATAGCCTGATAAAAAGCAAGATTAAACTACATAAAGTTTAAATTGATGACAAACTTCTTATGTTTCTATTGTTTTATTTTTAATTGTCATTATCCCTCACCAGCTAATACAGCTTTCCACAGAAGACTGCAGAACTATATTTCCCTGAAAGCTTATTCTTTAAATAAAAATGGCTGTTTGTACAAAGTCTGTTAGTTTCCTCCTTCATCCCACTGAAACATTTTCCATCTCATGGAAAATATATTTTAATTTGCTGCAACTTTTCTTGAAGATTTTCCACTTGCCATGTCAATGTACATTTTACCAAAAAAATAAAAAATTAAGAGATCCTGATTTTTATAAATAGTTTTGAATGTGATCAAATGAAAAACAAATTAGTCAACAAGTAAGATCTTTATGGAGCATTCTTTCCAATAGTCTTAAAAGTCCATGACTTCATTTTAATTTGGTGTTCATATCTCCAGTATTAAGAAAGGCAAAGCAAGCTTTCTATTAAGTAGTATAAAGTAAACAAGCCCAGTTGCTAACACTACCTACTGACCCAAAAAGTACGACGATGAGAGTGAGAATGGAATATTCAACAGTATAAATCTCATCTGGTTACTGCTGGGATCTAATCCTGGCTTTATTGAAGTTAATGGCAAAATTTCTATTGAATTCAGTGAGATCAGGATTTCACCCCTTCATTAAAAAAAACAAACATGTTTGACCTTGGATACCTCAAATTTGGCTCCTAACTCTACATAAATAAAGATGGCATAGTTTTTGAGTATTCATGAAACCTTGATGCAAAGGAAGTAGGTAGCAAATCATGAACATATCGACAGAAACACTCTCTCTCTTGTGATCGATATGGCAACCAGTTCACCCACAAGCTGCAAAGCACCAGAGAAGTATCAAGGCACGTAATAAAAGGAGAAGTACAATAACCCAGATAAAAAGCAATAAAGACCTGCATAGGAACCCATGGGTCACTTGTTGGAGAGTCTGCTAAAATTGTAACATAATTTTGTTTAGTTTAAGATGGATAAAGCTCCAGCAGGAGAAATCTGGTCTGTTGTCACACGTAGGTGATTACAGAACTGAATGGGGTCAGCTAAAGGGCTGGCCAAAAGACAAAATCTAGACAGTAAAATTTTCTATGGATTCTTCAACAGAAAATAAACCTAAAACTGGAAAATGACCTCAATGACAACATTCTACAAAAAGAAACGGTAAACTGGATAAAAGCTGAAGAGATTCTCTCTAGAAAGAACAGGTTCATTCAGGACTGTCATCATTGCCTTTGCTTTCAATTAAAATAGGTGCATCTGGATGAATACTGCAAAAAAGTCACATGATTATTTTGACAAAATCTGAATCAAATTTATTTCAATGTTCTTCACAACATTTTTTGCTAGTTTTTTCCAGACATTTGTGCAAGTGATTATATGCATGCAAGAATGTTTATAAAGGTCTCATAAGTGATGTGAGACTCAGCTCATGTGAAAAGTGCTCACAGAAGTGGCCACTTTAAAATGACTGTCAGAAGAAACAAGCAATACCATGTGACTTTTAGATGACCAATCACACAGCTTGAAAACTGAATCCAGAATATCCAATACTTGAAGGAACACTCAATGCAAACAGTTTAAGAACAATCTATATCAGCTGAAATTACATTAATCAAGCAATTTAGAATGAGCAAATTCATAAAAAGCACAGCCTGTTTACATCAATTCATAAACATGGAAAGGGCTAAACTGGCAGAAAAAATAGTGACTTGTTCTTTCAGTTCTGCTCACATGGGAGAAGAGTTAGTCGAAAAATGTCCACAATTTGCAATCTTCAAAATTCTGAATAGTCAAAATAAGTTCAACATTTTGAAAATGGTCAACCATTTCTCCATACAAATGAGATAAATCAGCAATACCACCAAAAAAAAAATCTACTCTATCCCTTAACTTAATAATCTAAAAGAGAAAAACATCTCTCAATGTGTTCCCAAGTGTTTTCTTTTTACATCCATTCACTTCTGCTCTAGATCTGGTAGATGTGGAATCACACTCTGGGAAACCTGTGGTAAGAATGAACCTTCTTCCCCAGTATTCTTTGATGCCTGCTTTGAACGGGAACAGAAAATGATGAGCAGATTTCTTTGGCTTGCTTTTCAAGTTATCTTTTTTTTTGTGTAAACTAATGAGAAGTTTGATCCTAGCGCTGGGCAGGAGGAAAAGCAAACTAGAAGGCATGCATAATCCAAATGGTGCCCAAAAGGATGGTTCTAAAAAAGGAGAAATGTGCACAGAATAATATGGAGCCATTGAGGCTCCTACTTTGTTACTGTCTACACAATATGGTTCCACAGGTCAGGCTCTAGTCCTATTCCCTGGGGATGCAATTCCATCAGCCTCCTGAAATTTCCTGATACTAATGGGTCACTCAAGGAAAACAGCTCACAGCATAGGTAGAACAGACTGTTAGAGACATTCTTACACATCAAAAAAAATTCTAATATTCAGCGAGGGTTTAAAGGACTAACTCCAACTTCATACTTCTCTTTTTAGTCCAAAATATCCCTTTCAAATTATGTAGAACAGTAGTTTTCCAGATAAGGATGAGTGTTAAATATGCATGTGCAAGTGTTGAACAATGCCTGCCTATGCAATCAAGGCTAATCATTGCAATGGCATAAATCCTGCAAATATTTCTGTAGACCAGAATATGACAAGTCTGATACAGATATAGGATGACCATATATCCCGATTTTATAGGGACAGTCCCAATATTCAGAGCTTTTTCTTATATAGGCACCTATTACCCCACCATCCCTTTTCCTGATTTTTCACACTTGTACAGAAAAAGCAAGTAAAAACAGAGTTTTTTTAAAAGTATTTTTAAACTACCAGTTTTTACTCATTTTCATATATGTCCTCCCTTTTACCTTATTTTTTAAAGACATATCATTAGATAGTAAGTATTACAATGTACTCTATTGGTTGCAGGATGGCTTTAAGACTGCCATGAACTTATCTCAAGTAATACTTTGTCAACGACAGTCGTAATGCAGTAATGCATGGACTGGATCAAAGGTGAAAAGCTCTGCTTCCCATCCTTCATCTTTTTCACCCGCTAAGTACCCCTAATACAGACCTAATTATACTAAGCTTGGAACCTCAGCAATATGGTTTGAATAAGATTCTACAATACCAAAGAACAGGCTTTCAAGTGCCCAAACGACATTCACAAGCACATAAATGCATTAAATCACTAGCTCTCTGTCACAGTAAAAAGTACACTTTGTTCCTTTCTCCCAAGTAGACAGGTTCAATCTTGCTTTCCTTAATGATACTCCTAATGCAATCTGCAAAACACATCCCAAGTGCATGATAGAAACAAATCTTTACTTTCTAAAAAAAAATTGAAAAAATATATTACTATATTTAACACTGATCTCCCTCACAGTTTGCTAACTATGGAACAGCAATTTGCTAATATTGGAAACAAAGCGAACTCTGTAGCCAAATTGTGTCCATTTTTTGAACCACAACAAGGTAGAAAACAGTGGTTTAAAAACACATCTAACAGCTTGCTTCTGTTACATTAGGTCATGCCATGTTGTTCCTGCTGCATTTTATTACACAAATATAAAATTAACAACAGAACTATAATGATTTCCTAAACTGGTTCCAACACAAATTTCCAATTTGAGGTCAGACGTATTGCCTAATAAAATTTTACAACAGCAGTCAAATACTGGTAGTTAGTTCTCCAGAAATACAACTCTTAATTCAGCAGAGTTAGTTTTAAGACTGTTGTTCACCACATAAAATGAAAATAATATTATTACAGCTTTATACAAAGTATTCAGATAGTAATATCCATGGGATATGGTGTTCGGTTACTTTAATGTCAGATAACACTATTAAAGATATTTGATATATTTACATTTGTACTAAAATATACACTAATATTCTGAGTACTCAGTCTGATCCTCATAAACTATCACTTGCACACCATTTAGCAAGTACATGTTAGTATTATATGCGTATGGAATGTCAAACCTAGATAACAGACTACTATGCTTTGTGACTTAGATATTGTTCCTCTTTACAATGAAGAATGTCAGCTTTATGCAATTAAATAGATTTTCAGCACAGCAGTAAATTAAAAATTAAGGGATATAATTTCGCCCTGATAGAACATATTTCTAAGTGCTATGTGCAAAACAACAACAAAAGCTCCAGCGGGCAACAGGCATTTGCCATAATTTAGAATGGATTTTATAGTACAATCTGCAGGTATGGTTTATTTTAGGTTTCTCTTAGAAACCACTGACGTGAGGTCAGATAGTTGAAATTGTACTAAGAACAACCACAAGGATTTTTCCATGAACATGTGTCTCATAGAACCAGGGTAATTTAATATTTAAATGTGTCTGCAAAATATTACTTTGAACAAGTCCATTCACAATTTGTGATCGTAAGCTGGTCTCTCATTTTGACCAACCAAATTCTTGTTTTAAGATAGGCCTCAGCTATTTCTGGTGTCTAGGTAAAACCATGCTCTGAAGTGTCCTTAGCCTCTGTTTGCCAGAAGCTGGGAAATGAGCATCAGGGGATGGATCATTTGATAATTACTTGTTCTGTTCATTCCCTCTGAAGCACCTGGCATTGGCCACTGTCAGAAGACAGGATACTGGGCTAGATGGATCATTGGTCTGACCTATAATGATCGTTTTATGTTCTTAACATCTCTGAATACTAACACACAAAACAGGTATGCAAGCTCTGTAATAAAAGATTCAGCTATTCCAAGCCTTTCATGAATGAAAGTAGGTTTAAAATAAAGCAAGTTTTATCATTTAAAAAAAAATAAGACTACATTTAAAATGTTCTTGCATTCATGAATTATTTTGTGGTATTTTTTAAATAGAATACATGGGGTCAAAATGTGCCATCCTTCTTCACATCAAATAGTTCTTTATTCTGAGTAGCCTCATTCACATTTGAAAGGAATTGCTCAATGAGTGAGCTACTACACAACATGAGGAAGGTACTGAGTCTGGCTCAATGATTCATAGAGAAACTACATGTTGCCCAAAAGTCACGTTTATTTTAATGCTCATCTGTGCATCTCTCTCTAAGGACTAATTCTGATTGCATCGGAATCACCTTTTCTCATGCTGAAAAAAAAAAGGCCTTCCAGCAGGCAAATTTGCTTCTTTTATCTGTGCTGGCTCAGTTTCTCCTCCTAGGACAGTTCATTGTTCTCTACACCTGTCTGCCAGATTTGGAAGGCTTACCCTGCCCCCCAGATACCTCTGTTAACTGCCTAAATACACTTCCTGCATTGGCACCTGTAGACCTAAAAAAGAGGAGATGATGAACAATACAGGAAAGGAAAGTGTTACAGGCCATATAACCACAAGGAGTTGCAAATAGTGCAGGAAAAAAATGAAAGTCACCTGATAATCCCTGTGTTCTTCATCATTTGGGTGGAGAAAGCCTGGGTTATGGATACAGGCAGAAAGTGTCATACCACACATCTCTAAAATACCTTAGCAACATGTACCCTTGAGCGAGGCTGGCTGGATCCCTGGCATCCAGCCAAGTGCAACCCCACATACTGAAATCTTGTTAACAGTTGACTGGCTGGTGACAGCCATTGAATTTCTTCCAAGCACTCTTGCTAAACACTTCCCAGAGATTGCAGAAATGGATTTGATGTTTATACAGGACTTTATCATAATGGATCCCAAACATCTTTAAAAAAATCCATATTATGCAAACACCCCTTCTCCCCTCCCCCCACTGTGACACTAAGTTTCATTCAGGCCAGTAAGAGGTTCAGTCGACATCTGCCTTGCAACTCTAGGTGCCGTAAATGCTACGCTGGCACAGCACTGACACCAACAGCTGGTATACCAAAATGCATATCACACTCTGGCTTCCTCCGCCACCCTGTTACTTGTTTCAGGAAGGCCTCCACAATCTTCCAGCCCTGAATTCTCAAAACATTTTTCTCTGCAGTGCTCAGCCACTCTCCCTGTAGCACCCACAAGGCCTTATCAGTTTGCTGCTCTTTAAGGAGACAGCACATAGCAGCATATTAACTAACTGGGGTTGACAAACCTTCCATTTCAATCCAAGGACTGAGCTGGTTCATGGAAAAAGTAAAACAAGTTTATTAACAAAAGAACATAGGTGTAAGTGGTACCACATATAATGAATAAGGACAGAAATGGTTCCAACAGATAAAATTACAAATATACATCAAAGATGGAAACTCAGCTTAGCAGACTAGGGTCTTTTGTTCAAAGATATTTTTTCCCACTAGTCATTCTTCCAGCATGGATGGCCTGTTCATTATCCAGCATCCAACACACGGAGTTCAAAATTGGTTTCTTTGACTTTTCAGGTGAAGGGTAACTATGGGGTTCTCCCCCCTTCTTTTTATAATCCAATAAACCTTTGAAATGTATTCTTTGAAAAGTAAGCCCAGTCAAAATTTCTCTCTGCTGCTGGGGTGTAGCTTGTTCGTTGTCCCAGCTTGACGAATGTGCTGGTCAGACAAGCAGATACATATTCCTTTGTCTAGGGCAGACTGGTCTTATGCATTGCTTGCCAAATACATTTTAAGAAAATAATTCTAGCCCCTATTTGTAATTCTTTGTATACACCCCATACATATGCCACACTATGATTTTCAGGACCAGTGTGTTACCAGTTTGTGTATGATGCCTTACGTGACACCTTTTAGATATAGATTAGGACAATGTGTGTATGTAGTGAGTATGTCAGGCCTGACAAGAGTTGCTGACACGGAATAATGAACCAGCAATGGGCCTCTGTCACATCCACCAAATGCAGCTTCCTTTGGGGTAGAGGGCATCAACCAAACAGGGCACAGCACGCTGTACAGCTCTGAGGGAAAGGAAACTTCTTGGGTAAAAACACTTACAAAAAGCTCCACATGCTCTTTAATGTCCACATGGAGCAAACAGGAGCTAGTGTTTATGGTCTCTTCTAAAATCCCCCTACACAGTAAATTATATAGTACTAATTTACCATCTTCTACCTCTAAAGGATCAAGGACTGCAACAACCCTCCTGGGATTTATATCTGTGGTTCCAGTTATTCTACTCTTTCAAAGATGGTGCTCAGGCCACCACGGTGTTCTCACTGTATTCAAAGGTATTCACACTGTATTCCAAACACAGTGAATGTTTATCCATCAGCACAATTGGTTTGCCTGTTGTGGGTTCTATCACAGATGAAGCTGGCCATACATTGTAGTAAATGCCTGGAAATGGTGTAGATCACTACTCAAGTTAATATTGGTTGTCACTATTTTATTCAAAAAGTAACCACATTACAAAGGTTAGTGTTAACCATGCAATAATCACAACTCAAACAACAGCAGGATATGGGAGGTATATTGCTATGCTTATAGTCCTTGGAAATGTGATTGTCAGGACAACTCTTCCTTCACATTTAACAGTAACTCTCTACCTGCTGATTTCATCATGTTTGACACAGGTTACTAAAATGTGGGAAAAAGATAGAGATGTGGAACACTGGAGCGAGATTCAACCGAGAAAACGAAATTATCATCAACATATTTATAATACTGGTTCTTGTCTGCTGTTCAAAAAAAGTATTCACTGAAAAATAAGCAGATTTTCCCTGAAACATGGAGAAAAATAAGGTAAAATAGTCTGCTTTGGTATCATTGTCAGGGGTCAGGGTAACAACTAAAAAAAATCCCAAACAATCTAGGGTTTTTTCTATTCTGCATTTCACTGAATGCCCAACTGGTATAAATCACACTTGATTTTTTATCATTGTACAAACTATGTGTAACACACTACTGTTGAATTTGGCTCTATGACTTGCATTGTTCTCTTTTACTGTGTGGCCAAAGTATGAAAAATCCATGCATCCAACATGCAACAAACTGCAACCAGTGGTCTGATAATGAAAACCTTCCATACAGCACAATAACAGATGTCGTTAATTGGAGAAATAAATTTACTAACAGTTTCTACTCCTAGACATGTCCTATTGTAGCTAGTACAACTAACAGTCATGCAATTAAGCGTCCATTGCATTAATGCAACATTAGTTAGCAAGTATGATTTTAATAAATGTAGATTAATACCACCTAAATACATAAAATAATGTGAAAAAATACATATTTGTAGGGCTTAAATTTGTAAAACAAATTTAAATACATGATATTTTTGCATATGTCTGTATAAATAGTCTATGGATTTATATACACAGTATATATACACACACACTATATGTGTGCATTTATATAGAGAGGGGTGTAATTCTATGGCCTGTGTTATGTGCGAGGTCAGACTAGATAATCATAATGGTCCCTTCTGACCTGAAAAATCTATTCTACACAAACACTTATTTAAATAAGATCAACAAATTATATTTTAATTGCTTTCAGAATACAGTACATTGAAGACATCTGGTTATAAAGAGTTCATGCACATTTTGCTAGTAATTACAGTATTTCTTTTAAAGTGAAGAGTCACACACATCATCCCTCATATCAGGAACCATGGCTTTGTGCTGAGTTTTTCTAACTACTGAGTCCTGTGAGATCAGATCATGAGATTAGGTTATATTATTAGAGATTAGTGTTGTTCCACCCAACATAAGAGACTCTTTTGAGTTTTGTTGTTTAACTTGCCCTTCAGGCCTGGGGATAATGCCATTAGAGCCATTTTACAGGCAGCAGGATCCTATAAATGAGGCACTGATTTAAATAGCATCATGCAGAGTTAGTGTCAAAGTTTTCAGCTATTTACAGGTGACACCATAAGAGCCACTATCTGAAGTACAGCCAAGCAAGGATCATGTGCAGATTTACTTTGACTGTCCACTGTGCATCAGCAGAAAACACATTCTGTTCTAGATTTGCTTCTTAAATCCCTTGCTTCAATTAAACATATTATAAAACTGCACAGTAATAGTATCAATGCATGAAAAAGATCAGAGTTTAGTTCTCATTGGACAACAGGTCAACCAAACATTTTGGGCCAATTTTTTTCAGAACTTGTCTGCCTATCCCTAATAAACACCCATCTGAGAAAGGAAGACAAGATCTGACAATAGCAGCTCTAGACTGACAAGCCTAAATAATCGTTAAATTAATCAAGGTCTGACATGACTATTATAAGGAGGCACACTGTGAGTAAGTTAACAAAGGAGTTGGATCCTTCACTCTACATTTCTTGGAGTCCATTTGACATAGACACTATTTTCAGTAGTGATCTTGCAAGTCATTTTTTCTGGGCATCATGTGCAGTGTTAATCTATCTTGGCATGGGGAAAAAAAAATTGCTGTATTTCAAAGCTTGAATAAATTATACAATAAGAGCCCAATGCTGTAAACACAGGAGAAACTTTATACATAGGAGTGGTCCTGGTTGGTTAAGTGAAACTACTCACATGAATAAAGTGATTCGTGTAAATGATTGCAGAATCAGGTCCTAAGTTTTGAAAGCAGCACTATTTTCCTGGTAATATTATATACATATGCTTCTAGTCATCCTTCTGTTGCACACAAATTTTATGCGGTGGATTTCACCATTTATTAGCATGCATTTGAAGTTGCATATTCTCCCAAAGTTTAATCATGCATTCCTGATATGGCAGAAATTAGCATATGTGAACACCCTTTCTTGAGTGGTTTGTGTTGCGTTCTCTTTTGATTGAATTACTACATGATGTAGCTAAATACTAATTAAAATTCAATGGCACAAGTGTTGATAAAAATCCAGGTATTTATCATATAGTACAGTGTTTTTAAGTGGTTATTTTAAAAAAATTATTCCTTCAAATTGGACCCTAAATTAGTTTTATTTGTATGGTTCTAGTAATGTTGCAATTACATTTAACATACTATTTACATCACATTACGTAATTTTTTTTTTTTTTTAGGAATTAAATGGTATTCAGGATTCATATGGACTTTTTTTTTTATTATTATATTGAAGCAGAGCTAGATACCTATACATAGCTGAATTCTGTATGTTTCAGAACTGATAGAAAGCAATGAAAGGTTAAACATTTCTAGGTTGAAATTCTAGTTTCATTCAAGTCAATGGAAAAACTCTCAGAGACAGACTTTCATCCCTAAAAATGTATCATTAAAAAACCACCACATACTAGGCCAAATCCTGCAGCCAGTGAAAAATTTCCCTTAGTCAGGACTTCAGGAGTGGACCCCTAGCATCAAATTCTGGTCTCGCTTAAGTCTGAGTTTTGCAGTTGACTTCAATGGGATCAACATTTTTCAGTTGATTTCAATTGGTCACTCCGATGACATAGTGATGGGTCTGGAATAAGAATATGAATAAAATCAGGACATGATCATTTTAGACTGTTAACTTCAGGACAAGGGGCATCATTTTCTCGGTGTTTGAACAGCACTTAGCACAACGCGGCTCCAGTCTGATTGATTTTAAGTGCTACTGGGATATAAATGTTAAATAATGATAAAAAAGTAGCTAGTTCCCCATAGAATGACCTTAAAGTTACTACTGTTTGAAATAAACAAGTTGCTAAAAGAGCTATGGATATTTTTCATTTGAAACATTCTAGGTAAAATATGGTTCCTGTACATTTGATTTTTAAAATCTGACATTTATAAAAATGGTCTCAGTAATGCTTTGCACTTATGCAGCACTTCATGCATTAATTAGTTTTAAAGTAGGTAAATATCATTGCCTCCGTTTTACAGGTAGAGAAACTGAGGCTTAGAGAGTTGGACAGAAAATTCAAATTATTTTTCAAGGGAAATTTGTTTATTTTTTCAATTCCTTTAAAATTATTTTTTCAGTTTTTCAATGACAAACTGATAATTTTGGGGGGTATTTTTAAAAACTGTTTTCAGCACAAAAAGTTCAGTTTTTTGGTTAAAATTTTAGGATTTTTTCCCCCTAAAACCAAATAACTAAAAAAAAAAATTACTGAAAAGTTTTTCAGATTTTTATTCAAAACCCAAAATTTTAACCAGAATGAAAAGTTTTGGCTGCAAACCAATATCTGGTCAACAAATGTTTTGATGAAAAAAATATGAACTATCTGTAATGAATGAGGATGGGGTAGATTGCACCCTCAGCAAGTTTGCGGACGACACTAAGCTGGGGGGAGTGGTAGATACCCTGCAAGGTAGGGATAGGATACAGAGTGACCTAAACAAACTGGAGGATTGGCCAAAAGAAATCTAATGAGGTTCAACAAAGAAAAGTGCAGAGTCCTCCACTTAGGAAGGAAGAATCCCATGCACAGCTATAGACTGGGGACCGACGAGCTGGGCAGCAGCTCTGCAGAAAAGGACCTGGGGGTAACAGTGGATAAAAAGCTGGATATGAGTCAGCAGTGTGCCCTGGTTGTCAAGAAGGCTAATGGCATATTGGGCTGCATTAGGAGGGGCATTGCCAGCAGGTTACGGGAAGTGATTATTCCCCTCTATTCGGCATTGGTGAGGCCGCATTTAGAATATTGTGTCCAGTTTTGGGCCCCCCACTACAGAAAGGATGTGGACAAGTTGGAGAGAGTCCAGTGGAGGGCAACCAAAATGATTAGGGGACTGGAGCACAAGACCTATGAGGAGAGACTGAGGGAACTGGGCTTGTTTAGTCTGCAAAAGAGAAGAATGAGGGGGGATTTGATAGCGGCCTTTAACTACCTGAAAGGGGGTTCCAGGGAGGATGGGGCTAGGCTGTTCTCAGTGGTGGCAGATGACAGAACAAGGAGCAACTGTCTCAAGTTGCAGGGCGGGAGGTCTAGGTTGGACATTAGGAAAAAGTTTTCCACTAGGAGGGTGGTGAAGCACTGGAATGGGTTACCTAGGGAGGTGGTGGAATCTCCATCCTTAGAGGTTTTTAAGCTGAGGCTTGACAAAGCCCTGGCTGGGATGATATAGCTGAGGTTAGTCCTGCTTTGAGCAGGGGGTTGGACTAGATGACCTGCTGAGGTCCCTTCCAACTCTAATATTCTATGATTCTATGAATTGCCTAGTGGCAGAACCAGGATTAAAACCCTGCTTACCTTATTTCTAGATCCTGGCTTCATCCACAAGCCATAATGCTCCTGAAAGCAAGTCACTTATCCTCTCTGTGGCTCATCTCCACGTTTGCAGAGTGGGGGCAGTATTATCTGCCCACTTGTTAACTAATATTGTAAAGTGCTATAAGCGCAAAGCATAATTAAGGTCAGTCATTGATAGGCTCATAGATCCCAAGGCCCAGAAAGGACCATTGTGGTCTTCTAGTCTGACCTCCTGTATAACAAAAGCCATAGACCTTTCCCAAAATAATTCCTATGGCATATCTTTTAGAAAAACAACCAATCTTGATTTAAAAATGGTCAGTGATGGAGAATCCATGATGGCTCTGGGTAAGTTATTTCAATGGTTAATCACTCTCAATGTTAAAAATTATTTCCAATGTATATGTGTCTATCTTCAACTTCCATCCATTGGATTGGTTCCAACCACTGTTAGACAATACTGTTTTCCAGGGCAGCCCCGATCCAATATTTTCAAGTCATCACTGTGAATCTTTACATTCACTTTCCTAAACACCAAATATTGGTGAAAATATTGTGTGAAGAAGCTCATGCAAAATATTTTTAAATAGTTAAAAATTCTGTAATTTTGGGCAACTCTTGAAAACTGAAAAATTGGCAAAGACTCGTGAGATGGGGTTGGTTTGGGTGGGGAGGGGAATAATCCTAATGAACATTTTGACCAGTTCTAAATTGGATAACAACTTTGTTCACTACACACAGTGACACTGTTACACTACAGAAAGCTAAATATACTCCCAAGCATAAAAAAAAAGCCTGAGCAGCCAGACCTCCCTTCTGTCCCTGTCTCTCCCTGCTCCCCCCCCTTTCCCCCCCCCCCCAAAAAAAAGAAGAAGCTGGCTGTTTTCAAGCACAAAAATGACTAATCACCCTTTAATCAAGTTATGGTTAATACAGTCATCCAATTTTTTGCTTAATCAAGTTAATATTCAAACACGTTAAATATTAAATCCCTTCAGACATGCAACCTTGCTTGCCAAGTTTCAGCTGAGAACCAATTTTTATATGAAGGTACAGGTCCCTGAAAATAGCCCAATGTAAATGCTGACAAACCTTAGCTATTGTAGTGTAAGTTGGCAGCTCTGTAAAATCAACAACAAATTATAGCTAAAATTAGTTTCTGTTAAAAAGTCTGTCTTGTCTGGGATTAAATGAAAGACGATTTCAATACCATGCATATTTTTGGTTCCATTTATATTGCTGTAATATTCTTTCCCAAACAAACTGTAATAAATTATTGAAGGTGAGCAGCAAGAATAAGAATCTACCATAGTAACGTATCTTGATTGTTACTGGAGTGCAATATTAACTATAAAAATTAGTTGTATTGCATTCACTAGTAGTTAAAGTATACACATATCTGTCTCTTGTAGATCATTCATAGTCATATTTATTCAATTATTTTTTAAAGGTGTTTCATGCCTCCTCAAGCAGGATAAATGATAAATAATGCATTTCCTCAATGTTGGTGGGAAATCTTGGGCTATAATTAGCATATGCAATTACATATTCTGATACTTGATGTTCACTGATGTCATTCCTGTCGTCTTATACAGTATGAACGAAAAGCAGGCAATCTGAGTGAGCCCTAACAACTTTATTCTTATAAACAACCCCTGCAGTTCAAGACAGCTTCCTTTGACTAACTCCGTGAGGTAAAAGGCTCCATTCTATAGTTTCCACCAGCTTTATTCTAAGTGAAAACACCACTTTGTGCTGCATGTTATGTTAAAATAACGGATTTGCGTTGGTTCCTAAAGAGAGGCGGAATGAAAACTATCGACACTATGGATAACAAGGCCCCTTTAAAGACAAAGTATGGGGAGATGCTGGGTAGGGATCTCCAACAGAGGATCTTTGTACTTCAATGCAAATGAATCTCTGAAAAACAGACTGTAGACAATGACCAGGGAGAAGTCACGGAGAACCAATCCATCTGCAGCTATTTTGTTAACTCAATGTTTCATACATTCTTTCTCTTATACAAAACACTTGATGTTGACAGCTGTGAATTTTAAACAACTATTCTGTGTATGTTTTTCTAATTTTGTGTTTTCAGATTGTTTCCCTGCATTGGGGGGGTTGAAAGCTCAGAAATGCAGATTCCATAATTTAAGAGATTTCATGCCTTTCAAAAAGTCACAGCAACTCTGACTGCAAAACAAAGTAAAAAGTAAGTGTTCAAAGAACAGTGCTTCAAATGGCAAGGAAAAGCAAAGTTGCTTTAAAGAAACTGCATAATGAACTTGCATAAAGTATGAAATAGAATGAGGGATTCCCCTTGAAATATAGTATTGTGCGTGTGAAAATTATAATAATAAAAAGATATAAACTTTGTTCTAGCTTAAATTACACATTATGATTGCTTACACCATTACAAAGAT
Organism: Emydura macquarii macquarii; assembly: GCF_026122565.2. NCBI lineage: Eukaryota > Metazoa > Chordata > Testudines > Chelidae > Emydura > Emydura macquarii. The sequence goes on from NW_027130432.1 coordinate 6,889,526, forward strand.
GTTTTTCTCTTACGTTAGCTAAACACTGTTAGCATTTTCTAGTGCAACTCTTTATAGGGAAACTGCAGCATTTTGGAGAAAACCTTTGTTACAAGCCAATTAATCAAATGAAATATTTGAATATCAGTGATGTTTCCATGTAATGTATGAACTTTCTCAGTAGGGCAAAAAGTAAGTTAAAACAGAGGCTGATTTACAAGCAACATTTGTGTGCGTTTTGGGAGTGGGGGTGATGTGGTTTCAAATTAAGCTGCAAAATTGTGAAAGATGGGAAAGTTTAAATATAGCAGAAAAAATAGCCATCCACACGTAGAAACAGTGTTTCTATTATAACCTTTGGAATAGTTGTAAATCAAAGCATTGCAGATATGCTGGTGTTAGACACCATTGGTAAAGAATTACATTAGGTTACATTATATTATGTTACTCAAAAGTAAATCCATTAATTCTGGGTCAAATTCTGGTTGCCTTCACATGGATGTGCAGTAGGAGAGGAGGGAGTAAATAGTAAGTAGGAAGACAGTGTGAGCTGAAGGATAAGGCAATGGACTAGGAGTCAGGAGGCCTGGGCTTTATTCCTAGTTTTGCCAATGACCTGCTGTGGAACCTTGACTTGCTCACTTCCCCTCACTCTGTGTCTCTGTTTTACCCCCCGCCTTGTAGGACTGTAAACTGTTTGGGGCAAGAAATGTCTCTGACTATGTATTAAGCACGATGCAAATACAATGTGACTCTGATCTCAGTTGGAGTCTCTAGATGCTATTGTAATACAAATAATAATGTAAGTCGCAGATAAATTCCAATCCCTGTACTCAAAGGACTGCAAGTATTTCTTCTTTGCTATTGCCCAGGGGCTCATGTAGAGACATGGTCCACCTCATCCCATCACCATCACCCACACAGCTGACCAGCCAGGCAGTAGTGATTATGCTGCACCCCACAAAGGACTGGGGTGGACTGCAGAGAGGAGCAAAAATGTGGAAAAGAGGCTGTTTGATCAGGCCGGGGGCACGGGCAGTTAACCAGCATCAGTTTGCCTCATTCAGCCCATTCATGGCAACAATATACATCATCATACACCCACCACTAGGGAGATGAAGCTTATCACCGAGGGAACAGGATAAAGAATTAGAGCTGCTTTATGTGCCTCATTCTCAGGGGTGCAAAGCCCTAATCTACAAGTCACATTGCAACATGCTTACTTCGGTATTTACTCTCCCTCTGTATCTGTAACTTCCCTTGAGGGAGACAATGTGCAGCCACAATACAGAAGCCAATAGTAACATGGCCTCTGAATCATCAATACTTATCAGTGCTTGCAGGGAGAAATGAGAAGTTCAGTCATGTCCATCCAGGGACCCACATGGTTTGAGCCATAATTTCCTACCTGAACATTATCAGTCCTGCTCTATGCCTCCTACGACGATCCCACCCCCATTACTGCATTTTTATAATATATTACATTGTAGAACAATAAATAATAATAATAATATTGTAATAGCACCTAGGTGCTTCAACCAGGTTGAGGACCCAACGTGTCAGGCTCTTTACAAACATAGTAAATGACTCTCCTTGGTCCCAAAAGCTTAAATTTCCTTCCATGGCTTTTTACAAAGAAGGGAATGGAAAGAACCCAAGGTATCAAATGTTTATCATTCTAATTACTTATTTATCTCCGATCACAATGACCCATTAGGAGGCATTATATTCTATTCAATATATACATATCTGGATACTCCATTGGTTCAGTTCAAAATTATGCTTTGCACACACACAAAGCTCTTCAATACAGATTTACAATCTATCATGTAACTGAGTGCTTAACGACTCTATAATACAAGGATTATTGACACAGAAGATGTAACAGCTGCTTAAGAGTTACTGCACAGGAGCTTTCCAAAAAGAGATCACTTTGTCATTTTTACTATTTATTTTCTAAACCATCCAAAGACACTCACATTCATGGCATGGACTGAAGGGCAACAAAATCCAAGCATAACTGAATTAAGCAATTTTTGCACTCAGGGAAGTGGGAAAAAATGTCTAAAACTATAACACCTCTGGGTTTGGGGTGGTGTGGGGTTTTTATTGTTGTCTTGGTTTTTTAGACACTCAAAGAGCTTTAAAACAGCTTATTTATTCTGAAAAAAAATTGCTTCTAGGCTGAGACCTTGTATTTCAAGTTTAGTCTCAGAATTAATTTTAGGTGTTTGTAAAGCAAGCAGTAACAGACCCTGAAGCACAGTGGCAGTAGTGGGTGTCTCTGTAATACCAGAAACTTTGAAAATATAAAAGAAAAGGGAGTTCATTAGTTTCTCCCCCACCTTAAGAATGAGCATTTCTGCTGCCAAACTTTCAGAAACAGAGTTGGTTTCCTTTCAAATAATTGATGTAGCCTTTCTTCAGCATCCAGTCCAGACAAGTTCTCAAACGTGAAGCAGGAAATCACACCGTCAAAGGAAAACTGAGCATTTCTTCCACATGGTCTAGGTCAGCCCCTCAAAAACACTAGATTTATACTGCTGCTGCCAAAAAAAACTTGCATTTCCATGCCCTCCTGTTGCTAAGATAAAGGATGTTTCCTACTGCCTCAGAATACCGTACTAATTTAAAACGCCAGCTATGTTCTGACAAAACATGCTGCTGTCACCCCAAATTGAGCAAATGAGCCTATGTCCTACAGTATAAAGACTAAAAGAGTTATTGCATATCACCCGGGGAGCACAAAATGAACAGGATCCCATTTCTTTCTGACCTTTTTGGGCATTTTCCCCCCTGAAATTGGCCTAGCCCTTCAGCCTTCATTTCTCATTCTGTCTGTGCTACCACAGGAAGGACAGCTAGGACTTTTCAGTTTCAAACAGATCAAGTTTTGTTAAATAACTTTTTTTTCCGTCTTCTTTTTCAAACCAGAAGCGGAAAGGAACACTGTGAAGAAAATGGAAACTGGCAAAAATCTTTAACTTCAAATAGCTTTATAAGTCAGTGCTGATGTGCCAAACTAATTCTGGGGGGGTTGCCTTTTTTTTTTTTTTTTTTTTTTTTTTTTGCATTTAAATACGACTGGATGGGGGAAGTACAATATAGATTACCATCTGAGTGAAAAATGAAAAAAAGTGTAGTGTTATAAATTCTGCTTATCAAAGGAAATAAAGAGGAGACCTCTTGGCACCAATGTTTATGGACAAGATTATTTGTAGCATGTAACTAATACAAATGCACAGAAAAGGACCCTAATAAAGAACAAAATGCTACACTACTTGGTGTCTAGGAAAAAAACATTTCAATCTGCTCACTGGTTAAGAAATCCTATGAAACAGGAATGTCTAGCTTTAAAAAAATAAACACGCTAAAAAACTTTAATTAAAAAGAGCACTACTGAATATAACAGAATTATAGTCGTTAGTAATTAAGGGATGTTTTCTATGTAATTTCTATGTAATTAGAAAAACCTTGTTTGATTAAAATTTGCTCCCATGATTTAGGACTAGATAAAACAATAGTCTGATATTAATACCCAATTTATGTTATTCCATATCATCACCTAGTCCAGATTTAGTTCACTGCCTATTATACCATTCATTATCTATATGGTGATGGGAAAAATACCTATTTTTTATCTTTTAAGGACAAGACATAACTCATTGTGCATACACTGGATGGATTCTTGTACTTCATCCTGTAAACATGCCCCTCAGGCAAGGGGCAACACCCTATTGAAATGCCTGTACAACAGAGTCTGGATCCAAAACTGTCGCTGTTTAAGCTGCTGGTACTGCTGCCACTTCTAGTAATCTAACTTTTACCTTTACTTCTGTCTGTGCTGCTTTCAGAGTGGTCATTACTTTCATGCCGTTGGTCCAATGCACAATTCAGAAACACTTACAGTCTCCACTATAACTAAGAGGAAGAAACAATTTTCTACCATATGAAACAACTGCTGGTGCAAAGGGTCAACAAGCACTACAACTGCCTATATGGATCTGGAGCACTGAAGGATGTAAAGAAGACTCAAGTGTAGAATGGGATCCTGACTGCCATTAACTCTTCATGTAAGAGATATATGGAATCACTCAAGCAGAAGGGGAGATCTCTGACAGCTCACTTAAAGGAAGATGAGAGAACGCTACCATATTGAACAGGCATCTGGAGTGGAGATGCCTCAAACTTGTTCTTACTCCAGCAGAGAGAAAGCCGTTGCATGAAATGTTTAGAGAGCTGAAGAATGGCAATCAGGTGCAGGAAAAAAAGGCATTAAAGAAATAATTGGGAATACAGTTTCTTTCTATCATTTTACAGAACACACAGTGGTCACTCTTAAAAACATACCACTTTTCCTTGAATAAAATAGATTCAGTGACCTCAGTATTTGCAACACTCTTATTAAAGGAAATAAGGCAAATATAGAGGTAATATTTTTTCTGCAGACAAATGGGAAATGTTTAAGGGCGACCATTGTATCTAACAAGATCTTGATTTTTGACTAGGGTAAATAATCTGAAATAAGACAGCAATTAAGAAACTGTTACTCTCCTATTAAATAGCTGCCACTATGCAATTCAATTTACCAATAAGAAACGCTTTAGGGGGAAAAAAGACTTGTTAATAAGAGCCCTGTCTTAATAGGTGAGATTTTTGTAAACAGTGCATTTGGAACAGTCTATTTCAATTGTTCAAGCACATAGGATGAGCGCAATTGACATTCTAAGACACCTCTATCTGGGCTGCTTCTCTCTTTACATCACCTGCAATAGCCAGGAAAGTCCTGCTTCCACAGAGGTGAAGATCAGATCAGATTCCACCAATAAATTCAGTATTCAGCTCTGCAAGCTGTCAGTTTTGTAAACCCTTGAAGCCGGAACATAATTTATGTCAGTGAAATTTAATTTTCTGCTGACAGATCGCCTTCCTCTTGAAGTTACTGGTTCATAGAATGTTCTTGGGAAACCCCAGGATACTGCCACCAAGAAAAAAATCACTTAGCCTCCCTGAGATCATAGCTGCTCACATCAATGACGAGGACAAAAAAACCATGTGCAAAATTAAAGGCAGCTTCACATGCAACAAGCAGCAACTGAGAGAAAGTGAGTCAACAGTGAAACAAAAACCTCCCCTTTATTTCACACCCAGAGTTCCTTCTCGCTTTCCAGCATTCATGGCATTTACTTCATAGATAGATCTTCTCCCACCTATCACAGCACATGACGGAAGAAAAAATCCATGCCCAGGTGGATTTAATAAGGCATATTTAATACTTGGGGTCAGGGAAAGACATACGAGCACCATATGTAGGGGAGGGGACTGAATGGATTAAGGGATTAGGAATGGGGGCATGAAGCCTTTCACCTTGAGGTCACTGCTCTGAATCTGGCTCATGTCATTAGTGACCGAAAATTGTAACCCCCAGGCAGCTATTCAGTGGCCTATATGGAATGGTTTGGATGTCTTTCTTCAGTTTCCAGCAGACATAGGAAGGGACCATGTAACAAAACCCAAAATTGTTACTTGCACCCTCATTGGCAGCCCCAGTGGAGAAGGTACAGATTAATGGGACTAGAGACTGAACCACATTCTCAACTCTAAAAGTGGCATCTCTTGATGTGGGATTGAGTCAGATTAGCAAGAAGTGATGCGTGTCAAGTAATGAGCCCAGCAGCCCTTTCACCGTGTAAAAAGAGAAGGCTGAAGAGTTTCCAGTATAATCAGTCTTGTACTTTTCAGGAACACGAAATTCATTTCAATAAAGTTAAAAAGGAAATTAACCTTATGTGAAGCTGTTGGGGGAAGACTGAGATTTCCAAATGATCAGTCACTTGCCCACTGGCTACTCACATGCTTAAGATGACATATGTGCTTACATACCTTACTTAACCAAGGCCATTGTCAAGGACGAGGATATTTTCAAAGGCACAAATGGGAGTTAAGCACACAGCTCCCTTTGACTTTCAGTGGGCACTAGATGTCTAAGAGTCCTTTGTATCTGAAAATCTCCCCCTAATTACTCTGATGAGTGAAAGCAATCACTTTCTCCCTCAGAGTTTCCTATTCTGCAGACCAGAACTGTGCATTTGTGCTGACCACTTACTCCATGTGCTCTTAGCAAAGTAAGATCTACAATTAAGGTGGTGTGTAGAGTACAGACACTGTATGTCCAGCTAGCATGGTTACAAATAGTAGTGTAGCTGGTGAGGCATTGGTTAGGTGAGTAGAGTGCCCTACTCACCTGAACCCTGCAGTACACCTTATAAAGTTCTCTACACACCCATGTAGTGCTTCCCACACCTAAACTGCTATTTTTAGCAGTATAGTTTCCACTGCCGTAGCCTTTTCCTCCACATCAAAAGTCTCCAGAAGTGGGGAAAGGCACTGGTGGGGAGGGGGCAGGGAGTGGAGTCTTTCCCTGCTGCCATACCCCATCAGAGCCTTTCACACAGTGTGCGCGGATGAGCCTACCTTTCACTGCTGTGTGTAGCTACACCTACTGTACACGCCACTGCAACTGTAGAAAAGGTTTAACAAAGTGAGGTGTTTCTTTCAAATAAATGACATTTCAATTTACATCATATCTCCCTGTTTAGACTGAACAAGGTAATGAATGTGGTAGAACCTAAACAGAATATAGATTTCACATAGAGGGGTCAAAAGCTATTCATATCAACCTTTTATTAAGACTTGCTATATCTTTAAAGAGGAGGTAGACTTCATAACAGCTTAAGGGAGAAATCTGAAAAAGCACCATGATTTAGGAGTGTAAATCTTTTTAGTGGGACATAGGTACTTTGGAAAACGTTACCCACATTGTATATGTGACTGATGCCACACACACTGCGCAAACTATGTCAAGTATTTGTAAACTCTTAGAAAACATCTTAAAAGGACAGATTTCCTGTGGGGAAAATATATTATCAGACATATGTCTTTGTGAAACTAAGGGAGCACAGACAACTTCCCCTATGGGCATATTTCACTATATTTCATATATTTCCTTATAGGGTTTCTTGCACCTTCTTCTGAAACACTAAACACTGGCAACTGTCAGAGACAGATACCTATCTATACAAAGCATTGATCTGATCAGTATGCCAATTCTTCAGTAAAAGAGGGATATTTTGAACAAGGGGTCTTCTATTTGCATATTCTGGGTACTCTGGCATATTATTAGCCCACCATACCTACCTTAACTTTCTTGTCTTCCTCTAGAGGAGGTACCAACAATTTCTTCCCTAGAGGCTTTTCAGCGGATGCTGTATTCCCGCCCAGCAGTAGTAATAATTTCAGGACCAATAGACACAAGATGCTTCAACAAGACATCTTTCTGTTTGTTCAGATTTCAGTTCAGATCCACCTCTTTAGCACATGCTTCTCATTCACATAAAAAGTTATTCCTATTCCAAACTAATCAAGCTTCAACTGACAATTCACAGAAAAAACTAGACTTTCTTGGCAGTGTCCTTGAACGGAATACCCATTGTTTCATGTCAACTACATCCTAAAACTCCTCAGCAACTTTGGAGATATCATGATGATACAGTTCACTGTGATATCAACAATAGCTGGAAGTATAGGACAGTTATGTCAAGCCCATCCACAGGAATTCTCATTCATCTTTATGTAGACCAGGCTGACCGCTTCACCTCCACCAATGGTGGAGACATCTTATTTTTCACTGGCAAGGTCCATATTTTCACTTTCATTTCCTATTGACAATGCTCAGTTCTGGAGAGATTAATCAGCCATGTATTTCAGAAGATCTCTTGTGATGAACTGCTAAAGAGAGGATTGAGTGCAACAAGTGTGATGCGGTGTTTAGAGATGTCAATAGAGTCTGATAGTGTTAAATGTCTTGTTGCGTATAGATTTAAACTTAGCTGTCATTACATCAAAAACTGTCTCAGTTATGAAGCAGGTGTACTGAGAGAGCAAATTGTACATCAGAATTATCAGCCATGAGAAGTTGGTTCCAGAATGAATTTAATGCTACACAAGACTTCATAAATGCACCTGATCTCTTCCTGGTGATGAATACTTATACATGCTCAATCTCCTTTGATATGAAAAGGAGTCAATGGCTATGTCAGCATTCCTCTTGATTACAGATAACTCATCACTGTGGTTCACCATGGAGGTATCCCCATCTCATATTAACAACAGATCATCCTTGACATATTGGCAGGTGAGGATGAAAAAGATCTGTGAGTCAAAGAACAGAAAACAGATGAATATAGTTGCTCACTTGCGGCATCTGCTAAGAAATGAGAACTGGTGGCAAGTAGGATGAATGTGCAGAACAGTTCATTTACTGTACCTCTCTGCTACATACATTCTTGCATCAGTGAAGGTTCCTCAACAGAGTGGAGTGTGCTCAAACAGGTACCAAATATATCCTATTAGGTTAGTCTTGCTTAATGGCAGTGAGGATATCCAGTTGCAGCAATCCTCCACATAATATAATTGATAAGTATAACACTGGGCATGTACAGTAGAAAAAAGTCCCAAAGCTTATCTTTATGCACAAGGCAACTCTAAGTGTATGAAATGCTAAGCTCTGTCATCATCACTTAATTTGCAGTGTTTCTTAACATAATATGGTGTTCTCATCAGAGGAAAAAGATCTTCTTAAGAGTACATATTTGACTTTGATCCAGTGACATGTTTCTGAAAGAAGGTATCTGACAGGACAAAGATGCACAGTACTTCATTTAGTGAATATACCATATGTGGCAGTTTAGGAATTATGGTCATGGATCCCTCAGTATTTTTGCACCAAGCATCCAATAAAAGTAGGATGTGGATAATCAGAGCTATCCCTGATATATTTCAGGAGTTGATGGCTTAGGAGGAAATTTTATGGCCTGGGTTGAAGAAGCAAATTTATACATAATTCAAAAACTAAAAACCTGGACTTTTAACTTTGATTCAAAACTGGTGCAGTATCTCAGCTTACTTTTGACATTATACTGGTAGAGTTAAGACCTCAGTCCAGTAAAGCACTTAAGCAGGGGTGTAATATTAAGCATGCAAGCAGTCCCACTGGTGGTAAGTACTTTGCTGGAAAAATAGCATTCTACCCTTCTGTTTTCCAATCACTTACAACTTCCAATAACTTTTTTCTGTTGGGGCTGAAATATTCCAGGCGTAGTCTTTGCCCAGAGGTGAATTCTGGGGAGGTTTGAGTGCAACCAGGTGAATGGTGTTTCAGAATGAAAAGATGGAAAATAAAATATATTTTCCCACTTTAAAGAAACATTGTTGTGAATGTTGGAACAACTCGAAACCCAAAACAGCTGGCAGTAGATAGTTGGTATTTGGCATGGAAATAGGCCTCAATCAGAAGTTCTTTGGAGAGATCCAGCACAAATTGGATTAGACTTCTCTGAGTTATGGGCCTTTGCTCTGCACATTTTACATTCCTTTTTTTCTTACTAAGCACGTGAAGTGTACATTTAAGGAGGGCCTTCTTGCAATGTTTAGCTAACTTAGCTGAGTAGTGAAACATTTCGTAAAGGTGCACAGGATTGAGGCAGGGGATCTGTATTCATCTTGTAAGAAAAGACGGCAAGATATTGTGTTATGTGAGAATAGTAAATGATCCTGGATAGATGGATCATAATGCACACAAAGCATGACAACTGTCAGAGTTAAATTTGTACATTTATAACTTCAGATTTCTCATTTCCTGACTTAATATATTATTAATATTTGGTCTAGCTAACATGCCATACATTTTGCCATATTAGTGATTTCATTTGAGAGAAATAAGTATACAATAATGGATGTGCTGCAAGATGTAATTCAAGCAATGTAGTCAATTGACAAACAAAGATTTCCTTTTCTCCTGTGGTTTATGATACCCAACAAAAATTCTCATCTCCTTGCAAGTCCTGTATCTAAAGCATATGCAAATTTATATGCAAATTTTGTGCAGTTTTTTAGAGTTAAGAGTCTCCTTGAGTCTCAAGGAGTCAATACTTAGTGGCAAAATTTGCTCATTTATTTATTTATTGTGAAACTAAAGCTGAGAAATATCTTCAAAGAAAAATACTGAACAGGCAAATTTTAAAATAGAGCGAATCTTATCATCTACAAACTAACCCTATATTTCAACAAAGGAATGGCATAATACTGCAGTGAAGTCTCATATTCTTAATACACTATTACATAGGCAGTATATTGCAATGAATTTCCTAAGCATATCAATACACAAAATATATTGTGTGATAAATCTTTTTATGCATAAAGCACAATTCTGTGTGGTGGTGTGCACCTTCAGCTTCTTTTAACTTCAGTGGGAGTTGAGGGCTCCCAGCACTTAACAGTTATGCTCAGCAATCGGCAGGAATGTGCCCTTACACCTAATTTGCAACATTTGATATTCAACAGTGGATTTTCCCAGTCACCGGTAGAAATTATTTATTCATTCATATCTCCAACATGTGCTAATGATCTTTAAGCAAAATTACATAATACTATAACAATACCTTTGTCTGTAAATAAACATTACATTCAAAGGAAGGGTGGACACGCAATCACATTCTGACCTATTTTCTTCAGTTCCACTGTTGTAAATTCTCACAATCTAGCCCTGGAAACAGCAGCATTCTGTTAAATTGGGGGAAGGGGGAGGGGAGATCAGTGCTTATAGCATCCCTAAAGCTACTGAAGGTGCAAAGAATTACATTCTTAATTCACAAGGCCCTTTTTACATATAATCATTTCTTTTAGGTAAAGGTCAAGTTACAAGACTTTTTGAATTATGCATAGTGATTTCCATTTTGGCTTATTATTCAGCAGTTTAAAATTTATGATGTCAGATTTCATGACAGTTAAACTTGAATTTGTTCTATTTCAGAATGACATCTGGGTATAGAGAATAACAAACCTTCCATATTAAAATGTCCTTGTATATTTAGGTTCTCTCTTATAAAAGACATTAGACCAGTAGGTTTTTGGACAGGTATTTAGAAAAATAAGTTAATTATTGGGTTTTGATAAGAGAAAGTAGGAATAGAAAAGTGACAATAGGAACTTGCTATTTACAGTCAATTATGAACAAACATGCTCAATTGTTTGAACTCCAAATTTTGGAAGAAAATCTAATAGACACTATTTTATAGCCAACAGACAAATAATCTAAGAATGCAGTGTAATCTATGCTCTTCAAGGAAATATAACTATGTAAAACAAGTTTTATTTGTTAATATTTATGTAACATAGATCATAATTTTTAGCTGACAGTATAATTATTTACATCTTTAGTGAAAACTGAGCAGCCCTAAGATGTTCCATACTGTTCACTCATGCAAGGAATTCTTGTCAAATATTTTAATGAGAGGAAAAATATGGCAGTCAAGATTAAAAGTCAAGGTGACCTTTAACTGTGCAAAACAGTATCTACATATCACCTTAAATTTTTTTTTTAGGGTCATCACTTTGTCTCTCTTGAAAAGACATTCCATAAATGGAAGCGTGTGGTATAATACTGCACTCAAAGAACTAATAATAAAAACTGTTCTTAGTTCAAAATTAAACTCTGAATATATATATATATTTTAAAAGTCTCATGCCCCTGAATATGAAACAAAGTCTGCTTGGTAGTCTGCTGTGAAATGATCACAAAGTACTAACGTAGAAATACAAAATTCTCATGTAGTCTTTGAGACAGCAATGCAGCACCTTCTTGGAAAAGAGCACTGCATCCTTATAAAGAGCAAGAAATATAGACTTGGGCTTGATTCTTGAGTCTTGGCCAAGATGTACAGAGCGCAAGACTTGGAGGTGGAGGTTAAGGGAGCTTTATGCCTATGGACTGCTGTAAGTTGTCCCACTGCCTGAAGGGGCTCATTCTGGCAGCTGAAGATCACATAGCGCAGCAGTATTCTGGCCATGGCTCCTTTTTCTACCACCATACTAGGGGTTGCATGGGGATTAGTGGAGCAAATGCACTGCTAGCTTTTCATCATGCAGGGATTCCCCTAAGCAGGAGCAATACCTACGTAGATACTTAAAATGGTTTTAGACAGTAAAATCTGTGTGCCACCAGAACACCACAAAAATTAGGCCCAATATATTTAAATAGTTTATAATCATTTTATATTTTAAAGTTTTCAATTCTTTAATGATTATTAAAGAATTCTTAAAAATAAGAATTATTATTATTTATTGGTATTATTGGGATTGAGACGTTTGCCAAAGATACAGTAATCATTAAATATGTGCATGAATAAAGGAGAATGAAATTCAATTTTTTACATATTTGCTTACTGTCAATAACCACAATAAGCACTTATTTTGGTAAAAGAACGAAACTTAAAGACACTGGCTATATTTATTCCAAATGGAACACTCCCGCTCCCACCCGCTGCAAGTCCTGAGTTATTCCATAGGCCCAAATACTAGAGGAACACAGTGCCACAGGCTTTGACTATCAGAAAGCCCCCTCTCTGTGTGAGGAACTGGGTCTCCCACAACAGAGCTTTTGGGTCTGTACCTGATTGACTTTGCCTCCTGCATAATTACCGGATCTCCATTTTTGGATCACGGTCCCAAACTTGGTCTCTTAAGCTTTAAAAGGAAAGGCCCTTCCTTAAATTGCTTGGCTGGCAGGTGCTGTACAGCTGCAACAAACTTTAGGCCTCGATCCTGCAAACATTTATGCACATGAGAAACTTTACAGAGATGAGTAGTCCTATTGAGTTCAAAGCGACTACTGATGTGCATAAAATATTTGTAAGATTAGGGCCTAAATATGTAATTACAGTGCAAAATATTGCTTGGTTTTTGTTAGAAAAGGAAAGCAAGCTTTTCTCCCTCCTCTTTCTCTTTTGACCTGAATAATATTTCCTAACCTGCTGACATTCTACCACATTGGTGGATGTGCAGGAGAGTCCACAAATTATGTTGCAAGTCTTTAAATGGATTAGACGAGGACAACTGGAACCAATGACTTTCCATTCTCCTCCACTCACCACACTTACAATGATTGCAATCCTGCCAAAACACAGAAATGCGTGATACCATAGAGAATGGGAACTGACATTTTTATTATATTAATCACCGATAACATCTTTTTCATTTGGACCCAGCTGGATCCTTTAATTCATTACTTCCCCTAGGAAAAATCCTACCTCTATTCCCCAAAAGCATTTCCATTGTAGAAGCCTTCTCCATTGTAGAGGCTGCTGATCATCCTTTTTGAGGGAAAGGTCAAAAAGGAAGGATTTTTAAAGAAGAATCCTACCTCCATCCAATGGAGGTGAATCCCTCGGAGAATCCTGAGTAGTAAGTTTTGAAAAGCTCATGGCTTTGGGTATGTCTACACTACATCAGCACAGCTACCACAGTGAAGCTGTACTGCCATATGTATATGCTTCCTATATCAACAGAAGGAGTTCTTCCATTAATGTAGTTAATTCACCTCTCTGAGAGGTGAAGCTAGCTCAACAGAAGAATTTAACCTAACCACAGCACAAAGGGCACTACATTTCCATAACCCTGAGCAATGTAGCTAGGTCGATCTAATTTTTTAAGTGTAGACCAGGCTTCCGTTGGGTAAATGACATAACAAATAGTGAATTAAGTGTCATATTGACACCAAAGTCTTTTTGCAATCTAGTGGAAATAATGTTATAAGTTAGTCTTCAACATATTCATTGCATAAAAAAATAAGTTATGACAATTGTCATCAATAATTCGAATTTCTTTTCAAGCAAAATGTTGTCTAGAAAGTCTTAGTTGTTGTACACCCTAAAATCATTACTAATTGACCATTCTTAAGTATTCTTAACTATCAGATGTTGTCTGGATTTCACAGAATGCATTGCTAATTGCTATTGTGGGGACAATTCCACTGCTTGTAACAGAAAAAAACATGGGATAATAATTTTATAGATCTGTTTGATATTTATATTCTAGAATCACAAAAAAAATTTCTTCTTACTTTCTTTGTACGTCCATTCAATTGTGGAGCTTCTAGGAGATATAGTCAGGTCTCAATTCATCTGAAAAAAATATACATAGGAATTAAGAATATTAGGTAACTTGACTAATATTGGCATATCTTCAAGTATTAAATAATTTATTGTCATATTTTAATTGAGTAAATCAAATTAAAACCTACTAAAGGGAATTTTTATAGCTATAGAATACACTGCATTATACTCTGTTATTGTTTAACTTAAAATAGTCATCTTACTGTTTTTCTTCATAACTTTAGAAAGTTTTAAAACCACTAAGCACAGGCCTCTTGGCAAAAAGCCTAGTTCCTGTTAGATGTGAACCTGAAATTTATACTGTAACATACAACTACATCTTTTTATGGACTACAAAATCCCCGATTATGAAACCAAAATTCTATTTATTCTATTAGAAAATAGCATCTTTAAGATTCAGATCATTTTATGGGCCGCCACTTCAGTTTCTGTTATTGACTTAACCCATTTGCATGGATTGACACCTGCTGAGGATCGGTCTTTCAAACACTTGGATACCTAGCAGTATGTAATTTGCTAGGAAAATAAATAATTTTAGCTGCTGTAAAGAGACAACTTGATCTGCTGAATTTAATAAGAATGGGATGAATTTAATCTCATTGAGGAGGCAGAGCCTCAGCTGGTGTAAATGGAAGCAGCTCCACTGATTTCAATGAAGCAATATCCATTTAAGCTGTCTGAGGATCTGGCCTTGTGGTTTTTTCTACCCTCAGAAATCTAAAGTAGTCACTGGCAGACATGTCATTATAATTATGCCAACTCTTTATAATTACCATTTGTAATGTAATAAAATGAACACTGAAGCAATCAGTTTACTCCTGCAACAATCATAACCTGATTAAATAAAGAAAGGTGGAAATTGTAATACAGATTATAGTAGTTAAATCATCTGTAATATTTTATATATTTCATGCATGTAAAATATACAAATTATTCCTTAAATAATTCTCTGATATGTTTATGTAAAATACACAAATTATTCAAAATATGCTGTGCATTTTTTGGACAAGAGAACTTTTTTCCTCTCTCTATTTTAAGTTATATCGGCCATCATTGCCACAGCCTTTTTTGAAAATGCATTTTTTAAATATAATGTTGCCATTACTACTGAAATTGTTTAACGTTCTTATTGGCCAGCTGTTGTCCGTAAGGAAAACAAAAACATATCCCTAACAACCACTAATGCTAATCATTCTCTCTAATGGAAAACCACAACTAGAACATTGGTCTAGTGCTTTAGGATTATTGCAACATGCACACATTCCCTCTTAAGGTGCTGAGGAGACCTGGCACCATTTACAAAGATTTAATGAGCCAGTACTAAATATACTGCATTGCAAATAGCCTTCTGCCAAACAGTGCCTTAGCACCAGATTTGAGATTTACAATGAGGAAAAGGGAACTAGATTACTAATTATGTACAAAACCCTATCCTCAAGAAAAGCCATGCATTTACAACAGGTAAAGCTTTGTAGGGGAAAGAGTCTGTCTGTATTCAAGAGACCAGATGTGTATACCTAAATCCTCTCTCTCTAAGAAAAGTGGTATATGTTTGTTTTTAAAGGAGGAAAGAGTTCCACCAATACATCTCCATCATGGTTTTTTAAAAAGCCTTGACCTCCTGACATTTTATATTCTCTTACTACGCTGCCTGATTCTTGATAACCTATGGCCCTCCTTTAATTTGATTAATCTAAAGTAATGCCAAAGTATTAATATGTACTATTAATATGTACTATTCCAGATGTCTGATTTTCCTCTCGCCTACACTGGCTTTAGACTGCTGTTACTTCCTTGTCTTGTTTTACTCTGCTGTGAAAAAAGAACTGGGTCCAAGATTTCAAAAATAAGAGCCTAAAGTTAGACACAAATAAATTACCTGATTTTCAGAAATAGTGTTTCCATCAACCTCAACTTTTTAAATTTTGCACTTTGTTTAAAATTTAGATGTACTTTAAAAAAAAAAAAAAATTATTGGTCCTAGGCCTCTTTCCAGTTTTGAGAAACTTGGACACAATTTTGTTCATTACCCTCAAATAGTTGTCTCCTCTTTTCTGGTGGAAAGTAAATATAATTATTGATACTTGTATTTCTAATTCAGCTGGTTGATATTTTCTGACTATTAGTTAAAATAAAAAAAATGGACTTTTTTAAAAGCAAATTTTTTTGTGAAAAAGTTGGGGGGATTTTCCCAAATATTTTTTCTTTTTCAACTCTTCTAATCAGGATACTTCAAAACTTTTCATTTGCCCACATCCAAGGTTATGTAATCACCCTATTGATTATTTTTATTTTAAAAAATTGATTTAAAAAGTTGCAAAAATTGGTCTATTTCAAATCCTATGAAATGTAAACAAATTCAATGTTTTGAAATTTCCCTCAATTTTATTTTCCATTTTTCAACCAGCTCTAATTTCTAAAATTATATATAACAAAACAATATTATTTCAGTATCATTTTGAAGGTGCATCTCTGCCCTAAACACATTTTGTATAAATTGCTTTGTTATAGGTGGGAATATGGCTAGGGACACTGTATATTCAAAGCCACATGTTGACTGGCCATTTGGGCTTTTTTGATGTCACAACCATCCACAAATCCTCATGGTGCACAGCTGGGATTTAATCACTGCAACGCACTAAAAATCTGTACATGCACTGTGTTAAGCTGATAATAAGGCTCCCTTCTTGTGGGGTGAAAAGAGGAATTTAGAGGCAAGGGGTCAGAGAGGCAAAGTAAATGTTTAACACCATCCCCAACTCCAAAGTGCCTGACCCTGACTGCCATTTTAGCAGCATGTCTGAACTCGCTTTCCATCTCTCTATCCAAATTCTTGGTGCCCTTCTGAACCGGGAACTCTTCAATATTCCAAATATAGGGTAGTTTGGGGAGAGAGGGGGGATTAAGAGAAGAGTTGAAATTGGCTGCAGGGTCACGAACTGCTGCTGAATGGGAAGCCAGGATTCAGCTGTTGAGGTGACGAGGAGGGGTCCAAAGAGCTAAAAGATTAGCAAAATAGTGGGCAAAAACGTATTTATAACTTTTCCCCTACAGTTTATATTTATCGTTTTATTAGGAGCTATTTTTCACAGTGGAAGGATGCACCTCTTAAATCCTTACAAAAATGCAATATAGAATCATAGAATCACAGAAATTTAGGTCTGGAAGGGACCTCAAGAAGTCAGATCATTTAGTCCACCTGTGCTGAGGCAAGACCAAGTATATCTAGACCATCCCTGACAGCTGCTTTTCCTAACCTATTCTTGAAAACCTCCAAGGAAGGCAATTCCATAGCTTCCCTTGGAAACTTATTCCAATACTTAATTATGAACTAAACTGAACAAGGCATACTCCACCAGCTGTAAGACAGTTCAGTGTATCTAATAGAATGATACTGGCATGTCTCTCGGGTGCTGTGCAGGCACTCAAGTTCTGCCTCACAACACACATATGAAGTGTGCATCAATAACCTACTAATGCACACCCTTGTTGTGACTTATTGCTATAGTCACAAAGTAAAATAAGTACAATGGATCCAATAAAATATGATTGGCTACTTTAAGATTTCAAATCACTTGAAACATACCAAGTATGTTAAACAGACAACTGGGTATACTATTACATTTGGGGTATTGAGAAAAAACAAAACCCTGTCACAACCCTGTTTAGTAACATTAATGAAAGCAGGAGACATGGAAGAAAGATTTTGAAAAAGGCTGTGAAAAAATAGTCATAAGTCTTTCTGAAATATCATTCAAAACCATCAAACAATGCTTCTGTAGAAGTGTAAATATTCAGCCATATTTGAAATCCTTAACCTAGTGCAGACCCAGAAATTTCACTTGTAAACATAGTTGTTTATTAAAACTAACCCTGGCTCATTTTCTAATATTTCAGAGATAAGCCAAAATTATAGAAATAAAAATGTCTGGCAGGTACTTTCATTTGCCTCCTTTATTACAAATCCATATTCAGATATGTTAATATAAAGATGTACAATATTACATAAAGGGCACAAAAAGTGACATTGTGACACTAGTGGTTGAATGGTTTGGTTATTGTAGCAGCTCTTATTCAGCTATTTTCTACTGCTCTCATCAGTCTTTTGTGTGAAAGTCTTTGGTGAGAGTCAAGTCTGAACTGATAAGGCCTTGGAGACATAATCACTGGCCTTCATTTTCCATTGACAGCACCATGCAGCCAATTCACAAACATTTTCATATTAATATTGAGCAATTTCCCTACATTCTAATCCATCAAAGTAGGCTATTAATCCTTCCCGTACTGTTCTCTATTCAAATGCTAACAATTTTCTTCTCACACGGTAAAACATTTGTCCTACAGCCCCTCACACAAAGACACTGTACTGTCAGCAATGATTGATCAGAGTATTAATATGAGGGATGCAATGTAAATTATATCAATGATACCATACGTATGTGAGGAGAAAAAAATCATTTTAAGGGATACATTGAAAGCAGAAGATAATGAATAATTTCCAAAGGAACATTTTAAAATGTTCCTCATAGTATGTTTTATGGAAATTTATGAAGATTTTCAGTGGCTTTAGTGCTATTGTTTTGTTGTTGAAAACAAAATGAAATGAAGTACAAACCTTTTTAAAAAATTATTTACTTAGATAAGGAATGTGAAATCCTAAAATATGTTCTATGCGGTGTTTATGTAACCATTTTGGTCCCAGGATATTACAGAGACAAGGTTGGTGAGGTAATATCTTTTATCGGATCAACTTCTGTTGGTGAAAGAGACAAGCTTTTGAGATTACACATAGCTCTTCCTCAGTCTGAGTAAAAGTAGCACCTTTAGATCTGGGGAAGGGCTCTTTCACCAACAGAAGTTGATCCTACAAAAGATATTACCTCACCCACCCTCTCTCTCTCTCTCTCACATGTTCCATAAGAAATTTCAATAATTTTAGTAATACACAATTTATACTGAGATGTACAAGTTGAGAATGAAAAAGCAAAAGTGTGATAATGCACAAAAGTCATAATTGTATGGGGCTAGATATACAGTTGTGCCAAGGTTTACGTGTGTGTGTGTGTGTCTATCTCAGATAGTTTTTTGCCACCTTTCCACACCCTTGATTCTGGGAGCCTGCCAAGGGCTGAACTAGCCCCTGTTACAAATTAGAGCAGCCTCAGGCATGCTTTAGTTTACACTAGCAGATAATGGTCCCCAAAGCCATTCTGCCAACCCAGGATTGCCCCCTCCTATCTTTGATATGTTCACATGTTGTTTGAAATGTCCCTTACATTAGGGTCAGTTGGGGGGAAGCAGGAGGGGCTGGCATATTCCTCTGCTCCAGGGGAATCCACAGCTGCTGCCTTAAGGTAACTTTAGGTGGCAAAAATGGGATTTCAGAGGGGCTGAGAATCAGACTCATAATCAACATTTGTATTATAAATTGAATGGGATGGAAAAAAATCTAACAAGCAGAGTAACCCAAGATACCTCTAGAATATCAAGAGTGCACATGTAACACTAACAACACTGAATATTCAGAAAACATGAACATCTTGTTTATTTTCAGATAGTGAATACTACATTGTGAGAGTTCTTAAGAAATAAGGAAGCGTGAAAGACTAGCCAACAAAGCAAAATGGTACAACAATTATTATCTTACGTTGAGGATCTAAAAAATATTGACAAGTAAGATATTGACAAGTACCATGAAAGGAAAAAGGAACCTGAAGTATCTATCTGATGCTCCGATGATACCGAATATATAATACAGACTGTTTTTTCTATACTATTGTCTGTTACATGTTTAGTGTCACGCTCTCCTTTTGTTTTAACTCCTCCCTTTTCCTTTTAAAAATAATAATAAATTAAAATCAGTAATGAGATGTAAAGCTTCTCAGATTCACATCAAGTCCAGTGATCAACAGTAATTACCATTTAATGGCAGTTCAATGGTCTGTAGAAATAAGGTAGGTAGTTTCAGCCCACAGACCAATTCTACTTCACAAAAATCACCACCACCAACTGGTCCCATAAACAACATCCTGAGCAAGATCTGACTGTCTCCTGAAGGCCGCAGGGCTTGAGGGGGGTCTCAGGTGGGACTCAGCATCATGCAGGATTGGTCTCCAATTAGCACTCGGTGTCAGTCTCAGCAGAGAGGACAAAGAATGGGCGAGGCTGGCTTTTGTTCTCATTATCTAGACTTCCTCCCCCCCCCATCAAGGTAGGACTTGGCAATACTTCATACTGCCACTGCTCATGCTGTACTTGTTTTATGAGGAGAGGACTTCGGTCTTTCTGGCTGCCAATCCACTGCCTTACACAAGCTCTAAACATCACACACAAGTACTTCTTACAAAATTAAAAGTAAATACAATGTTTCCACCCCCTTTAGCTTGAGTGCATTATACCTTTAAAATGAGTAGTTAAAAATATTTGTACTTTAAAGCCACTTGGGACGTCTTCCAATTACTCATATTAGTACTTTGGCAGACATTCAATCCTTTTTTATGTTGAGTCAGACTCCTGAATCCGAATTAAAAACCTACCAAAGAATAATTTGTCTTTTCTACATGTCCAGGCAACTAGAAAGGATACTGTAAGATCTCCTACCATACGAGGGAACAGGGATTCAGAGGACTATGTGATGCTCCTGCGTCAGGATGATTAATGAAGATTACATATATTGCGGAGGAGTAATATAGTCCAGCATAATCCTGTGTGTGTGTGAAACCTTCTCTGTTCCCACAAACTGCTATAAGAAGGTGTTCTTTGAGAGTGTCCACAACTCTTAGTTGGGAATAGAAGAAAATGCTGACCAGGAGGGTCCTATCAGCTATGTCTAAACCTGTTAGATACACAAGCTAAGAGGAGCAAAACGAGGTTAATACTTGGACAGGAGACCACCAAAGAACACAAATTGATACAGGGAATGGAAATGGTGACTCAGTTAGTGAAATCCTGCCTTTTGAAGCAGCACTGGGCCAGTGTCCCAGCAAGCTCTTAGGGTGTGTTGCAGGAGATGCAATCTTTCAGATCAGATATAAAAACAAAGACTCTGACCATCCTGAAGTCATTAAAGATCTCACAGCAATTTTATATGAGAAAGTGATTGCCCAAGTTAAATTTGGCCAAGACATCAAGGTTAAGATTCTGCTGATGTAAATTCAAGTGGATAATATATTAGTCACTTCCTGTCCCAAACTGTTGTGTATTGTGATATGCTCTGTTAAACAGTAATTTTACCCCAGAGGCGGATTCACTAGAGTGTTAATTGAAATAATCCCTGTTTATTTTTACTAAACTGTTACAATGTGGTGGAAAAATGATTCATCTGTCTTTTATATGTTTGTAGATATACATTGTAAATCTACCAAGTGGTTGCCAAGATTTTTTTTTTTATGCACCACAAAAACTGGCATTTACATAGGGTCTACAATGCATCACACTGTGCTACTGCAGAAGCAGCAGAGAACACACGAGCTACCTAGTAGAAGTTCATTTCCAAAGTCAAGCTGAACATCTACAATCCCACTGAAGAGTATTACTGTTCCAGCAGCTTAGGGCCTTTGAAAAATCAGGTCATTTTTATTTAGGTGCCTAAATATGGATTTAGGAACCTAAATTTAAGCACTGAGGTTTGAAAATTTTGACCAGGATTGCTAAACCTGTGAAAATGTTAACCTCTAGTGGCAAGCCTACAGGGGACATAGATCCTGCTATCTACATTAATATTTGCTCCTCTCCACTCAAAAAGAATACTCCAGTTTATTTGAAGGCCTGAGGGACATCCAAAGTACTATTAACTAACATAGGGATACCTGAGGGACACAAATGGATTTGGATAACTAGGATTTTTGGATAAAGGGAATTCAGATAACTGGAATTAAACTGTATACAAAATCCCACCTTTTGTGTCCAACTTCAATGTAGTATGAGACAGCCACCCAACACAGACTGTAAGGAGCTTCATCTTCCTTTCCACAGATAGCATGGTCCCAGATTGTACAGCATTCTTAACTGCAAGATTCCATCTTCAGACTGACCATCAGGAGCCTGCATCTGGCAAGTTTCAGATCATGCTGCAAAGCTTTTTGCTTTATCCAAGCTTTTGACTGAACACGGTTTGTTTATTGTTCTTGCAATTAGTCAGATGCATTGGATCAGGCAACATTTTATGATGGGCAGGACTGTTTATGAGTTCTGAACTGTGTGGTTCTAATAATTATTTCTCAGCACCTGGGTATGTTTGTCTTAGGTACTTTACATAAGACAGTACAAAGCTAATAATCCTGAATGTATAATCTTTGCTGGATAGAGAAAGCCATTAGGAGTTTATCTGCACGCACTCTATTCATGGGGAACTCTTTTGTCAGCCTCAAGGTTTAACACCCAAGGAAGGGCTCTCAACAGTGCCTCTTCACTTTCTAGTGGATTGAGTAACCCAAGTTGTTCTCACAGCTCTCCGGTCTCTATGGTGATCTCTATATCCTACCATAAACACTCTTGTATAAGCAATTCACCTTATACATAAGTCACTTATTTTATGTACAACATATAGATGTAAATAATAAAACACAAATATATATGGTAAGTCTTAATACTAGTATAGCTCTCAGAGGTTTTGCTTTTGCTCCAGCTGTAGAGTCTTGAACAGAAAGTCCTGAATTTTAAGCCTGCTGATGCCAATGAGGACCATACAAATACCATATGAGATATAAGCAGACAAAGCCCAGCACAGTGAAGAGATAACAACAATAGATATATAGCAGAGGGGGCCATGTTCTTCAACCCTTTCACTGATGCTATCATTCCAAAAAGATGTTTCTAGAGGTGCATTTTAAATTAGTTGCTTTTTTTTTCAGTGGTGGCGATGCTTAGATATATTATAGTAGATTCAAGACCTTTAAAAAGTACAGTGTGACAGTTTAATTTTACTATAAGATAATTTTATAAATGAGAACTGTATGCTTTGTTTAGTGGTAGCTGAGGTAAAATAATTTAAAACCAAAAAAGGCTGAATGGAAGTAAGGGTTTATTTTAAAATTAGATTTCTTTGAAAACTTCATAGTCCATTTTCCCTACAGTGTCTCAGCATACTTTTTAACCTAAAAAAAGTACTAGACGAGCAAAAAAAGCTTTATATGAATTTAATTCAGTGGAAAGAAATATTCATATTGCAATATTTGGTTTCTTGTTTTCTATCAATATATCCAAAAGGCATTTTTGCATCTCTCACACAAAATATGATAAGATTTCAGATAAAAAAATATCCTGCTATGTGAGTTAATATAATTCTGGAGAAGAATGATTTTGACCAATTGGTGTAGTGGCTCAACGCACTAGTGAACTAGGCTTTCTGCATCCAATGGTCCAAAGTCTGAATGCTATGCAGGCTGAATAAGGAGATGAATTTAAAATGCTTAAATGACAAGTTTGAAACTTGACTGGATCAGACAAAAGATGCTGTATTTAACCCCTCACCCTCAGAGCCTTCTTTTTTAACCGTTCAGAACATTCAGAACTGGCTCAGAAATTGTCTTTAGGATGCTCATATATTTTATGCGAGTCTCAAGTTGACACATTTAGGAAATATAAAAAAGATAAACAAATGGAAATTATGATAATTAAATTCAAATATAAACAAGAACTATTGTATAAAGATTCTTTAAATATTATATGAGATGTTTTACATGCATAAAATTGTTTTGGTAACCAAAACAAAAAGAGGTTGGTCATTTACTATGAAGTTTTTTGTATAAAAATAATCAAATATTATTTAATAAAATTGGTCTAAAATACCACTTTGTAATAACCACTAATTGACTGATCCTGCAACCTTTCCACATATGAGCAGTTCTATTGACTTCAATGGGACCAGTGGCTTGAGCAAAAGTTTTGGAGTGAGCCCTTAAAATTTGTATTTTAAAATATGGAAAATATCATACTACAATGAAGCAATCAGTCAGCAGCCTATGTGCTCCAGCAACTGGAAAGGATTGAAAGTCAGTGAGTAGATAATTATTCAAGGTCAAACCTTTCTAGTTTGATGCCAGAAAAAAGAAAAAAAAAAAAAGCGAACAGTGAGGGTTAGCCAATACTTCACAAACACTTGTTTAAGGATTTCCTAATTACTATAAGTGGTTCCTCCAGCCCTGGCGCTTAAAAGGCAGTTTATATGCATGATGTCATCCTTTCTTCCCATTATCTCTGCAGCAAATTTACAGTATTAAGAAAGTAAACAAGAAAAAATAGTCACAACAATGACTATTTTTCATGTTTTCTACTGTTTTGAAAATGAATTTCTTATGTTACAGATAAAAAATGGCAAATTGAAATGTGGATCCATTAGCAGTTAAAATTTATAACAATGTTTTATCCCAAATAATAAAAATGCAATTGTCTTCGATATACTGCTCCTCAAACAGGGCCTTTTGTTATGCATCATAACACAATTTCATTTGTCTTTTCACTTTAAAAACCTTAGAGAACTCACAAGCTGGCCACCTAAAATAAATTGCAAAACAAGAATTTTAAAATTCCTAAAGGCAAATCAAGCAGGTAACATTTGTTATATTGTACAATGCTGGAACATGAATCTTCAGGCCACATGGGACAAACTAAAGTGTTCAATACACTAAATTGAAAAAAGGGAACTGAAGTCTTGGTGCTAATTTAGGGGCTGATCCAAAGCTCACTGGAGTCAATTGGAGTTTTTCCATTTACTTCAATGCCATCTGGATCAGGACCTTAGAAACTAGTTATTGACACATATGAATAATGATGGATGAAGAATGGGTTTTTCAGAAGGACTCAGCAGTGGCCTGACTCTGGTCCCACTAAAATCAATGGGAGTTTTACCCTTGAGTTCAATGGAAGCAGAGTTAGGCCAATGCTCTGGAAATTTCCAAACCAAGTTACTACATAATTCAACTAGTTTATTTGGCATATGGTAATGTTACAGAAGAGAAATCAAATTGAAACAGATGACTATCTGTAAAATGCTATATTTCAATTTGAAAGCAAAAAGCTTCTTTCTTAGACTGTTAAGGCCAGAATGGACTTTAGATCATCTACTCTGGTCTCCTGCATAGCACAGTTCATAGAATTTCATCCAGCCACTCTGAACTGAACTTTGTTGAGATGTGTACACAAACAAAAAATAATTACATACAGATTTCAGAAAAGAAATTTTATTCTCAGTGCAGCCTCCATTTGGTTAAGGCAAATCATCAGCTACCTCTTGTTTCACAATGAAAATGCATTTGCACAAACATATCTACTTACCTATGTAATAATGCAAGGTCCCTGATTGAATGCAAGGCAGTAATTCAGCAAACAAGCTATTCTGACAGAGTATTAAAAGGTAATAAATAAATATGAAACAAAGGAATAAAATATACTCTTATAATTCAAATGGGCCCATACATTGCTATTTACATTACCATGCATAAGATATCAGAGATATACATTTGTTTGTTTATACAGCCAACTGGCCGCTGAATTAAAAATATATAGTCTAAAAAGATGTTTATGGTGTACAGAGGGAGGAGTTAGAAGAAAATATGTTTCTGAAACATAAAATGTCCTGAGAGACTTTATTTTGTATACATTAGACAACACCAGATTGCATGCACTTTATGACCTTAAATGGCTACTAAGTATCCATTTTCCACATGCATCTAGTTGCTCTCTCTCACCTGGCAAGACATCCTCTCTACAAGGCCCATATGTTTCCTCTCCTGGTGGCCAATTTACTGACCATACTCTCTCTGCAAAAACTCCAAATGATTTCTCATATTTCATGCTACCAAAGAGAGGTGGAATTGAAGAGAACTTGGAGGGAGATCATGTACAAGCCTGAATGGATAGTGCTTAATCACTGCAGACTGAAGATGTAGGAACAGACCTCTTCAATTTGGAGCAAAAGGGCAAGAAGAGGAAAATGATGAGAGGGCAGGAGTGTAGGGGGAGAGGAGGATGTGGTGAGCTTCCACGGGTTCTGCTCAGGCACCTTGCAGAATCTGGGGTCTTTCTGAACTATAAACAAATTTTAAATAATGGAGGAAATGGAAAATACAGGAGAAACGTAGTTCAAGAAGCAGAGGATGGACACAGAGGTGAATAACAACATGGAACAAGGCCAGTGAAGGACTATAATAATGGGGATCAACAGGATAGAAGGCAGAAAGCATTGTGGGTAAGAAGGAAATGTACTCAGAGAAAAAAAATGGAAGATTAAGAGAGAGGAACAAATTCTAAGAAAAGAGAAGGCAGAGCCAGAGGAACAAAAACAAACAAAACCCAAAAATGGAGAAAAATTCATCATTCCAGACAATTCCTCTCCTCAGAATCACACAAAATGCTGCCACCAGAAAAGCATATTTAGGAACTACTATCATCGTTGATTAAGCAGCCTTAGGAACGCTCAGCTCTACACAAGATAGCGGAAGTCATACGTTTCTGCATCAAGGATTTTACAGACGAAATCCGACAAAGAACAGACACACGAGACAGGCTAAGGGATGTCTGTCTGTCAATGGTATTTCTACAATTCCATTCTGGTCCTTTTTTTCCTATATATATTTTCATCCATCTAATCTAAGAAAGGCTTTGCAGAAAGTTTGAGATGGTGAGGCATGGCAGAAGTCAATCATCTGAACTAAGAGAGGAAGTCTAACACATTAGAAATAAGTAAGAAGGTGCGAATTGAGGAAGGCTGGACCCGGCCCTATGTTCTAGTGGGTAGCATGCTGCAGGAAAACCAGGTTTGACTCTTGGTGCTGGGGACGTAGGGGTGTGTAAAAGTGTTCAGTCCACCTGAAAAGGAGGCGGGAGTTGGGTTTGTGCCTTGTCTTGCTCACTAGTGATTGTACATCTCAGCCTGCTCAGGCAACAACAGAAGCAGCAGCAGCAGCAACAAATAGCCAAGGAAGCTTCTAATAATGTATTCTTTATTAAAAAGAACATTTCCTATAATTTCAGCTTTTGTATATGAATCATTAGCAATGTAAGTAAGAGAAAGGAAAACCAGGTATGTGAAGAATGGGGTTAAGTGAGGCAAAATTTTCATAAGAAAGGATAGTCTTCAAGAGGCATAATGGTCACCTCCCCAACTGACTGAAGAGCAACACTGAGCAGCTCCCATTAATTCTTAGCTAGTATGATGGTCATGTTATGGAACTGCTAAGGCAAAATACAACACAACTAGATGACTCTTGTTGCGTCTGAAAGGATGTGGTAGACCCTGCCTATCCCAGTTGAGAAAAACAAAGGGAAAGCTTTGTGCTGTAATTCTTTTTGTATTACACATGCTTTTCCATTTAACTTTTCCCCTTGCTCTCTTCAGCTTTGGGTCCGTATATTCCCAATAGCCATAGAATCAGCATCTAAAATCTTAATGGGCGTAGGTTTAGCAGAAAGTAATTATTCGTAAGAGATTAAACATCTGACACTCTCTGGGGAGAGGACAGCCCGGGTACAGTCAAGAAAGAACTCTACAAAATGTTCGTCTACTGGAACAAAAGGAGGTGTTCAGTTCCCTTCCAAATTCTCCAGTACATCCTTCATCTCCCTCATCACTTGCCAAAGCAACAATCAAATAATAAAATTACAATATTGTTTTAAAAATAAGTAAATGGTTTCTTCTACCGTTTATAATGTCCACCTCTTAGCATAACAAAGCTTTTCACAGCTTACTAATGGTTCCCTGTCACTAGTGCTGAGAACTATTATCACTGCCCTGCCCCTTCACATGGGCCTTTCAAACATCACTGTTTCACTTAATTCTTTCACCTCCTTCAGTTCAAATGCAATAAAAACCTTTCACTGGCTGACAACTAAAAAGGCAGCACAGCCTCCAACTGCTGTATAATTCAGGAGGGTTCTTTCTCATTTTAATTGGCTGCCTAATTGGAATGTTTATGGGTTCTGCAATAGCTTGGGCTGAAAAGGCAGGGTGAGCAATTATGTGCTCAGCATTCCTATCTGGCGGAGCTAAGAGTTTAAATAAAAAAAAAAAAAAAAAAAAAGCTAAAGTTCACTGGAATGCCATGTTTTTGTTCTCTAAGAAATACCTTGATTTGAAACAATGTAATCCCCAAGTCAGAAATTATGTCAAGCTGTGCTTATCCAGTAGCAAGTTTGAGCTTTTGGAAACCTCTTTGCTCCTTTTTGATGTTAGCATAACATGAAGAACAGGAGGCTATCTGGTGGCTGTCAAGTTTATAACTGCTTGCTCTCTTACTGGCTGGAGATAAGGATGTAAGCAGAGCACTTGATGGACTTGATTAATTCTCTGGAACGAAGGTTTGTCTTTCTTGGCTCGATGAATGACTTCATTCTAGTAGATGAGGTCACCCAAGTCAAGGCAATAAAGTTTCTGATATTCACATGAAAGCCAGTTTTCAAAGCTGCCAGCTCCTAAAAAGAGAATCACAAGTGTTTCCTCATTTACCTACATTATAGTGGCAGCAACCACACTATTATAGATAAGCCTGGTCTCTCTCCTCTCCAGCACAAAGCTGTATTTTCAGCTGTATAATTGACTCCGACTTGGTTAAAAACAAAAAACTTTTTGTTTTCAGAAACAAATACATTTGCAAAAAGATTTGCTGAAATGATAGCGGGAAGAGGAGGAGAAATATTGCTTTCCTGCCTGGATGCTATGTTGTTTACATTCCTGCTAGTCTTATATTGTTTTAGTTTGAAATATAACTCTGTGGACTGTCCATCCACAAAGCAGATGAGGCCTTTTTTTGTTGATAAATATCTCTTAGGCAGAGTTACTGTTTTTAAAATAAATGCTTTGTAGACATACTAACTTTTCCCACAGCAGTTTCATACATAGACTTATATTAATCTTACATTTTATCATTTGCGTTGCTAGGAAATGATAAAACATTTTCTCAAGAAGCCATTAAGGCCTACTTAGTTAAAAAAAAATGTTTTGAACAAGTGTTTAAGCACTAGGCATATGCGCTGATCTGTAAGGATGAAATCCAGATTAATTTTGCATCAAAATTTGTCACATTCAGCAAAACTGATTGGGGATTCAACGTCAGGACCCTTAAGGATGCCTAACTTATGCTGGATCCTTTCCTCCCAGTAACAATGCCTGATCTCTGAAGGACAATGTAGTCCACTGGATAGGGTGCGGGACTGGCAGTCAAGAGCTCTGGGTTTATTTCCAGCTTTGCCAATGACATGGAGAAAATAGTACTTATTTTTGTAAAGTGATTGAGCTCTATGGAGAAAACACATTAAGTAAGTGATAAATGATGGCAGCAGTAGAAGCGGCAGCAGCCCATTCTTTTCCCTTTCCCCACAGGGCAAAGTGTGGGCACAGAGCCATTCTCTTTTTCCCATTGTGGACAGTAGGAGGCACTGGGACTGGCTTAGGAAAGAAAAAAGACTATATCCCTACTGGCCACTCTTCTATTAGGAACTCCAAGCAGAAGATGGAAAGGTGCCCAGGGAAGTGGACTGGGGATCAGACAGGAGGTCTTTTCTCCTCTCTGTCCCCATTGTTGGTGGAACCCAGTGATTGAAATCCAACCAGGTATTTTCAGAAATAGGAGCCTAATGACCGGCACTCTGCTAAGTGGAAATCACAGGTCAGTGAGCTTCGTAGCATAACACATGGGATAGGACAGGGGATCTCAAATATGTCCATAACATGGACCACATCTTAATACAGAGATTATCACCTAGACACCCCCTCTTATATTCATGATTCAATGGATGACCTTTCCCCTCCTTTTCATAGCATTTACTAACAGGGAAAAATTAATATCTGCATATATTTTCAGCCATTCACTTAAATGTGTTTTCATGCTTTCTGCCATTGCTCTTTATCCCTAAATATGTTGCACCTCCCTAATTATGCTCTTCTCTATTACCTAAGTCCCCTACTGTAAATACTTCCCTGCAGCTTGGTTCCCCCTTTTTACCCTGCTTCCTGAACATGCTGCCCAGTCATTTTCCCCCCCACTCCTCTGGACATATTGCCTGTTGGCCTTGCTCTTTTGTCCCCAGGAGATTCCTCTTCTACAGGCGATTGACAGTTCCAATCCCTATTTCCTCTCTTCTTATATAGCAATGGTCCCAGAGGCCTGGCTTGAAATACTAAGGCTGGCTTCCTTTTCTAGCTGCTTTTATCCTGGCCCTGCTGGAGCCAACGGCAAAATTCCCACTGACTTGACTGGAGCCAATGGCAAAATTCCCACTGATTGGATTTCACCACAGGTTCTCAATTCCCATCTCGACACCTGTAGAAACAATTAAAAGTAAATAAATCAAAGAGGAGAAAAGTCAGCTCCACATCTCACAAGTCAGCTCTCCACAAACCACCAGCAAGTGCTCTACAGACCACAGTTTAGGGAACAGGGGGCTAAGCACATATTTGGGGATCCTCAGAAATAATTTATTGCAGAAATAGCTTTCAGGAAGTTCTCTCGAAAGGACATGTGTGAACCCCACACATTAGCCGTGACCCCCCATATAGCACAAAACTAGTGTAACCTGCAGTTTGCCTCCATGCACACTCCTATCAAATATAGACCTATATAACAGACCGCATAATGGGGCCAAATTAGCACTTTTAAGAAGTTGTCAGGTAAATAATACCTGCTTTTCAAATTATCTGTGTTCATATTTACTCCATAGATTATAATAAGACAATAATGGGAATCTCACAGGAAAGCCTGACTGCATAAGGGCCTAGAAGGAAACTAGAAGCCTAAATACCTTTGAGGATCTGGACCAAGATGTGCAGCTCCTTTTCTGAGCAAAGGAGGTTCAGAGAAACCCATACATTTGATAGGTATTGAACTTGTGAATGCTTATGCAAATCAATAGTATTCTGAAGTACACTCTTATTTCAGATTTAAACCTAAAATTCAATAATAAAAAGAATAAGCAGAGCTAAGGCAAGAACTCTTTGCTTGACTCCTCAGTGATGAGCTACGAGGGGAGGTTCATCTGTAAAGGGGCTTTATGGGCTGTCAAAGGAATAAGGGCCTTTCTTAAAACAGATTAGACCCTATGAACTTTCCTTGTTTCATGACTTTAAAGTAGGAAAAAAATAATGAAACATATTAAAGATGTTACTGTAACCATGTGCGTCTGTGGTTTTGCAAAAAGCTATAATCTCTGAAAAAGTGCCCAGTGAAATTGTAAGGAAAAAACCTACAAAGAAATATTTATACAACACAAAATTTACATGTGGAACTCACTGTTACAAGTTATTATTGAAGCCAAGAGCTTAGGAGGATTCAAAAAAGAATTGGACAATTATATGTTAATGAGAACATCCACAGTTACATGCGAAAGGAAAAAGTCACCTATAAGTAATATTTATACTCATACTTCAGGGCACAAGACACTCTTAGTGGCCTGGGTCTGACTCTAGCTGGGGCTCATTGGTATTGAATAGTGAGTTTCAGCTGGCCTGACCAGTTCACTATCATAACATCTATCTAAAATGTGTCATGTAAGATATCAATAGAAAGCTAACAACATACTGATCATGATTATCATCACATAGTGTCTGTACAGCGGACACATTCAAAATTAAAAACGTATTGCAAATTATGTTAAACAATTGTCTGCCA
Source organism: Emydura macquarii macquarii (assembly GCF_026122565.2). Classification (NCBI taxonomy): domain Eukaryota; kingdom Metazoa; phylum Chordata; order Testudines; family Chelidae; genus Emydura; species Emydura macquarii. The sequence goes on from NW_027130432.1 coordinate 6,921,114, forward strand.
GGCTGGGCTGAAGTTGCCCCACCCTAGACAAAGGAATGTGGCCTACCTCTTGGCTGGTACTTCCAAGATACATGAAGAAACATGGGAATGAATTTGCATAATAGAAAACCAAACCATCCAGCTAACAAGGGGAAGATATAATCACTTTGCACCAGGTAGGGGGATCTGACTGCAGCAACAGATCAGCTAATTTGCATTTTAGCAAACACTAGTGGGGGAGGAAACCAGCATGGAATTTCCTTCATCGTGTTTCCTTCACAGCTGGAATGAACTTTATTTTGGGGGATAACCTTCAGAAGAAGGTATTTCAAGGTTCACTGGATTGTAAAAGAGAAGAGCAAAGAACCCCAAATTATCTTTCACCTAAGACAACAAAGGAACTAAGCACTTTAGACTTTGTGGGAGATCCTGGTCCAGAGGGCAGTCAGCCATCTTGCTGGAAGGTACTGTATTGAGAATCCTATCTTGAACCAAAGATGGTAGTTTTGTTAAGTCTTAGTCTCTAAAAAGCAGTTTTCCCTTTAATTTCTTTGCAACCATTTCTAACTAACTCAATTAAAATCCTAGCTCTTTTTTAAATAAACTAGTTTTACTTTTAATCTACACCAATCCTGTCTTGTGTGTGAACTGAAGTGATTGTTAACTCCAGTGAAAGTGATAAGATGAGCCGTTTGTCTCTTTGGAGGAGCAAACAAACCTTATTATTTCTCTTCATGATTCAGGAAAGGACTGGACATTGCAGAGCACATGGTTTTGGGAAAATTCAGGACTAGCGGATGTTGGGGTCATCTTGCCATGTGTAACCCAGGTGGTGGAGGTCAGAGTGTGGCTGCAGTGTAACAAGCAGACTGCTGGAGTCAGAGCTGCTGGTTCAGGATTGTTTATTACAGACACTGAGTGCATGCTTGTATGCTGGCTAGGAGTGTCCCAACAAGAGAGCTACAGTAGCAGAGCATTTTAAGACACCCAGTGCTACAGGGCAGGTGATGACAACCTCTGACTGGGTCTGGATTGCACTGCAGAAAGAGACACTGAGTTTAGGGAGAAAATTCCCCATTTGCCAGGTTTTTCCATTCTTCTGTACTTTTCTCTGAGTAAGCTGGTACTGACCAATGTGTGTGACAGGATACCGGACCATTAGCTTGATCAGACAGAACAGAATCTGAAATTCTATTTAACATAAAGCTATTGTGAAATATTTTGAGAAGAATGCTTATGCCCTGCCTAATCCCACAGCATTTGGAAGCTTTTAAGAAGGGCACTGGCCATCGCGTAGCATTTAGTATATCCGCCAAGAACCGAGTTGTTGTTCACAAAATATTCTCATATTTTTCCCCAGACCCCCTTCCACTTCATCTAAGTAGCATAAAATTATGTTTTATAGGGAGATCATATACACAATTCCATTATAAATAAAAAGCTAATCTCCAAATCTCTCAGTTTTGTGACCACACTGAAAAGTCTTACACTCAAAATTGCAGATCAACTGTAAGTTGTCATCCCCCAAATCTGAGCACAGCTTGAAGGAGTCCTTAATATGGAAGAAATCTGCAACTGTAAGCCGTGAAAGGCGTTAATAGCAGATGGATGCTCCTGTGTGAGCATTCAAATTCTCTCCATGAGAAACAGCTTCTATGAGATTGTGGATTTATACACATTCCTCTATTAGACACTTAATAATGCATTTATGTCCCCAGCGACCTGGTAATTTTTATTGACAAAAAGACTGCATCTGCTGCATCATATGCTATTTATGAATTTGGTTGTGCACTTAAAGAAAGATGTGCCTGCCTTCTTTCTTCATAATTGTTATCTTTGTCATTTTAACCATCACAGGGTGATCTTTGGAATGATATATATTAAGTATAGATAGATAGATAAAGTGAAATTTTTGGCTTGTAAAAAATATCAGGAATTGATAACATTCAGAGGAAAAGTGAAAATGACCCTTAAAAATACATAAACACAGAGCTTTGAATTTACGCTACTTAGCATTACATTAAAATATTCAAAATATAAATCAAAATTCAAGGGTATAAGTAATATTGAATTTCAAATTTATGGCATTTTAAAATAAGGTGATTTCCCCAAATGTGCAATAAATTTGGTTTTGTGGAATTGCACATGCCATCTTATCATGACAGTTGCTTTATCTACACAGTCCACTGAAGCCTAGTCACTTTATATAATCTGAATTCACAAATCAACTGTCGTCTTCACTTCACTGATTCATTGCTGATGGGGCTTTCACAAGGTAAAAAATCCTCTCCAAGTTGACAAGAGTAATAAATGGAGAGGTGAGTGCTGCCTATCCATCCTGATGTTCTATTGTACTGCCTATAGTGATACATGGCAGAATAAGCTCATAAACCAACCTCATCTTTTGACCTCTGCAGAGTAAATGGAAACAGTGGGGCGTTTATGATGATGACTGTATTTAAGGACCAATAATGACTAGACAAACCTCTGAAACATAACTAGCCTAACAGATCAATTGGAAAAATGATGCCTTTGCATCATGTTAAACACAAAAAAAATGCATTAAAAGTACAGGCATGAAACTTTTAAAAAAATCTAGTCTATTATTTAGCTGCTTCAGTTTAAAAGGTATTTTAATATATTATACATGCAACAAAGTTGAGAGAGTCTGATACAAATGCACAAAATGTATCACCCGACTGATTTTTGATTTCCCAGATTTAGCTTTAAAATGGAGGGACCAAGCAATGGAATCAGGATGGCGTGGTGGGTTCTGTAGCTATACTCAGTCAACTTTTAAAATCTTCAAAGGCTCAACTTATTTGTCTTTTTGAGCACACACTGGTCAAAGAGTGGATACCGGAGAGTGGACAAAACAGCTCGAAAGTCAACATGGGTTTGCTAAATCTGTAACCACCAGGAAACTGAACTTTAACTACAAGTCAGTGTAATGCAAATGTATTTCAGGAGAAATTGGCACTTCCTCTGAAAGATGGGAGGCTTTGTGAAGTATCGTGAAGCACAACAGCAAAACTTGCAAGCACTGAACTCACTCTGTACTATCTTCTCATCTAAAATATCAGTAGGATCACAAGGTCAGAGAATACTGAGACTTCAGTATTAGGGAAGCACGGTAATCAATAAGTGATCCCAGTTTGAAGCACTGCATTGAAAAGAACAGTCTCTGGTCTCTCTATTCCTGCATAGAAATTTTGCCTTCAGATAGGTGGGAGAGTAAGTTAGTACTCATTCCAACATAACAAAGGACTATTCTTATTTTTCTCGAATGGGATAATATAATTACATTAGATGTATTCTGAGTTTCAATACCTTCCCATTTATTGCACACACCATTACACTTTAATGTATATATCATGCCTTCAATATCACATAGATTGGATCATTATTTAGAAAATCATATATTTGAGAGTCTCAAGCTACATGCAACAGTAGATAATCATTTAAATCCTTTGGAATATATCATTCAAAATCAGATGGGGTAATATCAAAGAACCTGATCCAGCTCCCATTTAAGCAAATGGAAAAACCTCACACTGGCTTGGGTGAGAACTGGAAGACCCCAATTCTGCAACAGAATCTATCCTGGTACACACAGAGTCTGTGAAATCCCTTTGAAGTTAGTGCATCCCTTTATTAGACCGGGTGCTAATGATTAACTTTTAATGGTTATTATACATTTATACAAAATAAATGGAAATATATTTCTTTACTCTCTATTTCGTATATAAACTTTAGCAAAGCAAGGGTAACAGCTTTTTGCTATAACACCACCATTAATAACACTAACAGCAATAATAATGCAAAATGCCTATTACGCAAAATACAGTAAAATAGCAACCCCATGGATGAGAGTTGGATACCAGCTACTATGTTCTTCAGATGCTTCTTGGCAAGAATTAAAAAGTCTAAAACCATATTCTAATGTTCACATTTAGTGGAAGATTACAGTTTTTTCACAGACTATTTGCCAGTCTATAATTAAACAAGTTTGCCAGTGGGACTCTTAAAAGTAAGAATTCCCAGACACTTACGGGAGTAGCCACATACCACTAATGTGAAACCTTCCCATATACACTAGAAGTTTCTGAGAACAGCACACAACATGTCCCACTACAGCAAAGTGAAGGCTTTGAATACCAGATTGTAACTCACTTACCTCCATAGCACAGAATTAAAGAAGAATAGGAGCATCATGTCAACATATTAACAGATGAGATATTGCACCCAGAAAGAGGGTCTAGCAGTTAGGGTTCTGGCTTGGGACACAGGAGATTGCAATTGAGTTCCCTCCTCTGCTACAGACTTCTTATGTGATCTTGAACCAGTATCTTAGTCTCTCTGTGCCTCAGTTGCCCAAGGGGTGTTGTGAGGTTAACATAAAAGATTACGAGAAGCTCTGATTTGGTAAGAGGAGACAAATAGGCTCTGTTATTCTGTTTTTGCTGAGAAGAAGCCTATTTTTTTTTAACCTGCTGCCATGAATTGCCTCTTAGCACACCTTAGGTTGCCTCCCAGCTTTCAGATATCACCAGCTTCCACTGTTAACTTACCAGACCACTACAAGAAATTCAGTTGATTACATCTTTCCGAAAGGAGAAAAAGGGTTGTCTTACAAGATTGCTTCTCATCATGCATGTATGTAAAAACCAGTTGTTCATACTGTACAATTATTTTTCACTGGGAAGGTGGGGAAGCACTGGAATGGGTTACCTAGGAATGTGGTGGAATCTCCATCTTTAGAGGCTTTTAAAGTGCGGCTTGAGAAAGGCCTGGCTGGGATGATTTAGTTGGGGTTGGTCCAGCTTTGAGCAGCGGGTTGGACTAGATGACCTCCTGAGGTCCCTTTCCAACTCTAATCTTCTATGATTCTATACTGCATGTGGCCTAATTGGACTTATTTTGAAAGTCAGGTGTGCTATTTCTTAATTAAATTATTCAACAAAACACTGACTATAAAGCATTCTGATAAAACCTAATTAAGAGTGTGATTTGATAAAAGCATATTCTGCAGTTTTAGTTTACATTCCCAATCAGTGTGAGTGTATGTGGGAGGAAGACATCATTAGTTCATACTTTGCACATTTTGGGCTTCACAGATTTTTTCTTTCCCAGAGCTGATTTTGAACTATATAGAGAAGTACTCTAGGCTTAGATCATATCAATTCATTAACTGCTGGCAATGTTCAGTTCTGATTTTTAAAAAAACCCTTAACAAACCTAATAGAAATGCATCATGAAAAGAACACTATTTCAAAAGTTGGCCCCTGGTCAAGCTGCATATGGTCACATAATCTTTTAAAACACATGATTCAAGTCTCAATTTAATTATGTAATAGCACAAATGGAATTACACTGCAGATGAAGTGCAGTACTTCAGTTCAAACACATACTGGAGTTGTGTGACTGACCCAAGCTTATTTCATTTGGTCATTGTATTACAGAGCTTAATTTGAATGCAAGTGAATGTAGCTAACAACAACTCAAATATAGTATCTTTTTCTTTTCAGCTAAATTATAGTATTTGTCAGCCTGTAATCCCTTCTGGTGATAATTTATCAGGCAGCTTACAAACATGACCACAATACAATATTAACAAGTGCTTCACATGGATGCATTTGATTTATCACGTGTACTCTTGTACATGCTTAAAAATTTAGGAACATGTTTCTAGACAACTTTTTTGTGTGTATGTTGATGTTGATTGGGACAGGGGGTCATACACACATCAAAGAGAGCAAAGAGATGAGAGGGGAGGGGAGAAGGCAAGAGAAGAGACCCAACAAACCAGCAGATACAGAGCTTGTAATCAGCATTCTACAAGCTCCCCACTTGTGGAAACAGCTGCTCAGCCTATACATATAGGTTTTTATATTGGCACCATCATCACAGTAACTGCAGCAACTCACATCTTCCATATAAGGGATATCAGTGCCAGGGAGGGCATCACTATCTTCTCTTACCTATTCTCCACCTCTTCCCCTGGACATAGATGCATACGCATACGCACACACAAAGTCTGTGTGTGCACATATATACACACGTGCTTTCTGCATAAATTCTTCTGCAGTAAATGCGGTTTTTTTGTTTTTTTTGTTTTGTTTTTAAATGAAAGGCAAGACTTTGGAGAACAATTCAGAAATCTATCCTTATCCCCTAGCTAGTCCTTCAAGAGCATGCCCCACTTTTTGGGAAACACGGCATCAATGACTGTGAAGTATTCTGATTCTATAGTGATGGGAACTACATAGACTAACCCTGGCGTAATCTGCTCAGTAGAGATGAAACATACTCCCTTCTCTTCCCCTAGAGATCACCTTTATGTTCAGGGAGACACCTCTTGCTGATGTATCAGCAAGAGAAGCAGTGTGAGCGTGGCCCTGGGAAGACGCCAACGAAGCAAGCTTCTTCTGGGCACAGGACTGGCTGCAAAACCGGCTTGGAGTTTTGGGCAAGGAAACTGCCTGCTGTTTTTTGTTCCTCCTGTTTTCCTCATGTGAGGAAAATGGGACTTTGTGTACATTACTTGTAAATAAACAGGATTGTACCAAAGAAATGCCTTACTTGTATTATCCATTACTTCTCTTAATGGGGCTCGGGGACCCATCAAGGCCTTGAATACTGACCACGTGCTGAGACCAATAGGCAACATAATGTCCTACTGTGCTATACAAATCCATAACAAAAAACTGTCCCTGCCCTAAAGAATTTACAATCAAATTACGTAAGAGATTTGAATACCTGCCAAAGAGAAGCCAAGACTGAAAATTAGCAGGGGCAAGGATTGAATGCATTGAGAAAGCCATTTGAAAAAATTTCCACAATACACAGCCTGTACATTCCTGGCTCAGGTCAAAGCTTTTAAACCCTAACTTTCTTAATCACTAATTTTACCCCAAAACTTAGAGAGACCCCTCCTAAAAGGCCTTGATTGTGTTGCATGTAGAGAGAGGGCTGAGGCTTAATCTCTCTTGCTGAAGAAATGGCATTGAGAGGTTTCAGAAGCACACACAACTTTTGCCCAGAGTAGCTGATAATTGTTAGTATAACAAGGGCCCAATACAGTATATACATATAAAGGGCAAGAATATTCTCAATTACAGCTCACCTCCATGGACAGCCTGGCACTACAGTGTTCCTAGCTGAAACTTAATTCCACACCCATAATGTTCTCTGAATACAGTTTCTGCCATTTTAGCCACAGACTAAAATTACTTGGCAAGCTGTGAAATCTTGCAAAAATATTGCACCCTTGTAAAGATAATGATTTAGATGTTTTTCATTGTTCAGCATGTTTTAACAAATATTTTGCATAAACACATTTCATTATGATGGATTGCTTGTTTTAAATATTCCATACTTGGATTTCACTCTTCAAATGGTTTGCTTAGCCATCATAACCTTACAAACAAGAGGAGTACCTGATCAACTTTCAGGGATGTTGATTCTTTCAAAAGGGTCCCTTTAAGGAGAGAGAGGTACTAGGAAATAATCAGGCTTACAGAATTTAATGTGGCCATTTTCAATCTATTCCCTCTCATCTTTCTCACCTGATGAGGCATTTATCTTCTGGCTCTGCATGTGTGTATCAGATCTAAAAACACCTTGAACTGGGCCCAGATTCAAGCATGGAGAACGAATGTAGAGCTTTGCATCGCAGACCACCCATTGGACTCTGTGCTCTCTGCACTAGCAGAAGAGTTTTGAGGAAGACCAAGTACAGGACCATTAGAATAGACTAACCTGGAAATGACAAAAATGCAGATGACTGAGGTGCAGGGGTGTGCACAAGGGAAGGCAAGCAGGGGCATGGGTCCCCCCCAATAATTATCAGGGGCACAGAACTCCTCCAGTCCCTGGATGGTTGTGGCAGGGGGGAGGGCAAGCTCCTCCTGGCCCAAGGGCCTTCGAGGGAAAGCGAGCTCCTGCAGAGGCCAAGGCAGAGTAGGGGAGGGAAGACTGTGCTCCTCTTGGGGCCGGAGGGGGGGCATGGAATGTGCCCCTCCAATAGAGTCAACGTTAAATTCCTGCATGCACCCCTGCTGCTGTGGGGTCTACGTAAGAGAAGAATGGCTGAAACTCCTTGGCCAGCATAGATGACAAAAAGCTGTGAAGGTACTGCTGCTACCTGGGATTAGCAATGGATTCAACAGACTCATGAATAAACTGAAAATCATCTGCAGAGGAAGTTTGCATACCTTTCACCATGATAGAGCAGAAAATGCTTCCACTCATCCCCCCCAAATATTCGCCTCGTCCCCTAGATGAAACTTTCATCTTGTGCAGACTAAGACAAAGAGTTTGCTTTCATCTAGATCCTTATGTTTGTCAGACACCAAGAAAACAAAGAGGTTATAGAATCTGGGTTAGATGACGACCCTGAACATTGTCAGCATAGTGATGACATTGCAGCCCAAATGTCTGACAGTTTACACCAGTGTGAATAAGGCTATGTCTACACTGACGGCAGCAAATTCACCGCTGTCAGATCGACTTATCTGGATCCACTCAGCGGTCAGTGAAGACCAGCTCAGTCAATCCAGAAATCGACGTATTAAGACCACCTCGTCAAGTGGCGCAGTGCTGCGTTGACGGGAACACGGTTCCTGCCGGCGCAATGCATTGAAGATGGAGCACAGAACAGAAGCACAGAAGTTGACGGGAGTTACGCAAGTTTTTTGTGTAGTTTGCGTAACTCCAGTTGACTGCCGCCGAATCTCCGAGGTAAGTGTGGACAAGCCTTAAGCAGCTGAGCCCTTGGGGAAGATGAACAGTTACTTAGTGCCAATGCTTGGTATCTCAAAGTGCTTTACAAATGCTAATTAAGCAAGCCTCAGCGCCCTCCCCCCCGCATTCCCTTTTAGTCAAAGGGTTATACACAGAACTCATTTTATAGATGGGTAAACTGAGGCATGGAGGGAGCAAAATGATTTTTCCAAGGTTACACAGTCAGTGAGAAAGATGAGAATGTGACCTAGATGTTGCAAGCTCCAGTCTCTTGCAGTAACCACAAGACCACACTTCCCTCACCAATGCTCATCAATGTTCAAATATATTCTCAGTTCATCACGCAGAGCTATATACTTAGCACGAGTTATATGTTATCCTAATTTTGAACATGGGAGTATTTATATGGGACTTCCCATGTGTTAAAAAAGTTAATTCTGTGCATAACTGTAGGCAGGATTTGGGCCTTAAACACTGTGATGAAACTAAGACTATAGTGGCAAGGCAAATTAAAATAATCTCAACACCTGCAAATGTGTTGCAGCCTATAATGTGTAGTAACGTCAGTATAAACAAAAAATTTGATTATATGTGATCCCATAACCACAGTGCTCTGAGACTTTTTTTAGTTACTTTCAAAAATGCCTGAAATTTCCTCTGTAAAATTAATGCACAAGATCAGAAAACTCTACCTTAGCACATACAAAAGACCATTTGATTAGCTACAAATAAAAGCCCCTTGAGCTAAAATGAATAAGGTTTAAGCTACTTCAAATTATTTTCCCGCCTGATAAAGCCATTATCACATTTACAGCGTTTACAATGCAGAACTACATTCCTTTGATCATCTTATAAAATTAATTGATCTTGCTTATCTATTGTACTATTTTAAATCATTTTAATTGAGGACATTAGGAGAAGTAATGGTAACAACCAATGCATTTATTAGCTACTGACGTTCAAGGCAATGTCATTTTCATAATCTGAATTTCTCTATAACAGAATTCCATTCTTAATGGAATTTACATATAGATCACCCCCAGCCACAAATAATTTACTGTTACTTTAAGTCCTAAAGGACAGGCAGAAAAACTGTGAAAAATCACTCCAGCCATACTTAATTTTAATTATTCTTTTAAATCAGATAGAAACCCTGAAGTTAAATTCTCATAATTAAATAGAAATTAAAAGTTTCTAAAAGCCTTATTTTCAACTCCAATTTTAAATGCAAATGACCACATAGGAGAATAAAGTTCTCCCCCTTAAAAACTGTGGGTAATATTCATCTATAGTTCACAGCTAGCCACAAAATTCTTTAGTAGGCCCAAGCCATCTCTTTGGGTGGGAAACACCGATCCCATGGAACTCCTAATTGAAGCCAATGCTTCACAACAAGCAATCACTATCAAAAATTACTAGGTGTATAACAAGGCTGCTTCTTCTAATGCCTGGAGATGCTCATTGGGTCTATGGGGAAAAAAAGAGCGCTCTACATTTACATGGTAGATTACCAGCTCCAAATGGCAGAGTACCTGTAGCATTTAGATATAATGCACATTGCAAGAGTTAAGGTAAGGACCTTCTTTCCTTCTTGAAATTAGTTTTGCCTGGCTACAGTTCATCACTCATAAAGCACAATCTTTATCAGTAGTAGCAAACAAAAAATGAAGTGTGCAACATGCCAAATCAACACTAAGGTTAAATCCCCTTTTGAAATGTGGATGACTCCATTTAAGTATAGCTAATCATTTGGCTTACCCTTATTAAGAGCCAAAGAAAACCTCATCCTCATCCTTTGATCATCCCATTGTCATTAGACCCTGCGTTCATTAGAGTAATGTACCTCCATGTACTCTAGTCAGATTAATGAAGTTGCAGAAGAGCATATAAATATGCCTCACCAAAATAGAGAGGAAGGATGGTCAAATGGTTAGAACACTAGCCTAGAATTCAGGATACTCAGCTTCAATTCCCTGCTCATGTCAGTGTAAATAATTGTAGTCACTCTAGTGCAATTGCCACTTTACATTGGTGCATGCCTCTACACTAGGGATTTGTACCAGTGTAATAATAGCACTGAAATAGTTACACATGTGAATTTCTCTAAAGTACCCCACAGCCAGCACTAGGCATAAGCAGACTAAGCAATTGCTTAGGGCACCGAGCAGCTCAAGGAGGCCTCCTATTAATTATTAGTATGTGTTGGGGGATGGGACAAAAATATTCCTGCTTAGGCCCCCTCATGGGCTAACACCAGCACTGCCAGGGCCTTCTAGCTGGGTGTTGATGCAATACATTCTATAACATCTAGGGCCATTTGCTACTGAAAACAAACCTTTTACTATATAGGATAACTCAATGTAATATAGGAGCCAAGTACCTATTTTCCTGTGTGCCACACTGAAAGTTTACCTTTGTTGGCAACATAAGAAAGTGGGTCAATTGGCACCAGTATAAAACTTGACAAGTTAGTTTTCAACTAGATCTGACCCTGAAGCCCTTACTCATACAAATAGTCACATTGAAGTCAATGGGACTGCTCATGTAGGAAAGGATCAGGATCAGAGGAGTTAAAATCAAGTTAGGAAAAGTCAATTTATGAGACGAAAATAGGGGCATAGTCACCCTGGTTTTTTGTTATCCTAAACTGGGGATCCAAATGACCCCATAATGTATTAGGTATGCTAATGGACCAATCCCAAGTCTTAATTCTACAAGTGGGTGATGGGAAGTGGTCTGCCCTAGGGGATTTACAAGGGTTTACCAGGGATTTTCATTTAAATCATTGGAAAGCTCCCTAGACCTGTCTGCCTCAGTTTACCCTTGGGAGGACAAATACAGCCTTCCGCTCTAACGACTGACACTCAGGCAGTAATTTCTCCAAAAACAAAATGTCTCTTTATTAAATGCTAATTCTAATACAATTGGATTTTAAATAAAAAAATCAACATAATGCTGCTTAAGACAATACAAGACACCATAAACTATATAACCCGATACAGTACACCAAATATAACGAACTCTAAAACTGCAATACAATATTCATAATATAACATTTCCTTAGCACATATTATAAGGTTATGAATATTTAACTGTGGCGTGGCCTGGTAGATATACAATGTTACAACATACAATATAACAGAGAGAGAAAGAAACCTGGCATATATATGTATAAAGCCTTAAACAAAGTAGTATTAGAATACCAAACTTATTACGATATAACATACAATTCCCTTACACATGTGTATGCATTAATATTACAACACCACACAATAATACTGCTACAAACTAGCATTCTATGAGTGTTGACCAGGCAATCATAGAATGGGTGGGGTAAGAGGTCATTCAAATACAAGCATCCAGCTTTATTTACAATCATACTCAGACATTCCCCTCCCTTCCCCCCCCCCCTTTTTTTTTTTTTTTTTTTTAATAGAAGTGTTATACTTACTCTCCTTCTTCTTGGTCAAATCCCTCTGTCCAATCTAAGGTCTTTCTGTTCTATCTGTGCTACTGCTGCTGTCACCACTGTCTTCTCCTAACCATCTGATCGCCCACACTCCTAATTTGCTGCTTTCTTAATTTGCTAATTTGCTGCTTTCCTAATTTGCTGCTTTCTTAATGTCAGTCAACAGTATCTTCCCTTCCCAGGGGTGATATTTTTGACCAATCAGTTGTCCAACATCCTACATCCAGCATTCCACTTTTTTACTTCATGCTGGTCCGCCTTGAGATCCTCCTTCTTACCTGAAGGGAGGGATCAGTTAGGTATTAGGAGTGACTTTTATTTCACTCCAGTCTACCTTTCTGCTACTGGTCAGTTTTTTAACACCTTGATTTTGTCTCTCTGTCTCTCTCTAACACGACATCATGGCCATTATTTTAGATTTCTAGCTAAAAATTATTTTGAACTATCATTATTTACTACGTATCAAAAGCCTTAAACCTAACACTAATTATATTTTTATTCATGCCTAAAGATTATGATACTGTCACCTCTTTTGTTATTCTAATTAGAACAGATAAAATCCACAATGTTTTTCCCTCTCTGCCTGCTTTTCAGCTTTGTGGCTAAATGCTTTCTCTGGTGCTGATCTCTTTATATGGACTAGAGCAGCTTAAAAATCTCTTGCATCATTGTCCTTCTCAGAGACAACGTTTGTCTACTCCACTGGGATTCTTACAAAAGTAAAAAAAGGGGCAGCAATAAATGGCATAAAGAGACCCTGCCATTGTTCTTCAGTTAATAGATTTTTGTTTCTGTTCATATTGTTTGTACCGAGTACAAAGCAGTGGGGTTTTTCTTTATATAAACTGTAGAAAATGAAGGTTAAAAGTAAATATTTGAATTTAAATATACAAGATATGAGTACAGTATCTTAGAATTTTCATATTACACAAAAAATTTCTTGAGACATTTTTAGATCACTTGACTATAGACTAATTGTTGGTACTTTATAAAAGGCAGGTGAAATGGGTTTTTAAAATATTGTGCAGTCAAGCAAAGACCTTTTAACTTCCCTGGGGTTCTATGCAGGTGCAGATTTCATCTGTTCACAAGTCTTGGAGGACTGCAGCCTCTATGGATAAATCTACACTGTAATTAAAAATTCATGTCTAGCCTGAGCCAACCGCATTGAGTTCGCAGGGCTCAGGCTAAGGGGCTGTTTAATTGCATATAGACATTCAGGTATGGGCTCTAGGACCCTGTGAGAGGGTCCTAGAGCTTGGGCTGCAGCCTGAGCCTGAATGTCTTCACAGCAATTAAACAGTCCCTTACCCCAAGGCCTGTGAGCCATAGTCAGCTGGCTGGGGCCAGGCGTGGATGTCTAATTGCAGCGTAGACACACCTTATGATGCCATCATCATAAAACAGTATATTTTCCCCCTTTTCTCAGCCCAAGGTCTTAGGTAGGACAGAGAAGCATTTGGGGGAGTAGGAAGGCAAAAGGGTAAATGGATGGAGAGTTAGGAGCAGTTTAGATCAACTTTATTTTATTTCAAAGAAACTAAATGGACTTGTAGAAGGGCAGTTGGGTAGGGTTTTTAAGATCTAGATACAAATTAAAAATAAAACTAGCAAGACTATGTCATTCAATACCCTAGCATCTTGCTTTTCTGTTTTTTCTGCTTTTCCAAACACCGTTCATGTGCTTTTTTTGTAGACTGTAAGCTCTCCAAGGCAGAGGCTGTGTCTGTAACACACTTAGCACGTTTTGAGTGCTGCTACCATTTAAAAGAACATATTAATATTAGTGATAGGAGCTTCCAAGCTGTCAGAACAGTTTTTATTTCAGATTTTTTTCCCCTTGGTGGGACAGAAATGAGTTGAACAACAAACTATTGTATCCTAGTGCAGTTTAGGTACCAGTTGAAAAGAAAAACAGAAAACAAAGAGTATTTTGTGACTCAGATGGGTAGGACTCCAGCAAAGAGTTTGTGCTCATATTCTTAGTCAGACTGTTTCTTCCATATGCATTTCTTGTGAAATGTTCCATCTCAAGGCTATATCTTCACCGGAGGGGGGGGGAGGAGGTGTGTTTATACTTTGGGTTAACTAATGCATGCTAGCTATGCCATTGTAAAAACACAGTGGAGGCAAGGAAATTTATTTTTTACCATGAGGTAAAATAAATGAAATCAACCCTTGGCAGCAGGAGAGGTATAGTGCTGCCCTCACCTAGCTATCTTGCTGCAAACTCCACAAAGACCTTGCCTGCACTTGGGATTGTATAGTGAGATACCTATTGTGAATTTGTTACCGCTGACTGACTTTGTGTCAGTGAAGATAAAGCCTTAATAAGTTGTAAAAGCCACCTCCTAGTCCCATGCCAGACCTTACAGCAGGCCTTATTTTAAATGCTGAGCATGTCTGGCCTCCTGGTTCTGGGGGCTGAGCTAATGAGTTCTTATTGTTTATAGCTACCTTGCCATATGAAAAGAAGCACATTCAAATTCAATGACCCTCTCAAACACAAGAGCTCAAGTGTCGACTGTTAAAGGCCCATCAAGTTTGAAGGCACCTATTACTCCACCTAAGTACTCCATTAACTGAACTGTGTACGTTGGAGTGGTTCTTAACCTCTTTTGCTGTTTCTAATCTCACAGAATACCAATTTCATTGACATTAGTCCCAAAGTATGATTCAGTCATTGATCCAAGGATAGTATAAAGCCACAACTTTTTATAATCTTACACATTTCTCATGATGGTACAGATACAACCTTCATATAGAAAAGAGACAGGCAGAAGGCGGAGAAAAGCCACCAGGCTCACTTCCAAAGGCAGCATGCAAAAAATGGACTGGCCTAAACCATTCTGCTTATTTCCAAACACCAAGAATTGCAATGAAGTAACTAGTTCTGGAATCTTAAAATGACATATCTCATCCTGGGAATTTCTAGCATGTAGAAATGTAATCTGTAGCATCAGGAGACTGTATTTTGCAATAGTACCTCCAAACAATATGTATTCCATTGCAAGAGATTTCCTGTGGTGGGAGAAAACAACAAGAAAACAGCAAAGTAGTGCCAAATCTCAGACCAGAAAAAGTACTGTATCACTAATATGACAAATCTGGATTTATGCCATGATGCTAAATCCAAATAAGTGTGCTTTGTCAGAGCAGTCAAAGAACCCCATCTCACTGTCCTGCCAAACTTTTGTACAGGAATCGACCTGAGGCTAGTAACAGTCATGACATGCCTCTGATGTAATGTGCCTTAATATAACCTTGAAGTTGCAGGCTTGTAAAGGAATAATGTGAAATTCAGTCAGACAGCTATATACACATGGTTTTCTTTTCACATTCCTTGACCAAGAGACCTGATATCAACTAAAACAAAAAGATATGAGAGGTTTAGTCTGCCTGAGATAAATTCAAGCACTCTGTTAAAAATCCTGTTTGCAGAGTAAGGATTTTCTAGGAAAGATACCAAGACATTGGAAAAATACTGACAGGATGATTTACTTAAGGTAGAATTCCATCAATAATTTTGGCAGGAATTTAGGGTAAACCCATAGCACCACCTTATACTTATGAAACTTAGTATTGGGTGGATTAGTTATTAGACCCTGAAGCATACACTCTTCTCTCTGCAAGTTGAAGTCATTGCCACAGGCAATAAAACCTTCTGTTTAAGAAGTGCCATCTCACAGGTATCAGTTGGTTCAAAGGGAGGCTCCATCAGTTTTGTAAAGACCACATTAATAAGTGAAAACACTTGGGGCTGCTTAGTGGGGAGGACTGAAAGTAAGTAGCACCATCCCTTAAAATCAGCTCACCAAAGGCTGAATGTAGGCTGCCCCCTTGAGAAAGATCTCCTCTAACACTGCTCAGCTCTGGTACCACTCATGTGGTCTTTGTATTGATCATCTGAGCCAGCCTGCTCTTGCATTCTCTTCTCTGTCAGGTAATGGATAATCAGGAGTGTTGCACTGGACAGTGTTCAATCCATACCCTGAGGTATTTCTGACATAGTAGTTGTGATGTTTTCCCTTCTTACTTGGCAATGTAAAGATGGCCTGATGGTCATCCGACTATACATTTAAATTAGAGCCAGCCCTTGGGCCAATGAAGTACATACAAGACTATACTCATCTCTAGAACATTTATAAAAGGGAAGTCTTTTCAGTAACTTCTGCATGAAATGCCTTTGCATTGACTCAGCAGCTCAGGGTTATTGCATATGTGGTCCCTATGATTTGCAGTGACTGCTTTTGAAAGTTTTTCCACACAGCACATAACCCACAGTCTATGGGACTGTCACAGAGATGCAGTGGGAAGGCAACTACATGGTCTGAGATAACTAGTAAGTGATATCCTTTGTAGGTGATTGATGCAGGCTGTCATGGGCACCATGACCACCACTGAGGCTATCAAGCCCAATATTCATAAACTGTTATCCAAGTAGCCACCTATCAATTCTGCTGAACCCTTCTCTGCCATGTTCACAATCTCCTGGACCCCTTTAAAGGGACAAGGTTGTTTTTATTTGAGTAACCAAGGCTCTTATATACTCAAAATATTTTGGCAGGAAAAAGCTGGGACTCCAGTAGCTATTCTGACAGATCCTTTGATCTCTGCCCTTATTAACCAGCCATCCAATATGCACACCAGTTCTAGTTCGATATGAGACCATGATCACTAAGACCTTGTATGCACTAGCACTTATGCTGGCAAAAACTTTTGTCACTCAGGGGTGTGAAAAAATACACCCCTGAGCGACATAAGTTTTGCCGGCATAAGCACTTGTGTAGCCACGTTATGTCAATGGGAGCGAGCTCTCCAGCAGACATTGCCAATCATTTAGCTCTCCTGTTGATATAACGCAGCTACACAAGTGCTTATGCCAGCAAAATTTTTATGTCACTCAGAGATGTGTTTTTCACACCTGAGTGACAAAAGTTTTGCCGGCATAAATGCAAGTGTAGAAAAGACCTACGTGTTTAATAAATGCTGATCTAACAGAAATCTGAGATACAGCCCCATCACTAGTTTTATCCCTTTACTGATGTAAGCATGCATAGGGCCCATAAGCACATAACTAATCACTGACCTCTAACAGAGATCTCATTTTAGATTTTTGTCTGGCCAAATACTGGTCTCAGAGACCCGAAATGTGTTGCAGCCATCCTGACTTCTCTAATGCCAGGAAATATCTAGAATGAAGCACTGTCACCTTTCATCTCAAGGTACAATTTTGATGACTCTTTGCCGAGAAGGAGCAGATTTCTGGAATAAGAGCTTTCTCAGCACTATTATATATATCATTTATTTAATTTTTTATTACAAGAACATCATCTGAGGGTCTGGGGCTCTTGTTATTATTTATGCATATTACAGTGGTACCTAGAGGCCCTAACTGCGATAAACACCCCACCATGCCAGGCACTGTACATGCACAGTAGGAGACAGTACCTGCTTTGTCTCTGCCATCTAAATTGACAAGACACAGGGTTGGAGAAAGAAAGCATCATCCTCGTTTTGTATACCAAGGTTTTGGAAACCAAGGAATCACATAGGATTCTCTACATAGGTTTATAAAACAATGTTGCTTGGATGCATTACTGTGGCACAAATCCAGACTCCATCTATCAGTCAGAGATCACAGTTCTCGGACAATGGTAAAAACATCACAAAAATGTAATTCAACCCATCCTCCCAAAAGAAATGCTCCCAGTCCTTCTGTGTGCTGGATGGTGATCTCTAAGGAATTAAACATGGTTTTGCTTTCTTGTGTTTAGATTACACTAACCATATCTTTCTCCTTCAAAGAGGCTTCTCTTCTATCAAACGATAATTCCTCAAGTTCTACCAGAATATCTGGGCAGCAACCAAAGGAATATGGGTATCCAACCCAATGCAACTTCTCCTGCTCTTCCACCTGCACTTCAGGCCTCAAAAACACTAAAACATGATGTCAACAACCAACTTGTGGACACACGCAGGCATGCACGCACGCACAGAACCTACATACCATTCTACTCCTCCTGGAGAAGACAATCTGAGAACTTGCATGACTTCTTTCACAAAGCAACCAGAACTTTTCAGAAGGGCCAGTGTTCAGCAAGTGGGGTAGAAGACCTCCCCACTTTTGGGGCAGTCACATCCCAATAACAAGATTCACGGTTCAGAGTATGGAACAGAGATTTAGGAGATTGGGCCCGGGTTGTTGCAGCCTCAACCACCAGGCTGTCATATAGAGATTACATTGAGAACAATAAACTAGTCAGTACATGGGTGCCTGAAACACAAAAGCTGACAATCAATGCACTCTTTGCACAGATCTACAAACTGCTTTAGCACCTCAAATGTGGTCAGACCCATTGACACAAATATCATCTGATGTGTCAGTGCAACTATTGCCATGTGGTTAAGAAAGGGTATGTAGATAGCTGAACCCTTGTGTCAACCAGGTTAGCATGAATAATCCAGCTTGATTCATCAGAAAAGGACTTGAGATGCTGGTGTAGAGATGAATGGACATCCGAGACAATGCCGACCATTTCAAGTATTGTCAAACCTAATCTGTGTCTCAGCAAGAGTTTCCAGTTTATAGTCACGGCTCCCAGAGGAAACCGCTCACCACAAAACCTCCTTCATCAGTGTCTTTCATTCTGGAAGTCCAAAGGATGGCCAGCTACAGGGCTCACCCTAACAGCTGACGGCTCAAGGTGACATCCTGAAGCAGATCAAGCACTAGTCACTTTAATCAGTGGTAGTGTGCTTCTGGGCACACTCAGGATACCTGCTGAGCCTGTCCCTCTGCTCCTGCAAGTTTGTGACAGAGAGGAACGGAGACACTAAAGTAAATAAAGGAAAATGCAAGAGAAAAGGACAGTGACCCAAACAGAAACCTATCTATGGAAATAGAAAAAACGAAGGTGATAAAACAAAAATAAATCTGTCACACATATACAAAGTGCCTGAAGGCCTCTTGCTGGCTGAGACCTGCATCTACATACGTTTACCTTCTTTTCATCCTTCCTCCCACCCCCCAAAAAGCTTAAATGAATTAAAGCAGTGTGCTGAGGAACTGAGAATTCCAAGAGAAAAAAAATTATATACCTGAGCAGTACAACTTGAAAACTTCACCCACACGTGTGGAATCACAAAAATTCAGACAGGACGCCTTAGACTGGAACTGTGATAGAAATGCTAAATTCAGGCAGGATGTCTTAGAACTACAATAGAAATGCAAAATCGTTGGTCTATGTTGTAAGACGTTAACTACCTTTGTAGCCGCACCCAGCCATACCCTGTCAGATGGATAACAAGTGACTGTATGTGACTCGGGACTCACTGGTACCGGGAGAATAAGTACCCTATGTGTGGTAAATGACTTGCTAAGTATCAGAAACTCCACTATATGATCTACATGTAAAAAGGAATCTTAAAAACCTATATAAGCCATCTGTATTTTGTACCAAGGCGAAGTTCCAGAGATCAGCACAGGAACGTGCTGTCTGGGCTTCCCTATAGCTATAGCTTCCTGTGTGTGTGTCACAATTAAAGTTCTGCTCGATCCAACCCTAAAAGAGAAGCTGCGTGATCTTTTCCATGACACATGTGACACAAAAAGAGCAGGTGATGGGAACTTCCTATCATGATGCTAGCCCCTAGACTATCCAACTAGACACCTCCTGCATGGGAAACTGTTCAAAAAAATCAGAACTTTGGACCATGTAAACTGAAAACTGCCAAATGCATCCTCACCTCAGTTTTACTATACCCATTTCCTTTGAAGCATACATCCCAGGAGCTATCAAGCACTACACAGGACTGAATCTTCATCTGTGGTGAAGGAGGGAAAGAAAGGTGGTGGCCAGGTTAAATGTGACAAATGTCATTCAAAAGCAAACACTGCTGTTGATTAAGGAGCAACATTGTACGATGCTACATGGGAACTCCCTAAAGTCAACGCTCATTGTGTGATCAGGGGAGGACGGTGGTCACACAGCAAGGCCTTGGAGGGAATTAGTGGCAAGCATGCCTAACTCCAGCTACGATGTTGTCGGAACAGAACTTGCAACATAAAATGTTTGTTCCCTTTGTTTACAGTATTTTCAAAAAATAGAGAATTTATATATGCATATTACTCTTCCTCCCCCCACCCAGTGTATGTTTTTACAATCATTAGTGTGTATCTTCCCTATAATATTAGGTTAAGAATCATAAAATATTTGTAAATTGCTTGTGTTCAATTTACAAATACCTAAGGCTAGATAGATTCTTCTTCTTAGTATTTATAGCTTTCTACTGTACCGTTTGGATTGTTGCATTTTAGCTTAGTATTCCTCTTTTCTCCACATTGACCTCATATGTGAAGACAGATATTGTAAGGTATGAGGAAGTGTCTACTTATGAACAAGAAGGAAGATATACTTCTTATACTGCAAAATCTTATGCTTGTCATTGGCGAAAAAACAAAACAAAACACAGATTCTATTTTTTTCCTGAATAAAATACTGTAATAGGTTGAGCTGCCTATAGACAAGAGATCTACAGATGAAAAACACAATATAAAGAGCTAGGTATTATTAATTATTATTATATACAGATTGATTCACTGAAAGAATGAAAGACATAATATTGCAGGATCAGGATCTGATATTGTTTGTCTATGCTTAGTTCTACAAGTTAAATATGACTAGAACTACACAATTAACATTTTCATTTGGTCTGCTAATTAAAATTTCTTAAGGATAATAAACACTTATGACAGGATGGTATTACCTTTGTAATGAACTTGGCAGGATAGCAAAATACATCTTATAGTTATTTTTAACAAAAAGAACCAAAGTAGTCCTTTTTCCCCCTATGATTTGCTTTTGTTCTGTGTGTACATAAAAGGTTGATTGTTTCACTGAAAACCATTAAGTAGAAAATATTTTCTTGAAAAGATTTTCAGTACTTTAACCTGCCCTCTAGTTCTGAAGTACCTGGGAAATACTTAAGGGTCATCTGTGTTATTTGACAAGTGTTGTATCTGGTATGACAGGCAAAGACACAACCTTCACACACTTTCCGTGGTGCCATTTTGAACTTAACTCTGGTGGCAAAATGTTTGTTTTTTTTTAGTGTGAAACTTGATAGCTTAACGCTGAAACATGAATTTCCAGTCACAACATAATATCAAAGTGACCATTTATGATACGTGTAATCATAACCTCTACATAAGGCTCAAAGTCTCATTCCACTCAACAGATACATACATAAAACACCATAGACATTTATGGATGCCCTTTAGCCTACATGTCTAAAACTATTTCAGTGAAATACAGCAAACAAACAGTTTTCTTGAAAAATAAAGAAGCACAGGGCAAGGAAGAGTCCTCCGGAAAAGTACTCTAAGGAGTTATAGAAACAGTTCGGCTTATTCCTGCTAAAATTATGTGAATATGAAAGCTTAGTAATGAACACAAGATATTTACTGTTTTGAAGCAGCTTGCTTGATTAGCTGAAAACCATTTTCAAGGCATCTGTCACTTTGTGTAATGGGATGCCCAGTGGATTGCTTTGCAACACCATTGCAGTGAAGCAGGGGGGAATCCCGTAAGCCTGTACTCCAAGTTTTGAGCTGGAGACCACGGATGTGGTTGCTTCTGCATGTCAGCTGCCAGGAAAGCTACCATATACATTCCTCTTAACTATAAGGGAGAGATTCTATCCCCATTGAAGATCATGGGAATTTTGCCATGATCTTCAATGGAGCCGAGATTCCAGACAATATTGCAGACTCAGAGCACTTCATCTACAGTACATTTTATTAATTACATCATAGTTTCACATGTATTATAAACCATAACTGAATTTTCTGGCGATTAATAAGTATCTGCTGTCTACTTTAGGTATTATAAAACTGTTCTCAGTCTCGTTCTGGAGACTGTGTATTAGTCACTCTGATGCTTCATATCATGACAGTGGTCAGCACCGTACCTACGCATTTTAGCACCTAGCCCCTACAGTTTTTTTCATCGTTTTTCTGCCTCTGCAGTGTTGCGCCCTGGGCAGCTGCCCCACGTGCCCTGCCTTGGTTACAGCGCTGCCAGCGGTGTTTTAATAAGCTTCATGAAGCAAATAGAGAAGCAGCAATGAGGAAAAACTGCAAAAATTTGAGTCAAAACTGAATTTCAATTACAACGAAGTTCATGAATGTAAGATCCTAGTATTTAATATGGAGCAGTTGTGAAACTGGGTTCTGGATGAAGGTTCAAAATCAGAACATCCGTCACCACCTAATGTTTGACTGTATAATGATCTGGTTGTATAATTATAGTTATAAATTAATTATAAAATATGCTATTAATGATTATGATCCATCTCTCTTGCTTCCAACACCATTTTGGAGTGCAGACAGTGACCCTTATTTATCTAATAAATTGTAGGCAATATACATTTTTGAAAATTTAAGAGGTAGACCATTAATTGCCATCTTTTCAAATATGCCTGAGGTAGAAACATTGAGGGGAATGATACGTAATTAAAGTCCTAAGGTGGAGTTGAAAAGGTTTAACCTATCATAATACCTGCTTTTAACAGGATGTTAAAGAGATTCTTAATGATGCCATGATCATGATTTACAAAAAGTGGATGTTAATAGCTTTTTTTTTTATCCTTAGCAGGTCAAAGACTAGCTAGATCAGCAACAACAACAAATGGATTGTGTTACCCAGGGACCTCTTCGTGCCAACTGACAGAGGGCACAGGAGATGCATAAGGTTTTATAGGGATCCCCTGGTTCAGATATCTACATAATAGTTCACCAAAGGTGATAAGTGAGGCCTCTAACAAGAGACAGTAGCCCACTGCTCATCTTAATTATTGCAAGATGTATGTATGGGAAAGGGTTTAAGTGACACACAAAATGCAAACCATCAGCTTCCAAAACTGTTGAAGTAAAGCCTGTCAACTGAGTTGAGGAGAGCCTCAGGGCTAACTCAATCAGCATATAGAACAATGAACGTTGGTGGAAACAGGCTACGTTTACGGCTGGGCTAGGTACAGGCCTGAGGGTTTACCAAGATAAAGGAACCCAAAGATAAGTCTCTGAAGAGGGGACCTCCTGGGCTAACGGACAATAATCTGTAACTGCATAAAAAAAGGAGAGGGGACAAGATTTTATCGTTCATTGAAGAGGCAAGCTGACAGTGTGGTTGTCTCATGACGACAGGATCACAGCCAGCTTGGCTGCAAAGTGATGGAGAGCAATGTTTTATTAGACATGCTGGTATCTTGTTAATTTAGGCTCTAGAACGCATATTGTGATTTTGTTTTATATGTACTCATTTATTTCCAATAATTCTACTTGCTATTGCTTTGAATCTCTATGCTTTGTTAAATAAACCTATTATTGATTTCACTAGGAAGATTGTTGCGTTTTAAGCGGAGTGATGATCTGAGGTGAAACTTGTAAGCTGGGGTGGACTGTTTCTTTCGAAGCAATGGATCTGTGAATACTGCAAGTGTCCAGTAGACCAGGGTCTAGACTCTCCACGGAGATGCTTGGAGGTTGGAGTGTCCCTATTACTAACCTGTAGAGACACAATGGGACCTGTATAAGCCTAGAGGGGAGTGTTTGCCCATGGAGTTTGAAAGCTGACTCCCAGCAGGCACAGACCTGGTTTCTTCACACTAAGGGGAGGCAATAGCAAGGTGCCTCACAACCTAGGTTGCCCCCAGGAAGCACCACAGATATCACCTCCAACAACAGATTTATTGCTCATTTAACATTTTAGTACCTGACACGACATTTATTCCTGTGACATTGGGGAGTAGCCTAAATAAATAGTACCTTTTATTGAAACATAAAAACTGCCCATAATGAGCAATACTCATCCTCCACCAAAAGTTTTAAGGGCTAGATTGTTTTTTAGTCTGCCATAACTAAAGGGTAGCGTGTAGCTCACCTGGCTTCCCCTTTGTTCTCTAGAGAAAATAGTCTGCTATGTAGCCATGTCATAGCTATAGCAATAATCATAAGATAAAGGGGTAAGAATTGATAACAGGAACACATGAGACCTAAAAGTCTAGACCTTTAAGAATAGATTAAGCATTTAGTATAAGTATAAAGCCTTATAGCCTAAGTAGGAGTAGTTGTTCAATAAGTTAGCATAAGTAAGTTAACCAACAGCAACCTTAAGACACAAGATAGCATGGGGTTTGTTTATTGTTCTGAAATAATTACAAGTGTTGCAAACTGCTGCTAGGTAATCACAAGATGCTAATTTATACCACCTTGGGGTATTTTTAGTTAGGAACACCAGCAGGTATCTTACCACAAGAATGCCATGATAACCAATTGACGTATATGCTAATAAGCTTGAGGTAAAAGGATTAACTATAGATGGGAGAATGGCACCCCGGTATTAGTAGGGTAAGGAACTAGTAAAGGGGCTGAAACCCCTACTGAATATGCATTAGGCATAGTGGTGTCAGTATAACACACAAAAATTGTATCCCAGACTATCCCCCTTTAGAGATGTAGCTCCTGGGAGATGCCAGGATGATGGCCATTGGTGATGGTAATGATAGAGAGGGAGAAAATAACTAAATAATACTTCAGGTTGTTTTTCAAGGGATGATGTAAGTATATGGATGCTCAGCACATTCTGTATTATCTCTTGCTGTGTTAGAGTGTTTGTGAATATGCTAATTGTGTTAATAAAAATTATAAATATTTATTATCATTATTAAAATTATATTATAAATATAGTGTGATTTATAAATGGGAGTGTTGCAACTATAACCTAATCAATAACTAATCAATAGATCAGGCAACAGCTACCAGCCGATATAAGCAGCAGATTATTGCCCCTGTGCATCAGCTCAGCTGTGCTGGTCAGAACACAGGAGAGGTGGAATCAAAACTCCACCCATTCCCTGTACAGCCCGGACACACCTTGTTTGTTTGTGCAGAAGAGGAAGTAGTTTCCCTATTAAGCATGCTCCCTATTTCTCCTATGCTGTGATCTGCAATGTGGTAGCCAATTCAGGAGAGTAAAGGGGTGCCTTATCCCTCCTCCCCATATTCCCCTACATAGATGCATAGCATAGGCCATAATTTTGCCTTAACACTGTTGTAGGTCAACTGATAACTACTCTCTACTTTAACGGTTTCTTAGAGTTTGTAGTCTGGAAATGATACACATACACTGATAATACAAATAGCTCAGATTACTTGTTATACAAGTCTGGTGTAACATGCCATATACACATATATACATACTAGGCCAGATCCTCAGCAGTGTACTTTAGCATAGCACCAATGAGTTCAAAGGAGCAGTGCCAATTTACACCAGAGAAAGATCTAGTGGCCCACTCCATATATGCCAATGTATGGGCACTATACATAAAGTGTAATAACTATTTATTTGTAAAACTAATAATCACCAGTCAAGTTAGAGTTACTATGCTGGAAATCACCTACTCTTCTGTATATAACATGCAATTTTTAATGCCATTCTGGACTAATTACAGAGCAGTACTTAACTAGGCTCCAACTGATTGATAACATTCATGACTGCTTTTCTTTTTCTCTGCACAGCTGCCAGATGGAGAGGTGTAGATTAGTCTGCACCACATAATCAGTGCTTACAGCTGAAAACGTTGCCTAGTATTGCACGTAGCATTTTGACCCTCTTTGACGAACCATATATGGCAAAACCATAGGTCCACTAATCAGTTCTTTATATCAGTCTTTCATATGCTGCCAGAAATCACTGGTTTTTTGGGTGTTTTGTTATTTTATTTAGCATTTTAAATGGCAATGAGAATTACTTTGTTTGAAAAGCTGCATATTTTAAAAATCAATAAATCATAAAATATATCCGGTTTTGTATTTATGCAATTGTGTACGTATGTTGACATTACATTCTTCAGGCAGTGAGCAGAGGGTTCCTCTTCAACACCTTTTTAAAAATGATTAATTAGAACCCCTTAGGGTTCATGCTATTTAAGAAATGAAGGTGGTAGGGGATAAGGATCTACTCTGGTGTTGAAATCAAAGGCAGAGGAGAGGGACATTTGGGAAGAGAGTGCATGTTCCTAGCATGTATCACAAAGCACACGTAATTTTTTTTCTTTTAAAAAAACATGATTTGTCTTTTTTTCCAGTAGACAGAAAGAAAATAAACCCCAGATAATCCAAAAAACCAACAAACTCCCAAATTATTCCCTCGATTGACTTGTTTCAGAAAAATAAAAGCCTTCTGCTGAGCCATAAAGCTCAACAGACCAATGATGAAAGGGAAATTCCGAAATCAAGGGCTCTCAAGTCTTAATGTGCAGTCATCAGTCCCCAAAACTTTTGAAAATGTAGGGCGCTGGGCCATAATTGACTGAGTGTGTTAACCTTCATGAAGTCATTATTCAGGAACTGAGTTATCACTGACATTAGACCCTAATTACCCACTCTCAAGCACAGCTCACAGCAGGAAAACCTATGTTTTGACCAAGTGTTGTGGCAGGCTGTGCTTCTGGTCTTGTTCAAGAGAAAGGATAATTATTTTTTTCAACCAATACAGGACTACTGGGTTTTTCTCCGTGCAAAATGACGTGCCCAAGTGCAACTCCAAGTAATGGACAGCCAGAAAAAATTCAAGTCAGCTGGCTCAAACCACAGGGTACAACGATGGGCTGATTCTATTTGCTCATCTGATTGCAGTTGCTAGGCAAAAGGAGATATCGGGTGATGCGGAGTCTTAATCATTCCCCACCTAGCCTTTCAGGATATGTCTATACTGGAAAAAAAACAAACCCATGGCAACGTGTCTCAGAAGCCAGATTAGCTGATTCAGACTCAAGGGGTTTAAGGCTGCAGGGTTACAAATAGCAGTGTAGACAGACGGTCAGACTCAGGCTGGCGACCAGGTTCTGAGACCCTCCTCCTCCTCACAGATCTCAGAGCCTCGGCTCCAGCCTGAGCCTGAATTTCTACCCTGCAATTTTATAGCCTCACAGCCTGAACCCCACGAGCCTGAGTTTACTGACCTGAGCCTGTCACGGCTCTTTTATTGTAGTGTAGACATACCCCAGTCCTCTGCCTGTGGAGAAAACATCAAAGAATGGAGCAGCCATTATAAAGAGAGAATCCCTGTTCTAGACATGAAGATGCCTAAATCCAGGTGATTCAAAGGCTAAATCAAGGAGTCCTAGTTCCCAAATCCTCCCTAAGCGCTAGATCATCTTTCCGTAGAGCTTGAAATAGAATACAGGAATCTTGAAAAACAGAAGAGACTGACTCCCGTTTCCGTTATTTATTTTATACACAGATTAAATTTCTACACTATCATTTATATCACTATAGAGTATTAACTCAGATGGAGCATTGGCTCATCTGTAAAAAGGGGAAATGCAATTTTTAATGTTTCCTATATTTATGACTTTACATTTTAGGCTGTTCTCTGATGAGCTGTACAAATGGTTCTAAAATATAATTTTTAAAAGAGCAGGGAAGGGGGCAGCTACACCTTGGTTTCCTGTTTAGCCAGAAGATATTCTCTATCTGACTAATACACTTGTTATAAGAGATTGTAAATAGATATGTAATTTTAAAGTGAGACAATTCTGATTTTCTTTTAATGTCACTATTCCAAAAATCATTCCACCCTATCAAATGCTTTTTTCTATATCCAGTTAATATCATATTTATATGCTCTTCATTCCGTCATTAGACTCATCTATTATATTGATTACTTTGCATATGTAAATAGACAGGTTTCTTCCTTCTACAAACCCCATCTGATGCATATAGTTTTCTTTTCCCCAAAACTTTGTCTACACAGTTATACATTTTGAAAGGAGCAGGATGTTTCTGAGGTGACTCCAGCAGGAGCTAAACTCCCAATAAACACAGAGGAGACCCTTCTATTAACTTCGGTAGGCTTTGGATTACGCTCATGACACAAGATGCAGTATCTTTCTCTGTGATGTGGGCATGTAGCTAGTCTCTTTCTATTTGACTATTTGTTTTGTTTTAATATTTTTCTCAGTATATTTTAATGGCCATTGTTGTGGCCTTACATTTTGACTGTCACAATTCATAATAAAACTAACTCGCCTATTCATTGAAGTCTGGTTGACTAATATTCTCAGTTGTTTAGTTTCTGTTTGTTTATTTATTTATTTATTTCCAATTGACATGCTAATAGCATGCCAATTCTGCTGGTCTGTTGACGTGACTTAATTTTGTAGTGCTGTACTGAGGATGTCAGATTTTTGTTGCTGTTAATTTGCTCCTGATTTCTTGTGGGTTTTTAAATAGAGTAGTCTCAGAGTGTTTGCTGCTCTTAAAATGATGTTGGGAACTCCCATCAATATCTTTCTGAATAATACGCAGATTAGATCTTCCCAACAGATTTTCTAAAACTTCAATTATGGGAATCTCACAGCATCATTTTAATCAACCTAAAATCTCTGACATGTTTTTTTAAATATATATAATGATGCCTTAAATAATTCCTTCAGTTGCACAGTTCCCAACTTGTTGTGACTTTTGCAGCAAATGTTCTTAGTTTAGAATCAACAGTCTTGGATGAATTTTGGCATTAGCGTCTGCATGCCGATACACATACTTATACTAGCCTCAGTCTGCAGCAGTTTCATGGATAAAGAGTTTTCTGACACACTCCATTGTGTTGCATATGCAGCCTGCATGTGCAGTGTAAATTCTTTGGGCATAAAATTTCTGTAACCTGTGACTATCCTCCTTGTTTATCTTTTAAAGCAGTTCTGAAGTTTCTTAGCAATGTTAAGGTTAGTTTCATAAATCAAAACTCCTACCTCCACTTGCCTTTTAAAAAATTGTTCTAGTAAAGGATTCGTTATAGTTTCTTGAGAAGTAACTGCAAATATTTACTTTTGTGTGAAGAAATAGAACTTGAAGTTATTTTAGCAGCTTGCTGTATTATTGGTTATTTATGCTTCTTTATATTTATCTGGTCAGGAAAGTACTATTTATTTATTTTGCAATGAGTTTAGGTTATCAGAAAATTGAAAACCTAAAGCCCTCAAAATATTTCTGGTTTTGATTGCTGATCATCAAAAGTTTCCGTTTTAAAACAAAACAAAAAAATGTTTTTAATCAAGCCCTATTTTACTATGAAAAAAAGATGTTTTCAATAAAAACAATTTCAACTAGCTCCACTTGTAGTATCTATTGTCCCTATTCCTCCTCCTAGTCTCCATTTTTTTCCCTAAAAATATTGCTCAAGTGCTTCTGACTCACTAAGCACCCTGTATCATTCTGGTTGTCTTCTCTACCCCATCTCTAATTTTCTTTTAATAAGATCTCAAAGCCATACAGCTGGAAATATAGGCACTACAAGAAAATCCTCTCTATGATGAAGAATTAGTGGCAACAATTAAGAAATTATGGCAAACACACCTGTTGGTAGACTGATCCACATCTAAGAAAATGCTCTTCAATAGACACACAGGATGATGGTATTTCTATAGTGTGACTGAAGACTGCAGTGAGCTGTAATAAAGTTTAAGAATGCATTCATTACCCAACTGTTTTCATACTTGCCGATTAATCCCTGTCACCATTAATCTGCTTTATTTTATTTTTTAAGTGACAGATACATTATAAATTCATTAAATTATACAAATTAGCACAACAGGCATTTTACCAACCCTGCCAGGACATCAAACACATATCACCATCTACGGAAATACCTGGTTTTAGAGCTATCACATAAAAGCTTTTAAATGGTCTCAGGTGCAGTCTAAAGTGCAGATTAGTTCACTGGATTGGATACAGATTAGTTCAATGGATTGGAATTACGGGATAGTTCTTATCTCAATCTTGTTGCTGATTTTTTGTATCTCGATATTAATACTGAGTCCATCATTCTGGTTCCCAGGTGCTAAATGTATGAGTATATCATTTGACGTTTCTACATTTCACTTTCCCAAACTATAAAATGGGGTAATAATCCTTATGTCACATCGAGAAGTTTTCATTAACATTTGTATAGTTCACTGAAGTTGTAAATGCTAGGTATTATTTTGTTAATCTGTATTTCCACTGAAGTTTGCTGCTCTCATGCCCACACACACTGACCCCTACATGCAACTTATACTACAGATCCTCAGAGGTCCCAAAATAGATCAATATGAAATATTTGAGAGTTGTGGTTTGATTCCTTAGGAGCACTACCAAGCCAGATTCATGCTGCTCACAAACAGATATAGATTCATTATCAGTGAAAAACAAAGAATGCCAATTTTACGATCTGGTGAAAATTAGCTGTAACTGCAGTCATGTATACTGAGCCTAGAGCTTATCAGATATTTTTCAATAAAATGCTCTACTGTTGGAAAACGTTGATTCAGTGAAACCAAAACTTTTTGTGGGAAAGGGTTGGTTTGAACACATTTTTGATTAATAAAACATTTGACAAAATCTTTTTGAAATGATGGAAATGTTTCATTTTGACATTTTGAAAATGAAAAATTCTTGTTTTCTGATTTAAAACAACTTTTTGCTTTGAAATTTCAGATCATTATAATTAAGAAAAAAAGTGATAAATAGTCAAAATCAAAATGAAACATTTTAAAAAAATATAGGAACAAAACAATTTGATTGTCCCAAACCAAAGCAATATTTTGAATATCCACTGTGTGGAAATTTTTGAGATTTCAACTTCTCCTTCCAGTACAGGATGGGAAAATGGAGTTGATATCTTGAAAATTTTCACGAATGCAAAAACCACTTCTGACCCAACTCTAATTAGTACACAACTTCATGCATGGATCTGCCATGGATTAGTTTGTTTTGTACATGCTTTGTTGCAACATGTCTAACAAAGGAGAGTCTGAAGAAAGTTAATACAGGTTCTCTCTGCAAAACCATTTGATCGTCCAAAAAAAGGAAATGAGGAAAAAAAGCAGTATTTAAAGCAAGTTTTCCACAATGAAGCAGCTCTGTTGTTTAAAAGCTGCGGTGAAGTGCTTCTTGGGATTAATTTTTATGAGGTCAGGTTTCCAAGAATATAGAATAGGCATATAAAAATAATTGCCTACACATCTGTTTGTTCTGAAAATATTTTTAAGTGATGTATAATTGAAAAAAAATCAGGGTCACTAAAAATTGTCGTGAAACTCAGTTACAGAAAGGTATACATATAAATCAGTTTGTGGGTTCTACCTGTAATCCATTATAGAAATGAGTAATGAAAGACGAAGTTTTATGGGGTATATAAAATTATACACCAAAGGTTATATGGGAGGAGAACACCTTCTTTTAATCTTATAAAATAGGCAAGTAATTGCTTGTACCTGAATACATACTACCTTACTCATTAACATAATAGCCACCTGCAGAACGTACAGTACATGCTAATAATATTAATTGTCAGGGATTAAAGACCATAAACATTATATTGTTATACACTCCTTAAACAGATAGGAACCAGATAATAATAGTCACTGTTGTGCACAAAAAGAGAATTCTAGTCATGCTGGAGACAGGGAAAGCCAGTTTCTGAGGATTTTGCTGCTAATAGAAAATCTGGAGCTCTAATATATCTGGCAGTGAAGCCTGCATGAAAAGATTGGACCATTGCCAAAATGTAATAATCACAATGCCTGCAAATAAAAGAAAATAAGCCATCAAGAAGCTCAAGAATTACTGGTATAACAGAATCACCAAAAAGTGTCAACTTCTGTCTAGTATTTGAACTTTGAAAGAGGATCCTGTCACCAACATCAGCAGGTGCAAGAGGATCCTACAAGTGCTGAACACCCAGGGATGGTTATCATAGTGCAACAGCTCTTCCCACCACCATATTGAGGCAGGCCTCTGTGTAGAAAATTCAGGGGTCATCCAATGCTTTTAAACTTGCCCCTTTTCATGGAACAAGAGGTTAACAGGTTAACACGGTGTTGCTTTTCCTCCTCCTCTCAGTGAAACCGCTTGTGGTTGGCATTTTGAATTTTACTTGTGCGTCTGATGGGAGATATGCAGGTGTGCATCGAGCTGCGTTGTTATGATGCACGTTTCTTATTTTGAACAGACCACAACTTGCCAGAGGCAATTTATTCTAGTGCGTAATGCCAGATAAATATCAACGAGGCTTGCTTTTTATTTGCAAAAAATAATCTGTGTTTTGAAATGTCTTGATGTCTAAAAAATATGCCGTAATTAGCACCTGGTATTTCTACATTTTCCAGAGCTAAATCCCATCCTCCAAAACTCCTGTTTGCATTGTCCATCCCATCATTTCATATCCAAAATAATTCTTCTCACTGGGAAGTTCGAAGTATCAACACATCTGGCAATAGTACCCATCTGAAGCTCCCCTAAGGTTCTTTATAGCTTCAGTTAACGTACATCAGTACAATCTAAGCCTCTTTCACTTGGCACAGTGTCCCTTCCTGGATATACTTCTCATTGCAATAACAGACTTTCTAAATAAAACTAGAAATATTTACATGTTGCTTACAATATAGGACAAAGCTGATAGAAATGCATCTCTAAAGGTCTCCATTTCCCCTCAAGTAAGATGGTAGGGCTGTCTAGGGTGACCAGATCTCAATTTTATAGGGACAGTTCCGATATTTGGGGCTTGGTCTTATATAGACACCAATTTTTCACACTTGCTATCTGATCACCCTACTGCTAGCATTGGCTGGTTCTAAAAAGAGAATAGTAAAAATAATTGGTGTTTGTGATTAGTGTCGTATGTATCACTGTTTATGAACCCAGACCATATTTAGTGATTCTTAACAGACTTCACTTACTCACAGACACCTCTCATTGAGAGAGAAACCGCTGATAAATTAATACTGATAAAACCTTTATGCCATACTGTCAGATATCCCTTTTCCCTCTCAGCTCACCTATTGCCCCTCAACCTAGACCTAGAGAGAATCATCTTCAGGGTCTACAAAGTTGCAGCAAATCTGTCTGATCCTACTCTACAGTTGAGATGGGGAGATCTGTGGGCAGAGAATCCAACTCCATGAACTGGTCTCCAGGCCCCGATCCTCAGCTCGTTTACATCAGTGTAGCTGCATGAGCTATGCCAATTTATACCAGGTCTGGCTCTAGCACCTGGAAGACACAATGAGGCCCTAAAACACAGCTTTACATACATATATTTAACCAATCCATGCTTATTTCCCAAGGATAATAGCACAGTTGACATGATAGCATCCAAGGCATGACTTTTGCCAATATGAGAGAGCTGAGGTGTAGTACGTTATACAAGAGAAAATAAACCTTTGGAAAGTACAATTCAGATAAAAGAGGTCATCAGTATTGCATGGAAATATTAAAATTTAGTCTTTATTCCCCGACTTTCTAGTTTTCTTTATAAATACAGTAACAATTAACTGTGATATTAAAGCTATGGAAAGGACTACCAATCTGGGTGTACACTAGTTTATCCTTCTAGGAAGTGTGCACGATCAGCCCCCTTTTGTTTTTGGGTTTTTTTGTTTTTTTTTATTAATCTATATTTTTATGTTGTCTCTGTTTGTGTGTGTCTGTGCTCTTGTGTCACTGACATTTTTCATCTTGGTGTTTCCTGAATTACTTCCTTCTCTGTACACAGTGAGTCTTGGCTGCCTCTTTCCAAGGGTCATTATTATAATGAATAAACATAAAGAACAACAAATCTGACTATTACTCTACCTTCAATTATTTGAACATTACTCCACCACACTATGTTTGGAACTCCTATTTTACTAAGACTCTTCTTTGTACTTTCATTGAACAGTAGTTTACTCCTGCAAGCTGAACACAGTCTCATTAGCTAATTTGCTCTCATACACCCGGCTCCTCTAATAGTTCCTTGTCTAGCAATTGCAAAGTGCCAGTGTTTTCAGTTGGGAGAACTGCCCAGTGTCTTCCCACATCATCTCTGATGGGTTAACAAATATTAAAACACCCATTACATTACAACAAGAAATTGTATTACAAGGAAGAAGTATTGAATGTTCATTATGAAATAATTCAGTAGTTAGTGAGATTATAGTTTACAAGTCATGTATAAATTGGGGACAAGCTTTACTGTGATCATGTTCTTGTTTGCAAAGATGGGTCAAAATGATTTTCATTATTAACAAACATATGATATAAATAACCCCTTAACCTTAATAGGCTTTCTTGTTATACAAAGCCTATTAAATTAGTACAGAGTATCCTTCTGCAAACCTTCCCATTTAACCATATCTACTCTCAAGAAAATACTTTTTTTTTTTTATATATATATATGTATATAGAGAGAGAAGAAAAAGGAAAAGGTTCCTTCCCAAAAGGATTTTAATCTTTTTTAAATTGCCAAATGTATTTAAAATAAGCATTTATGAATTCCTAAATCTATTGTTATTCTGTAAAACTGTTTCATGAATAGGACACTGGCTTTATTAACCAGGAAAACCATGTGACAGTTCGATAAGCAAGCTATAAAAAGACACTTAAGAGCAGTTTCATTGAACTAATTAAATCATACTAATGCTCTCTACTTTTGCAGCTCTAAAACTGATATTCATTAGAAGAAATTTTCACACCTTTAAAAAAACATCTAATACACAATCTGACATAATGGTCTTTTGCCAATAATTTGAATATTTCTCCAAAGTGCACTGAAATATTATAAAAATATTAAAACAGAAAACATTAAAAAGATAGATATGGGGATACCAAAGGAAAAAAAGTTCTTTATACATCGAGAATGTTCAAGTTTCCTCTGTACCAATCATCTTTAATCATCATTACAGAGGGAGGGAAATCATAAACTACTATTGTTCTGGATGAGTTCATCTTCTTGAAGAATTCAACTAAATCATTTTCATATCACACACCCCACTTTTCTTTGGGTGACATTTTATTTGCTGTAATCGGAATCTATAGCTCAATGAAACTTAAGCATGTGCTTAAGTGCTTTACTGAATGAAAGTCTATGTGAAATTAACATAAAACAAGATTTAGCCTTGCAACTAAAAAATAACAATAGGATTAAACAGATAGACATATTTGATCTCATTGGAGGAAATGAAAAAAATGCATCTCAAAGCCTCTCTGTACAAATTCTAATGTAAACCATCTAGAGTAGATTTTTAAAAAAATACTACCTACACTCCATAGGTAAAACTCACAGAATCCCCTGTGTATGGAGAGCAGCTGATGTAATGAAGGTGGTAAATACTGAGTATAGTCTTGTTAGCACAGAAGTAAAAAAAGAGGTACCTGTGGCCATAAAAATGCAGTTAATTTACAGAGATATTAATATATTTATCTATCAAGACATAAGTATAGTTACACCCTGAAAAGGAATTCTGTAAAAATGATATTGTGGGATTCCACATTTACTTCCTTTCTCTGATTCCAGACCAAGATTTTGGGTTTGCAAAGAATTATGCAAAAATATAGTTTTACTCACGTAAGTAGCCCCATTGAAGCCAAATGGACTACTCAGGTGAGTCAAATTATGTGACCTAAATCTCTGCAGGATCAGGGCCCAAATTTGCACCATTTACAATTAATGAAGAGATTTGTATATCTGTCCTTAAGTGCGAGTACTGAAAGCTCTGTCTGGGCTCTGAAAGTCAAGATATGTTTTAAGTGACAACCATCATCCCCAGTACTACATATTCTGACCTGGAACACAGTTATTGGCGGTAGGTGATTTAGGAAAGAATGCAGATCATTTTGCCATAGCTTTATTAATTGTTAGTGCTAATAAGGAATAGAAAGAAATTTATTTTCATTTATAATCTAAGCAAATATCATTCAAAATACAGGGACTGTACTTGTTAAGCAACAGGATGCTATTTTTGCATAGTCTGTATTCTGAACATGGCTTCACTTAAGTCCACATACCTCACACGCGGAGCAACTAACCCTCAGAAAATCATCTAACACTTTGTTGTATTCAGCTAAACATAAGATGCCTTAACAAGAAAAACTTGTTAATTTTGATTAGGAAACAGAACCATGCTCAAACCCCTCATCTGGGTTGTTTACATGCAGTGATTTAGGTCTTGAAATGTATTAATAAACACTTTTCCTAAAACTGTTATTTAAATATTTAAATTGACTAAAAACTTTTCCTCTTTTGCCTCGCAACATTATTGCATATTGATAAACTATAGTAGGATCTCACTTTGTAATGGGCCACCCTAGCAAATTACGGATAGTCAAGTTTGGTCAAAAAGAGGTCAGAAATGTGAGTTATGTTCAACTGCAATTCTGAAATATAATTATGATAATGTTTAGCACTTAAATC
The DNA here is from genome assembly GCF_026122565.2 of Emydura macquarii macquarii. Lineage (NCBI taxonomy): Eukaryota > Metazoa > Chordata > Testudines > Chelidae > Emydura > Emydura macquarii. Next base: position 6,957,579 of record NW_027130432.1, read on the forward strand.
ATCATCATGATTTACAGACTTTAATGAATTATCCTCATGGTAGGTTGGAATTATTATGCCTATATCATATAAAGGGAAACTGAGACACAAAGTTTAAGTGATTTAAGCCCCTATCTTAGTAACACTGAAGCCTGTAACTTCTACCACAAAGCCAATAAGACAACACCTATTTCAGTGTTAGTAGAATTGGGATCTTAGACTGTAAAGTACTTAGGGAAGGGACATTTCATGTATTTGTTAAGCACCTAGCAACCTTTTGGAAGTTGTATAAGTAACATGGACATAAAAATTAACCAAGGTCATACAGTGTGTTAGTGTCAGAGTTGAATTCTTTTTTTCCACACCGAGCTTAGACCATCAGTCCATTCCTCTCTCAGCATTTACTATGTGTAAATATTATAGATGTACACTCCAATTCACCATACGTATGATATAAATGATGCATGTTCCAATCATTTGTAGGGTGAGATCTAAATCACAGTATTTTCTATAATACTCATGAACTTTATTTTTTTTAAATTATTCAAGTGGCTAACACACCTAAGTGCCAAGGTTTTTCCAACAGACATTTCAACAGAAATTTGATCACATAGACATATAGTGAGCATACATGTCAGTCAAATTGATTGGAACTACTTGGAAGAGATGTTACGGTCTGTTGCATCAATGATGTACAAACTAAGAAAGTAGGCATTTGACATGATAGACCATAAAAAACAATTGGGCACATAGGAATGCCTGAGGAGGACATGACAACGTTGCCCATAAAATAACATTCCTACACGTGGATCTACACAACAGTGTCACTGTTGCAAAGATGTCATTCTTTTGTCCAAAAAAAAAAAAAAAAAAAAATCTTAAACTTTGCCGCTTGCTAAAACAATGTCAATCTGTAAAAGGGTGCTGCTGTCTATTTTAACTCATTTTTAAGATATGATGATTGAATATAAGGGGAAAGCATCTGTGCCTACGTTTCTGGGTTAATGTCTTTTAGGGAAAGTATGTGAAGATGGGAAGCTGCATTTAGTAATTTTATGGTTTGAAAAGCCCACCACCATACTTTTAGATACGTATTCTTTAACAACTCAAAAAATGTCTTCAACAATCAAATCTGCTTGGAACCGAAGTCTTCAAAGTCTGTCCTGTATTTTTTATGTTAACATACAGATCACATGCATACCAATACTTTCCTGTTTCTGAATGAGTGGTAAAATGTGTTCAACACGTGTTAACGCTGCACTTACACATATTAATGTTTTTATTCATATTTTTAATTTTGAAGGATCAAGGGGAAATCAAACACTGAATCTTATATTAGACTATTTTGCAACAGTATGTAGTGAAAATAATTTAAATTCACTACATGATCTGGTTATACTCAGAATTTATATGCATACTAGTTGCAAAAAAGGGCACACAGTAAAAATAAAAAGAAAATATCGAAAACAATTCCCTTACTACAACTCTGATAGCCACAACTTAGAGCAGCTCTTTATGTTACTTTGTGTAAACAGAGCCTAAATTTTAATAGAACTAAGCTTGGTGATCTCTGTGATATTAAATAGTTCTAATCATATTCTACTTCATGACTAGCTCAAGGAATGACCTCTAGCTAGATCTGGACCTTGTTCTATCATGCAACTAGATTTTTCTTACAGAAAATAAATTAAAAAGGTGTGACCTTGCTGAGGGCTTGCAGAGAAAATGAGGTACATCTTGTCTCAAGCAGAAGAGCCTATTTGAAACATGGTTTGTTCAATTTGAAAGGCTGCTGCTTTGCTCAGATCAGAAGTTAAGATAAAGGCAGTTGGATGAAAAGAGGAGAAACATTTCCAAGAGATGAAATTAAAGAGCTACACTGGAAGCCCATTCAGCAATACAGTGACTTTTTTGTGTGTGAATTTATCTAGGACTCATCAGCCACACCTTGTCCCTGTGCATGGAGCACTGCTCTTCACTAAGCACACAAAGCCTGTCATGTAAGGAAATGATGAGAACTGCTCACTGATAGGAATCAGAGGACACTACACCTCTTCCTCACACAGCAGGTCATGGCAGCAATGAAATAACCGTCCCAAATTTTACACATTGTGCTCAGAGAATCAAAGTCCTTGCATCTCTTGATCTCAGCAGCTGTGTCATGAGCTTTGTACTTTCCACTGTCAATAAATGTGTCACTGATGGAAAATATCCCTCCATACCTAACATCACTCTGTACAGAAATGCCTGCATTTCATATGGGTTTCAAAACTCTCCACCCAAAAATCACAGATTTGAAACCTACTATATTTTTACTACTTGTTATTTATTTCTCTCCTATTCTTCTTTGACCTCTTATAGGATTCAGCGATCAGCATTTTGTACAACACACATCAGAGACAAAATCATTTACTGTCATGCCCGAATCAATTAAGCAGGTATATTTTTCTTTTTCTCTCTAATATCCTTCTTAAACAATGTCCTGTCCCATTGCTACACAACAATGAAGAGAAGAAATTATAAACGTTCATAGCTATTGTTCTGAATATATTTTCCTATGGAAGAAATACAACAATTGGCCAACATCACAGAGAAGATGCACATTTTTATTTCTGAGAAAAGGTTTTTACTGTTTATAATGCAAGAATGAGTTTTTTAAAGTTATTGGTAAAATTATTAATAATTTACATACAAAGACAGTCAAGCAAATAAAATGGGTGGACATTGGGCCTACCTAGCTTACTTAACAGTCCCCTGCTGGTAATTCCTGTGCATCCAAGACTTCTGTATATTCCCTCTTTTCCCACCATGTTCCAGCTAATCATTCACCTCCTTGACAACGTCTTTCTGTAATAGTGATTGTTTTTGGAGGTGGTGAAGGCATGATTTCCCCCTTCTACCTAGAGTACTTCTCCAGGAGTTTATGGCTAGCAGGACAACTGAAGTGAACTATTTATTTGCTTAAGGTTAGGCATGTGCCTAAGTACTTCGCTAAGTCAGGGACCAAAAGAGGACTCTAGATGAGATGTCCCAGAATGCTCTGTTCTCTCTTGGGATATTGCAGCATTTTATTACAAGCAGGGCCATTTAAAGACCTTCATAGGCCCTAGGCACACTTGCCCTCATAGGCCCCCCAACCGAAATAACTAATTTGATTTTAAGCTATTAATAAATAGTTTTTTAAATAAAAATAAAGAATTCTATATAAAAAAAATTTTTGTAGGCCCTGAAAGTTTCATAGACCCTAGGCACTGTGCCTATTGTGCCTAATGGATAATACAGCCCTGATTACAAGACAAGGTTATGAGTCAGTGCAGATGACAACAATAATGTGGGTGAGAGAAGCAGACCACAAGAGGGATCCCATGGCTATGGCATACCGTACAACTGATGCAGAGAGTCTGTGACTGAGAGACAGTGTAGTCCAATGAATAGAGGACTGTACTGGGAGACAGAACACCTGGGTTTTATTCCCACCTCTGCCACTGACCAGGCCTTTCTTGATCTTTGTGCCTGTTTCTCCTACCCCACCTGCTGTTTTATCTACTATGGGTCTGTAGAGTGCCTAGTACAATGGGGATCCCAATCTCAGTTAGAGCCTCTAGGTGCTACTATAATACAAATAAACATCAACAGGCTAGAACAGCAGCTGCTGCTCATGCCCTGTGGCCTCTTGACTGTCCTCGGATTTCACTTCACCTTCCCCTAACCACTCTTTTTGCAAAGAGTCAGATTATTTGGGCTTCATGAAGGTCAAGTAGATTTCACCCAAATTCAAAAGGAACATTTAAGTAGCTTATTTTCTCCAGTTCTTTTAGTGTTTTAATTCTAATTTGAATGATTTCTAATTGCAAAGCTTTAGGTATCCAAGTTTATGTATCATAAAAACAGAGCCCATTGTCTGTAAAAGATTGCCTTCTAATTATCAGACAACAACAGCTGAAGGTGATATTTGAATACAACCTAAACACATGTTGTACTAATTTTTATGACTGAAAACAGTTTAATTTTGCTTCGTGAGTTTTTTTCCCCGTTCTTTGTTTTTTTAAAGAATATGAGCAAAGCTTTTAATAAAATGACAGGTGGAATTCAAAACAATTAAGACATAAATATTTCTCCAGAGGCTAAACCTACTGCAAAATATTAATCTCTCCTTCTACACATCTTTACATGTCTTTAGTGAAACACCTGTCTGGAATTGTTAATAACAAATATTTTTCAGGGTATATACATCAAAGACAGTACTGAAATGTCATGCAGTGTAAAACTTCTGAAGTAATTTTAACTAAATACTTCTGTGACAACTGTCTGAATCAATTTGTCTTAGCGGACTATATTCTGATATTAACCAAATCTTAGATTTTTACATCAGCCAAAAAGGTGAAAATTTGGATGGTCACAACTAATAAGTAACATGGATCAAAGCAAAGAAATTAGGGTGCTGTTGGGATTGGATCTATTAAAAATGTATTTTGATCAATGCCCTGTGCTTTTTTAGCCTCAAATGAATAGCTCTGATTGCTGCATGTGTCTGATTCAAAACATTTCATATTTATAAAAGACCAAGACAGATTAAGAACCGTTCAGCCATATAAAAATCGATATCCATCTTCTTTAGAAAATGGTTAACCAATAACCATTTGACTAAGCCAGTTAAATAAGGCTAACTTAGTTAACCCAACCTTGGAAGCATTGTAATTAGCACTGTAATTTAGGACAGCCAAAGGATAACACTAAAACAGCCCATAATAAGTAAAATATATAGAGACAAAAAAGGATTCAGTCAGGGTCATACAGAAATTGCTTTTTTCTAAATAGTTTCATAGAGAGAGAGCCAGGTAAAAAAAAACATTCAGAGAACTGGAGCTTAGAGTCAGAAAAAAGTTATAAAAATTAGCCACAATTGTGATAGCAAGAAGAAATCAGCAAAGAAGGTCAAACTGACCTCAGCATTCTAAGAATCAGGCTCTTGAAATCCTAAACCATACAAAGAACCATGACTTCAAGGCACACAAACATAAGAGGATTAAGGTAAGTGTCCCACCTAAAAGCCTGAGAAAACAAAGATTAGTTTTAAATACTGAAACACACACAAATTCATAGGGATACTTCCAGCACAGGAAGAAGCAGTCATTGTTAGGAACATATTTGAAAGCACAGTAGAGTAAGCACTAAACAAAACACACAAAAACTCAAAACTTTGATTATCTGCCTTCTAGTGGATATAAATTCACATCAAAACCTAACCAATATTAACGAAGGATGGGACTGATCATAAGCCCATTGAAGTTGATGGAAAGGATCTCATTGACTTCAGTTGTTACAATAGGTAGCTTTTCACTCAGGGACATTATAGTATGTGAGATCAGGTATTCACCCCACACCAGTCAAGGAAGGGTTAATGAGGCTGAGAAGGGGCCAGTTAAGTGGATAGGCCACACCTGAGGGGATTAGGTGGCCTAAGTAACCCCAGATTGATGATGGAGCCCAGCTGAGAAGGAAGAAGCAGGGCTAGTATAAAGGTTAGTTGGCAGCAGGAGGTTGGCAGCAGAAAAGGGCTGCAGCGAGAGAGACTGCAGCCATTCTCCAGAGATGTTAGCAAGGGAAGGAAGGAAACCCAGCAGGAGAGTAGAAACCCACAAACACTCAGCAGAAGAGAGAAAACAAAATGCAAAAGAAGATCTGTGGGTACCATGGAGAAAAACATCGTAGTGAAAAACATAATAGCCCTATGTATGGGATCACATGCAGTAATTCTAGCAAGAGAAATCATTATGCCAAACTTTGTGGACAGGAAAAGCAAATAAAAATACACTATATCGAGGAAGCCCATAGCGCCTAGGAGATTAGATTTTGCATGGATATGACATTAATGCCGTGCAAAACAGCAAAGTAAGTGCTTTGTAAAGCTCAGACTAGCACCTGATGCAAAAGCAAGGCAGCAGCACACAAACAAACAGGAAACTGAATGCCATATAGACAGTGGGACACCAGTGAATGAGTTAGGCTGCAAAGAGTTCCCAGCACTATGTGAGAGAAGAAAGAGATATTGCAAGCATGCAAAGCCAAATTAAAATTATACAATGGCAGAATCAAACCACCATTAGGACAATGTAAGTTACAGGAAGAATACCAAGGAAAAGTACACAAGCTGAAATTTCGGGTAGTACAGAAGTCAGTGCAGCTAAAAGCAAGTGAATTCATGAATCTTGTGACAGCAAACCTCGGACAAATGATTCGTATGAGAAACAGAAACCAGATCCAGAGCAGACAATGCACTGTGGCATCTCTGCAGCAAAACTAAGACATTACCATGATGGGAAGTCTTACATCTAGAAATAGATAAAACAATTCAGCTAGTACAGCATCCGCCTCACAGAGAATCCACTGAATTAAAAGAAAAAATGGGATCAACGAAGCAAATGGGAAAAGAAGGCATCAATGCTAAAGTGATAGAGCTTACAAGTTGGATAAGGAGCATAATAGTAATTCGGAAGCCAGGCAAGCTGGCAAAGCATTACAAAGAACTCATTACCAAATGCCTATAATTGAAGAAATATTACAAGACTAAGCCAAAGCAAAAATATTCTGAGCACTTGATGCCAAAGGCAGATATTGGTGTGTACTGCTGGATAAGGAAAAGCAGTTACCTGACCACATTTTGACACCAGCCAATAGATAGAGATGATTGAGAATGCCATTTTGGATCAAACAAGCAGTGGAAGAATATCAATCCCACCAGCAAGATGTACTAACAAGGCTCATAGCTGATGATATTCTGGTGTAAGGACATGGAGATAGCATGGTGGAAGCGGTGGCAAATCACATCCCCAACCTCATCCATCTGATCGAAAGGAACAAAATCTAAAATTGAATAAAAGCAAAATGAAATTGCAATTGACGGTAGTACCATACATGGGACACTTCCAACAAGTCAATATAGGAGGTCCACACCTAAAGATTACTTCAGAGGCTATTAGGATTTGTAAATATCTGCCAAAATTTCTTCCAAGCTTCTCATACATGATTACTGAACAAAGATATAGTATGAAGATGATTACCTCAACTTGAGGTGGTCACCAGTCAAGGAGCTGAGGACCAGCTATCCCATCCTGAACAAAGAGGCCACCACATAATGAGATGCATCTTGGGGCATCACCCCTACAAAAGGGTCATGTGCCAAGGTCACTATCACAAAGACACATCCACACTGAAAAGGAATGTCTCGCAATAGCATTTGCATGTGAAAAGTTCAACGAGCACATTCAAAGACAGGAATCCATTCCACTTAGAAAGTGACCATAAGCTACAAGAGAACATTATTTAAAAAGCCACTGCTAGCAGTCCTGAGATGTAACAATTTAGGTGTATGCTGTATGCAGCTGAATTCTTATTCAGAGTAGCCTTGCAGCATGAAAATACAGCAAAAAAACAAGAATGAGATTCTCAACCTGATGGAAAATGTCAACCCAGCCAGGTGTGCACTGGTTTTAATGATGGACAAGTCTTGACACCATGAGTTTGACCTTTTAGAGGAAATGCCCAAAACAAATGTCTCCTTTGTGAAAACACCATACTTTCTTCTGCCAGCATACATGGAGCTGTTTGTACTGCAGTACTGAAGACAGATAGCTAAATATCGTAGCAATTGTTTACATTATTTCAGAGTTCTTGTAGCTCTAATTGACAAAAGTAGATTTTGGAAAAATCACCATAACAAAACAAAATTTGATGGAAATAAACATATTAATTGTTTGCAGTGCAGTTGTAGCATGTCTATTCATTGCCATTCCTGAATTATTGACTGTTTTTAAGTGTTTTAGGATTTTATTTAAGAAAACTATTAATGATCAGTACTATTTATTAAGTTCTGAATTTAGTGTAGGATTTCCGCCTTATTAAATATGTTGCTGGATCAAGGCCTTAAGGGATCCAGGAGAATCCTGGGTTCTCCTACAAGCTAGGTCAACTGATTCATTGTGTGATGTTAGAATAAATCACTTTCCACCTGTACAATTGGGTAGTAGGTACAACTACAATTAAGCCAGGTGTCACCAAAAGCTGCACAAAGAATGAATGAGTCATACCAAATCTAAACCCAGAAACTCTTGCTGCCTACTCGATTGTAACTAATAAACTACACTGTCTCAGAGAAAAATTATGACAAGCAATTAAGTGCTGTCAAATCAGAAACCTTCTGTTGCTGATCCAGTTACAGAGATGGGGGAAAAAATCCTTTTGAGTTCATAAAAAAATTGTGCAAAGAATGAAGTGTGAAGAGTCAGATCACAGATAATCAGTATGCTTCATGAACAAATAGATGTAGGTTTTGTTTTTTTTTAAACAGTTAGATATAGTCTGTAGAAGGAGTTGAGATCAGTGTCAATTTTCTATTAACAAATCAAGTACAATTAAAAACAGAAAACCCGAGTTACACTGGCCAAGATGGCTGACAGCTGGCAATTACAGAGAGCACTGTTTACATGAGGTAAAATTCACTTCTATCTAGATGCCCATTACAGGCCCTGTGCGCCATTTCAGCTGTAAGAGTTCACATGCCGGCCTTCTAGGAATGTCACCTTCCTGAAGACTAAAAGACATTTTATGACTAGTAAACATATTGCTTTGAAAGTAATAGTCCACCTCTAACTCCTTGTATCTACAACTCTTTCCCTAGAAAGGCAGAACGAAAATAAACACACAACAGACACCTCACTCCCCCCCCCAAGCCATCAGCAAATAAAATACTGATAAATTTTGGTGCTTGGCGCATGCACTTCCTATTTTTACAACTTCTCTGAAGCTTTATTAATACCTGCTTCATTTGTTTTTCACCTCAGTTCCAACATTTGCACGACTCTTCTCTAGTATGTTGAAGTGCCACAATAAAAAGAATAATTTGTGACTACAATATTTTTGCATCTATTTTTTTAAAGAACTAATTTTTTTGTTTCTCTGACAAACAGCAATGGCATCAATGTTCCTTTCACCTGTCAATATTTCATGTCCTAACATACATTTATTTCTGAAAGGGCTTAGGACAATCATGTTATTTAGAGGGACTCAAGTTTACACTTTGCATTCTGCATGTCGTATTTAGAGTCTCCTCTGGAATCTCAACATTTATCTGTTTCATCTTTATTGCTGCTGAGATTTGATTCTTCAATCTGTGTGTGTTCATAAAATCTTAGTGCTCTCTTTCCTGTAAGAGAGCAATGGTAAAACACTCAACTGTATCTGTTAAAAAACAATAGAAATATTGTACATTACAGAGCATCACCAATTTTTGAAAGACTACCTGAAATAAAAACTGGACACTGCCTTTAATATTTGTATGAAAGTAGCTCCTTAAGTATATAATCAAGTACAATATTCATATTACTCATTCACTCCTACCGCTACTCTAGCACAACTGAAGATACAATTGTACTAAATTTGGCTTCATGCTTGAAGTCCTTATAACTTAGTTATAGTGGTGGATTCAAAAGAGGAAACTTTCCAAGTCAAAGATGGGTTCATTCCATCTAGTACTGGTGAACAAGTATCCTCACACATCACACTGATGGCCTGCTCCAGTTATCTCCTAACAAGTTAGCATCCAGGCCCTTCATTTACGTAGGGTACATTTAATGATAAATTGGCCAACCAATCAGAACAGGGAGAAATTTAAATCTTATTCGTAGATCACTTACTGCTTTTCCCAGGTTATATCAAAGACCCTTCAAGACACCTGACAGCACTTCACAGATACCATATTTTTAATCTGCAAACAAATGTAGTATTTCAGATAAATACGTGGTTTTTATTAATGCTGTTTCAGAATTATCACTCAAAGGAATCATTGTTGAGAGATTTAAGATACACTCCCCTTTCCTCCTGAGCTAAGAACTGAACATAGCAGCCGAGGCTTGCAAATCTAATATCTGGGCCATTGCCAAAGAAAAACAGTAGCATCCCATTGATATTCCTCTGACTGAGCAGCAGCAGATGCAAGAATCATTGTGAATTTTGGCCATGACCAAGTCCAGACAGAGATGATTTCAGAGTTACTACCAGGGACGCAGTTCTATTCTGCTTCCATTACCAAGTACACTTAACTCCTATGGTGACTTGTCCGACAATCTGTAGCCTTTGTAGGCAACCTCCTTCAGAGTTACTGCCTATGGCACTACTATGGAAAGAAGTGGGAGTGACAAGATGACATTGAGAGTCTGACATTATAGATTACTTCATAACCATATCAAATGACTCTCAGTTATCAGATCTAGATGACAATCAGAGACTCCAGTGCTATTGTTGTCCATACTAAAAATTAGATATTGCATGCTGGTAGGCCCTGGAATGGATGGAAGACTATGGATATATTATATCAATGCTATATACTCAATGGACAGTTCTCAGGTTTTGATTTTGATGATTAAACCTGAAATTGTATTTAGTCTTTCCATTAAAAGGAGGGGGGGGAAGACCATTTGTGAGCTCTATTCGGCCTACCATCAATTAAACTTACAATCATGCTTTGACAGCCATCTGTTCAATAGAAAAAGATTGAGGGTATGGACTTTTAAGGCAGAGTGGGATGGGTATGCTGGAGAAAGTTGAAGGTATGGACTACTTTTAGGCAGAGTGGAATGGGTATATGCTGCTATATTTATCACCACCTAAATGTTAATTTAATTTTTCTACTTCTTTTTAAATCCAGTCGAGTGATATTTTGAATGTGTAAATTTAACTGTGCATAGTTAAATGCACCGCCAGAATAAAATAAAAAATCCGAACAGCACAGAAGAATAAGACAAGTTAACACATACCAACCAGTTGGAACATCAGCAAAACCCCACACCTCCCCACCCAAAATGCCAACCCCTCAGTTGGGCATATTCAACAGAAGTCTTTCATAATGTGCTCTGTGGGGCAACAAATTCAGGCTACATCTGAACAACAGATTCAAGAACGTAGGGTTCCTTAAAAAGAATGTTGTATACTTACGGCAAGGAAGCAATAACGCCAGAGCTCCCTTGGTGATCTCAAGCATATGACATAGCAAGAGGGGCATTTACAATTATTTGGAAGAGTGAATAGCAGAGGAACTATGGGCAAAGGAAGAATGTGCACTTTGGTTTATCGGCACTAAAAAATAACATAAAAAAGAGCTTAAAGTCTTGCACCAATGTGAAATCTACTTAAAATCACTGGAAGCAAACATTTTTGTGCTCCTCTGCCATCCACAAATCAAATGTTTTGTTTTACAATAAAGTCTGAGAACTAAAATTTGCTTTAGTTAGGTTTTAGTTAAATTGACATACATAATTTTCAAAGGAAAATCCCTTGATTTTGACTGACCACTATATTTCTCTTTTATTACTGTCACGGTTATGTCTCTATGCACATTTTGTCTTCCATTAAACTCAGACATAAAAATTATAAGCTAATGAAACAGTGACGAACATCTACTTCAACAACACACTGGAATCCTTGACTGTGCTTTGTTTTACTTTTTTTTCTGCAAAATTAACATAGTAGAGACTATTTACCACTGTACAAAATTCCTTTCTTTCTTTCTTTCTTTCTGAAAGCGACATCTTTACTCTCATGATGTGAAATGAAAAGCCTCCTGTACTTGTTGCATACAATTAAGCCGCAACAAAAGGCAGCCTGAGCCATTTCACATTTCATAGGGCTGCAATTATTCTTTAACTGTTAGAATATGCTGTCCCCCAGGAGCTAATTATAGAAAAGCTCTCATCACACACAAGAAACATACAAACAAATCCTTCAAGCACAAAGTAAATGTTCAACATTAAAGAGGAAGTCACACCCATCAGTTTGGTTCAGCTAATGACTAATCTGATTTCTGGACTAGTTGCATTAGATAATTATGACACCCATTCACAACTTGAAAGCCAGGACTTTGACTGATTATAATGAAGATCTAGTAATCAGAATACAAGTAAGAGCAAAGTATGAAATATACATCATAACAGGCCTGATGTGATATATTTGTTCATTGCCAATGTTTCACTTAGCATCTGGCCTATCAAGGACCTGATTCAAAGCCCATTGAAATCAATGGGAAGGTTTCCCTTCTTCAGTGGGATTTGGCTCACAGTAACTAGATACATTTTTTCATTAATCTGAAGTTGCATAGCAATAGGCAAGAATGATCTTTCATGGTTTTAATATTAGATACATAGGGGCACTTCTTTCTAGATGGCAGGTTTAAGCAAACTGCAATTTAAGCAAAATGTCAGTTTATTGACACTACATTGACCTTGATTGAGCTTTTATATCCCTCCCTACAGGGCTTTCTGAGAAGAAGCCAAGTTTGATAAGAATTCAACTCTTTGAAGGTGCTATTGTAATTATGCTTTAACTTACATTTAGTTGGTTTCAACTTCTCCAGGAATTTTTTTCAAATATATTTAAATATAGATATACTGTAGCAGTCAAGGATTGACTATATAAAAATCTTTCCCGTGCTCCTTGATATGACTGACAAATTGTGACAATTACTATAAGATAGCGATGACCTCAGCCTTACAGAAAGTTTGGTTGCTTAAACCTGGATAATTACCTTGGGGTAGAAAGTTGTTGTAATCAGAATACTGGTGGAATGAATATTAATTTTATTCAGCAATCCATATGTTCTGCTCCCTCTTAAAGATCTTATAATAAACAAGGAAAAAAAGTTAGAAGTCAATCAGCCATACATTTATAGGCAGCAATTAATTCTAAATTACAATGGGATCTCCATACCAACCAATTATGTTTATTTTAAACTTTTAACTTGGTTACAACTTTGCATTTTTAACTTAATTTTTATCTTAATTGTGTTTTGTAAAAAGATTATAATAAATATAAAGACAACCTCAAAACTGGGGGTTTATTGGTTTAGGTAGTTACCATATATGGATCTTATCACCAAACAGTAACTGAACTGCCGTTTGCATGCCTTTGGATCCCAATTCAGCAACTTATTTAAACACGCCTAAATTTAATTGATTTCAGGGAGACTATTCACATGCTTAAAGTTAGGCATATTTTAAATATTTTGCTCAATTGAGCCCTTAGATTATTCAGTGTTAGGGGCTATAAATATGCATGTTGAACTGAAAAAATTAGTAAGCAAAAAAATCATGTTTTATGTGTGAAAAGAAATTAAACCATGGCTAAAAAGTTCCTTTTCCATCCATTACAATGATGTAGCATTTACATTAAAAAGTGATATAAAAGGGCTGGACAAAGCATTGAAAAATATGCTGGGCCTGATTCTCAACTGCATTACTCTATTTTTAATTCAGTATAATTCCATGGATTTATGACACCATAAATCAGACCCGCTGTGTGGCAAATTGCTGTACTGGAGGGGAGGATAGAATAGGTGCTTCTAAATGGTCTTTTCACATCTCTAATTTCTACCATCCAATTACTTATTCATGGTGCTGGAAAACATTGCTATTGTTCACATGTGTACAAACACAAAAGCAGATTTCTTTAAATGAACTTCAACAAATGCCACACATTATGTTTCCCTCTTGTGAAAATAGTGAAACTTTTTTATTGTTTTAAAAAGCTCTTTTTTAAAAAGGGCATGTTTTTAAGAAGTTGAGTAAACAATTGTGCAGACAAAAATGTGTAACTGATTTGAATGTGCAATTACTGTGTATGTGTTTGCAAACCAATTGCATGTGCAATAGCTACACCAATATAACGATAGTGATATAGTTATACTGGTATAGTTCTGCTGGTACATTTCCCCACGTAGGCAAGCCCATAGAAACCATGTAAAAGTCATGGTTTCATGAAGTCAGCAAACAAATCTCACCTCTGATTTGAGGTTCATACAAACCTGAAACCAAGAAAATTCAGGGGACAGCAAAGTGAGAAACAAAGTTTCCCATGAATCCTTGAGAACCAATTCTACAAGTTTCAAGTAACAAGTCAAAATCAAATAAAAAATTGAAGAATGCGCTGCTTTGAAAATGAACCCTTAGGTACCTTACAGATACAGGCCTGATTGTCACAGCTCCTTTTAGGCTCAGACCTACAAATTGCAATAGTAACTACAGCTGTTTTTTTTTTTTTTTTAAATCTCGGAAATACAGGTTCTGTGTGAAGCTACTCAATACCAGCTCTAAAATAAGGCAGACTTGGTTTATTTATTAAACTTGTTTTCACACAGTAAAAAAAAAAAAAGGGTTCAATATTAAAGTATTAAGGTGAAAGTTATTCTGCTAAAAGGTTTCCTAGCTGCTGTTAAAAACAACACTAAATAAGGGAGAGCTGTGAATATTTATTTTGAAGTCAATAGACTATAATGTTTACAGATCTACCCTATGTGATAGTTTAAAATTCAAAACTGAACAAATATTGTGCGGGATAGAAACCAACGTTATGGAATCTGAACCAAGGCTACATTTATATTTCACTTTAATGCTCTAGCTGTTTAATCAAAATATGAATAAAACGTCTAAAAGACCAACACTCAAAAATATCATAGTTCTGGAATTTAGCTTTAGCTTCCTATTGTCAACCAATTACTGTGTAATTTTTTTCCCTGCGACTGAATAACTAACTGTTAGCAAATAATGAAAAGGCAATTACAGCAAAGCTTTGTTCATATTACCCTCTTCATTTTATTCAGGCTATAATTATTGTCAATGCTGGAGGCTTACTGTACCATGTAAGTGGCACCAGGGAAGAAAATGGAATGGGCTGGTGCATGGAAAATTGCAAATGTCACAGCTACCTTCATCATCACCGTTGGACTTCCGAGATTAAAAAAATAAGAAGCAAAAAGCTCTCCATGTGTGTTTTGCAAATTTTTTTTACCTCAAGCTGTTGCAACGAGTGAGGAACTGGTAGCCGGGGAAAAAATTTCAAGTACCATGTTTGGTTTTTTTTTTTTTTGTTTGTTTTTAAAAACATTACTATTATTATTATTATTTAATTCCCAGAGGGCACTGCTTTTTGCCACAGTGTGCCTGGAAACCCATGGAAATATTCTTTTAGCTGTGCTTTTCATTAATAGTCTCCAGGCTGTTCTATAATAGAGAGTAGCAAATAGATGATGTATTTCATAGGTTTTGATCTTTATTTCTGTGCCACATATGGAAACATTCCCAGAAAAAATTAAGATTATGACTTATGTACAGATTTAGTATCCTTTGTTTACTGTCTGACAATGACCTATTATGATGCATTTTATTAGTATTTTATTAGTATTTATGCATTTTATAAGCTTTTATTAGTATTTATCAGCAAATGATAGATATAAATCAGAAAGATGGTATTCTGTTTGTACCATTTTAAGAAATAAATGGCATTCCCATGTGGATTTGTCTATTTTTTCTCTCTGGTTTTTTTTTGCCTGGAAGAGGTAAATAACAGAGTCAAATCATATTTTATGCCTCTGTCTGTATTCATCTTTATAATTTCTGTTAAAATGCCTGTGTGATTCTACATAATACCTGTTTATTTGTAAACACACACACAAGAGAATAATTCCATGTATATTTCATGAATAATACTGACTGGTAATAAAGCTTCCCCCACACTTACTTGTAACTTTTGGTTCAATTTAACATCATATTAAGTATGAATTTTCTTCAAATCCAGATTAGTAAAATCCAAAAAGTATTCCCATAACTCCACAAATAAACCACCCTGTAGCCTACTATTGATCTTTTCATGTGTTGGTACATATTATCACCCTTAACCATTCTTTCCTTATTGGTTGTTCAATCTCCTTCATTGCTGATATACTATATGTTTGCCACTAATAAGGTGAATTCATAACAATTACCATGGCATATAATTATTGCTTTCATTATTAAGTCTCAAGCTTGAGTCTGAGGTCTGAAGTTGCCCCTATCCTAGAAGTAAAGAGATGCAGATTTTGGAATCTATTTCACCCAAAGAAAACAAAACTGATTTTCAACAAAAGACTGCAGTCCTTTTGTACAAAGCAAGATAGAGATTAAAAACATAAGAATAAAAGAAACATTTGTATCTCCATTTTATAAATTACAGAAAAATAGTAGACTCCAGTAAACTTGAGCTTTTTTCAGAGCCTTGAGTCACTTTCACTAAATCCATCCTCTCTCCAGAGGATCTCTCTGCAATCTCTTCTTTTCAGACTCTCTCCCCAGACTATGAAAAGTGAAGTGTTAAACATAAGTCTCCACCCCCTCTTCCAGTATGTCTATCCATAGGCAGGTCAACAAAGATGATTAGCAGTTGTATTACCAAGGGAACAGGCCCACCTTACTCGGAGGAACCAGCCTCAGGCCCTAAAACTGGACACAATAGTTTAGGCTTCTGTCCTACCAGCATCTTTCTTCCCTGAGGCCATTTTAGGTTCCCCAATGACATTAGTCCCCCATTCATTAGAGACTGATCCTATACTCGTTGATTTCAGGGGGCATTAGTTTGGGACCTATGCTGCTCTCAGCGATGTCAATGAGACATTTGCCAACAACTTCAATAAGAACAAGGTTGGCACTAAGAAAAGAATGTAATTTAAATTTTGAAAGGGGTAAGTATTTGAGGCCTTGAAGACAAATTATTCCTAAACAACCTTTCATTCAGTGAATCAGATCTTTGGTTGGTGCAAATTGGGCAGCTCCATTGACTTATACCAACTGAGGATGTGGCTCAATATGTGAATATAGTTATTGGATATAGATATGGCTGAAAACAAAAGAACACTAGTGTCTGGTTACTGGGTTGATTGCACTTCTGTCCCTCTCCGGTCTCTCTGAGGGCAGCCCCACAGGTGCTAGGCCTTGCGTCCTTACCTCTCATGGGATGGAATTATGTCATTTCCACCTCTTGTATCCAGATCCCAATTGAACACTCCATCTATGCCAACCATTAATTACTTGTGCAGATCTGACTGGATACCTGCATTTCTTCTAATGGCTTTCTTAAAGGAAATATGTTTATCATCAAAAGTAACAAACCATTGAAGAAAATTATTTAAAAACAACAAACAGCCGACTTGCATATTTCATCTCATCTAATTAAGAGACCTACATCCTTTTGAGAAGCATAGGAGCTCTTGAAATTCAGCCTGGTCTGTTTTTCTTCCAGAGTGTGTCCCCACCAGTCATTTCAGCCCCACTCTCCCTCTATGCGTGCCTGAGTCCAATTACCATATGGCTCAATGGCTTCTGTTACAGGGCCTAGGTAGAAGTCTTCCGTTTGTCTCACTGTAGGCTTGTCTATATGGGGAAATGTATGGATATTATTATACTGTGATAGCTATACTGGTATAACTCCTCACATGGACAGCACTATTATTCTGAATAAGAGTGGTCTTCTCCACTTCGGTTTATGTCACGGAAGAAGCCCTGGTTTTTCTGATTATGAGTGTTTGCATGGGTCGTTATATTGATGTAACAATGGATGGTACACTAACAGTGCAGTCATGATGATACATTTTCCCATGTAGCCAAACCCTCAGACTGTTTCGTTCAGTTGACTAGTCAGGCTACCTAAGACAATGCCCCAGGAGGTTGCTCTGTTTGGCACTTATACCCTTTCAGCCTTAATGGCTGGCAATTGTGCGGGAATGTATTGAAGCTATCTTCTCCCTCTGACATTACAACCCTCCTTCTCAGAAGTCCTATATATAAATCATGCTGTGAGGTGCAGATAATGTTCACCAGAGTACCCGCACCTTCATCACAACTGATCTCTTATTTACGAATGCTGAGCTTTCATACTCCCATTGTGGTGAGCAACCCTTACTTAGAAATATACCCTATCCATATAAAATTATTAATTATTATTCATTATTAATTGTAACATACCTCAGACTCAGGCTCAGATTTTCTGCAGGCCCCTAGTGATGAGCTCATAGAATATGAGGTGCTTCTATTTGCATGTGCCAATCCCAATATCGGTGTGAAGAAATTGTGGCAGGAGCTGGGTCTCCAGTCCAAACACTTATATTTGCAGTTACCTATCTGTGCGGCAACCTACAAATTTGTCAGGCAATTTACAATGGTGGACCTCTTATAATTTGGATATCAGATGAGGATAAATTCAATTTTCAGTTTAATGCATTGTCCATAGACAAATAAACATTCTGAATAAATTATTAACTAATTGTGTATCTGAGAAATGGGAGTAAAATCAATTTCATACAGACAGCACAACAGGGTCATTCTTTATTACACATTTTAAACTAGTAATAATTTGGGGCTTATGTGGTGTGTGGTTTTTTTCTGTTGTGTGTGTCAAAAACAAAAACTCACCCAGCACACACACAACCTCCCACCCCCAAATTGTACTTTGCAGTTAAAAGAGGAATGTATTATACATTAAAGCCTTACCAAATTTAAATCTAGGTTGCCTAGGTCCTGGATAATATCATAAACTTTTGGGAAGTACAGAAATTATAATGACCAAAACCCAGCAATTTCAGACTATACTAATCACAGAGGAAAAAGTAATCTATATGCCAATAAAAAAAAATAAAAAAAAAAACGCTTTCAAACCAACCCAACAACCATGAATTCCAAAAAGCCTCAAACCCTTATTTTCTGGAACGAGGCACAGAATGTGGCTGAGATAGCTTGGATCATGTGCAGCAGTACCTATTTGCCTTATGTCCCATTAGATTTGGAAAATAATCTGATCACTTTTTATTTTCATATAGTTTCTTAAAATATAAAATAACTGATTTATTGAAAAATGCGATATGATGCCAGTGTGAATTAATGTTTCCCATTGGCATACTAATAAGCTCCATGACATAATAACTTGTTAAACTACACCAGCGGGACTTTAAAATTATTCCAAAGATAACATAACACCACACTTGAAGCAGCAGGAAACTTCCAGCATGCTTTTAGATGTTTTACAGTGTTACTAATCTTTGAATTGCTTGGAAAAGCTGAAAGGAAACAGAATATTGAAAATTGGAGGTACTGTAGTTTGAAAATGACTCCATTCCAAATGTGCACAGGAGATTAATATCAATAGAAAATAAATAAATAAATGAAAGAGCAGCAGAAAGGAAAAAGTTATTAAATGCATTTCCCTAAATTGGATAAGTGCCTTTTGGTACTTGGGTAAAATATGTTTGTATTTGGCAGAGTTATAAGGATTTAAAGAGCACACATCCACCAATTTTACATTAAAGGGAAGGAGCTGGCCTTAATTTGGGTATGTTTTGGGGTTTGGGTTTTTTTTTTTTTTTTCTTTTTTAAAGTATTTATTTGCGTTTTTTAAGATAACAAGTGCTAAGCAACAGCACTGCACATATATGCAAAAAGAGATGAATGGGGCAGAGATTAATTTTTCCACAAGCACACGTAGATACTCATTTTATAACGTGTGTATCAAATTAGGCAGGGCTCCAATATAAAGGGTAAAAGTGCACCTATCCATTTGACATGAGCTATTAATATGCATATTAGAATTAGAATGTGTGCAAAAGATTCCATAAGAAGACTGGGTACAAGGCCTTCTATGCCTCTTAAACCCTGCAAAGAACAGCTGAATGGCAGTGCAAGTGCATCAGTGCATCCACTGAATGCTGGGGATTCGGTCTCAATGTGAGCCCCATATAGGTTGGCATGGAAGGCTTCATTGTGAAAGGGCTAGAGTAAGGTGATAAATCTACTTTTACATGGATCCAATAGCCCCATAGCACATCTTGTGAGGAAAGCCTGTGGCTGCTATTCTACCTATCTGGACCTGTGTTGTGGGTGCATATTAACTCCCTAGTCGTTCCATAGTCCACCCTTCTAAAGCCCAAATACCTGGGATTTTTATGAAGGCAGAGTGGATTCCACTCTGAGTGAAGCAGGAGCCCTGCCTCAGTCAGCGCACCCAAGTGCGCGCTCAATGAGGGAGCCCTTGCCTCACTGGGTGTGCAGCTTGGGCAGGACACAGAGGCACTCACTGGTCACTTTCTTTAACGACCCAAATCACATCAGGAATGTTTCTTGAATTCCCCTTTGCCCACATCATCTCCTGTTTCAACCAGCGCCTTTTTATTCAACTACTTTTCACCATTATTTCTGCTTGCTCTTGCTGGGAATCGCTCTATGCTAGATTTCTCTGCCTGTTATTATTCCCTTTCATTTCTTAGGGGATAGCATGCCCCCAGCCACTGCTTCCAGCTAAGCTGCACGCAGAGTGTTCAACCAATGCTAGAGATGAATATTCCATACAAAAAATGTTAACCTTTGGTCCAGGCACATCTCTATAGAAAGTGATCCTGCTGTGCTGCAACCCTTTGATCACTCACAAAAATTGGAACCATTTGCAAATGCATAGCTTGTGATTTGCACATAAACCAGACCTGATGGGATAAGTTTAAGGAATGCTGTATTATAGGAATGCTGGAATTGGAATGTCTGCATGGTTCTACTAGAGCAGTAGTGGATGCACACACACACACACAAAAAAAAAAAAAACATAGCCCATACAAATCAGAAACATTGGGTAAACAAGTTTATGGTGAATGCATCTTCACAGAAGCTGGAAGGAGAATGTAATGGTATGTCTGAAATGGTAAACTGCTAAAAAAAATGTGGTAAATGATATCACATTACTAGATAGCACAAGGTGAAGAGGAAACAGAAACTATGAAAGCTACTTCAGGCAGGAAAGATTCAGTTTCCTATTCAGTCACTGTATTAATTCTAGAACATGGGAATCTACAACTGTGTGAAACCATTTTCCACAGTGAGACCAGAACACCCGGTGAGTTCTTTGTAGTCTCTGCCAAATAACTATCTTTAAAGGGAAGAATAGACATTTAGAAACGCTAATCTGAAAATGTCAGATGCAGACCTGAGAAGTACTAAGGCCTAGTCAAACAGTGTGAAAGGGTCCAGTGGATTTAATGCTTTGGGTTGGATAAGGAACAAGAGGGAAATAATGCAGGAAATGACACAGAAAAGGAAATAATTTAGGAGCATGCAAAAGCCACGGAAGCAATGAATCAACATACCAGAGCATGTGAACAGAGATAATTTTAAAGTTAATTGTATTGTCACCATCTATACCAAAGAAGTTGGAAAAAACGTAAAGAGTAGAGAAGGGTAAGATGACACATTGTTTTTTAATGTATCAAAGGACATAGAACTGAAGTATTAGCCGAACAGAGCTATCAGTGCTGCACATGACGCAAACTATAAACTTCATTATCCTGAAGTTTTCATAATCCAAAGAAGAAAAACCTACACTGAAGCCAGTTTCAAAGTTCTTCTCCCCAAACAAAAGATTTGAAACTCTTTTCAGGAAAAGTCCTGGCTATTTATTTTAGAAATCCAGCAAAGTATACATTTTTCAGAAAACCCCCCTTTCTTTAAGATGTTTGAAAAACATTTGCTAGGCAAAACAAACACACCATTACGATATTTTAGCAAATCCCCAGGGATTTCAGAAGAATATTCTCCTAGCAGCAACAGTCTTCCTAGAAAACTTTCCTCTTGCCTGTGAAAATTACATGCTGCCATCCTGTCTCTTTTCCCCTTGAGAAAATTCCTTTGGGTCATAGCTTCCCAACCTGGCAGATGTTGCCTACCTTCATTAAGGAAGCTAGGATGTGAGGGCACTCTGACCATAAGACGACCCTTTTGGAGCCTCTCAGAGAGTCATATCTGTAGCATGGGAAGGAGGTTGTTAGTTTTTAAACTAGGGTTTGTTTGGTTTCTTTAGATACTCATTGGGTAGAGTGTATACATCAAATAAAAGACTAGTTTAGTGCCATCATCTTGAATGCATGAGTGCCCCACCCCAAAGGAAAAGCTCTAAAGTCACTTCTAAAAGAACTGTCTAAAATTATGTATCCAATCAAAAGCTGGTTATGTTTCTAAAGTTTCCTACAGAAGACTCAAGTGTTGCCTATGAACTTTAGAGAGGTTTTTTGCTAACCAAACCTACTATTTTAAAGATGTTCATGTAGAAAGAAAGAATTCAAGACAGAGTTTGCAATGCATATTGGTCCCAAGTCAGACTACAATTCTTCAGCTGGTGCTCTAGGAGCATCACAGTGAGAGGTTGAGAAATGGCCCAAAAAGGTGAATGTGCTCTGTCTTCCCATCAACAGATGAAAGTCAAGAAGGTCAAGAGGAATAAAATGAAGTGGGACCTTGTAAAAGTTTAGGAATGGAATGTTCTCTCTTGGACTCAGCCAACCCTAAGCACACGTATACAGCATTATAGATTTTCTCCCTGGGAATTCATTCTGCATTCATCCCAAAAATCAATCAATTGGAAAGGAGTGGCACACTGATCACAATTAAATAACAGGCATGTTGCTACCTTGACATTTCTTGTAAAACATGCACCACTGAAGTCAGTGAAAGTACGATCAGGCCTTTAGTGACATATTTTTAGTTGGCATATATTCCCACAGCTGCAGTTTTGTATTCCCAAGCCCATAGAGATAAATTTGGGCCTTGATAATCATGTCCATTGGGGCGCTACCCCCTGCCATTTCTATTAATTTACATAGATGTAAGATATTTTGGGGGTCTCCTGAACTCAGGGCCCCCATACAATTGTCCCCCCTTTCACCCTCTCTCATCAGCCCAGGTTTAGTCTTTACAAAGCTAAAAAAGGTAGCTTGTGTGTTTTTCAAAAACCACAGAAAACTAGATGGTGATTAAAAAGTATGTATCAACGACATGCCAGGCACTTTCAATGGAGTTACACTAGCCTACAACTGATGTTGTGTAATGGAGGATCATGCCCTCCAATCACTGAAGAATTTAATACAGGTCATTCTGGAGTAAATAAGTAATGGCTGCAAAAAGCAGGTGGCTTACCTCACGTCATCAAATCCCCTTAGCCTGTTCTTCTTATGTCAGACAAAAGTACTGACATGATATATGCCACAAAATATGATGGGTAATCTCACAAACTGCTTTACTTTTTCATCATTGATTTTCTGTACAATCAACAGTGAAAAGCTTTATGATTAAGGTGATTTCCATTCCTAAATATTTTTAGATTCAAGAGCCCCAGGCAATTCTGTATTTAACCTCTCAGAAATAAAACCATCTTGCAAGTCCAGTGAGGAAACATTTATTTTCATGAAATGGACTTACGGCTAGAAGAATAAAACCACATTAGACAGCGTTTCTGCACACACCAAGGAATTACCCTATAAGGGTTGATCCAAAGTTAAATTAAGTCAATACCAGTCTTTTCACTGTCTCCAAAGGACTTTGCAGCATGTCCTTAATAAGTCTCCATAGTGCAAACTTATGAGGGGCGAACCCTAAAAATTTGGAAGGCTTTAAATGTTTGAACCTTAGCAAACCTTTTCAGTCTACAAATTTGGTCTGGAAAGCACACGTGAACTGGCTCTTTCAAAATTTCCAGCATTTCTTAAGAGACGCTAAATTTTATCTCAACTGGCTCACCATCCCTAGCTTAAATAGTAGGATTGATCACTCCTCTCAGTCTCCAGTTTCAAAATATTCTTTGCATTTATTTTTCCTTTTTGTCCAGGAAAAAGACTGTGCAATCTTTCTGCATAGAAACAATGTTGCAAATACACTGACAAATGCCCTTGAAGCCTCTGTCCTATTTAGTACAAACATGCCTCTGCTTTAAAAAAAAAAAAAAAAAGGTAACTGGAGAGACATCCATTGAGGGCATCATAATTGAAAGATTAGCTGCATTAAGGAAGTTGCCACAGTACTTTATTGCTACATTTCGTTAGCAACATTACCGACGAAATACATTTCAATTCCTCTATATCAGACTGTGGAGAAGTTGGTAGAAATGGTGCAATAGTTGTAAGGTAAGACCGATCCCAGATTCACTGCAGTGAATTAATTTAATACTGCAGCTAAAGTTTGAGATTTTAACATTTGAATTTACTCTATGCTCAAAACTCCTAAAGAAACAGAAAGGTAGATGCTAATAGGTGAGGCAGACGTAGTCACCTAAAGCCCTTAGAATTTTACTGACAGATTCCCCGTCTCTAGCAGTTTGAGATGGTCTTGTCAGTGAGTGTAAGCAGCCAAAGCTGCTAATAGATCTTTAAGTCAGAGACTGTCACAAATTATGTTTCTGCACATTTTACAGAACAAATCCAAACCTAATCTGACGAGAGGTATTATTCCATCTCAAACTGAAGCAAGTCCTTGAAATACTATGTCAGAGCAAAGGAGATTTTAGAGAAACAGCATCAGAAATGATGGCAGCAGGAAAAGAAAAAAGTTAGTCCTGAAACATTTACACTAACAACAACAACGAGTGAAAGTAACTACAGAAAATGTCATGCGAGTTTTGACATCTACAGATGATAGAGCATTAATTTTAAAAGCCAATCTGTTCTTTTCCTGCAAAAGCAAAAGAAGGCATTCATAATAAGAAAGGTATACATTTAGGAAAAATATCCTTACAATGACTAAGAAATGGAGTTTTTTCTGGAGTTCAGATTTAGTGCTTGAGACATGGTGTTGGACATTTAAGAATTAGTGTTTGCCAAAGGGACCCAACATACCACACATACTTTTCCCCATTTTCCTATTTTAACCATGATGCCTGCCTTACTCCGGCAAATGTTTCCTTTACCAAATATTGACTTTTTAATGCCAAACACTGATTGAGGAATTTCACTGAACGTTTAAAGAGTTGAATGTAATGTTAATACTGAATGTCAAAAAATTGAGATAGGCTTAAAAAACTGTCTGAAAGTGATTCATCCATCAGCCACTAAAATGGAATATGCATGTTTATTAGCAGTCTGAACGCTTTCATGGTTCACCTCTATTTTAGAAAATGCTGATGTGACAATACAGTGTTTTGACGTGGGAAGTCACATTACAATATTTCATTTGCTGTCATTCATGAAACATGGCATAAAATGGCAGAAATTTAAAGCAGCAATGTTTTTTGTTGGGGTGATTGACAACATTCTCAATTCAGATCAAGAACATTTCATCTCGTTCATTTTCTTCAACATTGTCCTCATGAACTTAACATTTTCATAAAAGGGGTAATATTTCTAGCCAGTCATGAAAATAACAAAGAGGAATGCTTTGGAATATAGAAAGTAGGACCAATAGTACCACAACCTTCCAGCCTTCAGGATTTTGTGAAAAGCAGAGGGGTGGGGGGAAAGAGAGGGAACTACTAATGAACACTAAAAATTAACAGACACGTCTAATTATATGTGAGGTCCCAGATTTCAAAAACATTACAGAGGTTATTTGATACACTTCTGTGACTATGCCAAAGTTCAAGGCTCTATTTTTCCCTACAAATCCCAATATAAACTAGCACCTGAAGAGGTATAAATGCCACATCCATTCCAGCCCTCCATTGTTCTTAGGATAACTAATGTCTGACATCTGGAACAGCCTCCCAGTAGAAATAATGAGGGCAAACAATTTTGAGAGACAGCTTAGTAACCCAGGAGCTCTCTTCCAGTTTGTGTCTTACGTTCCTAAAAGCTCATGCTTCAGGGTTTCAGATGGCCACTTGTAGGGGCCAGAAAGAACTTCTGCCCCCAAACAATGTATTCTGTTTTTTTGTTTTTAAATCTCTTTCCTCTGAAACATCAGGAATCTCCACAGCTGGACATGGCTCTGAGGTGGCCCCAAGCATTCTGTCTGTCAAATGCTTGGCTGGCTGGTTCTTGCTCACATGCTCAGGGTCTAACTAATCACCATACGTGGGTTCAGGAAGGAATTTCCCCCCCAGGTCAGATTAACAGTGACCTTGAAGAGGTTTCACCTTCCTCTGCAGCATGAAATGTGGGTCACTGGACAGGATTATCTGGCTATATCTTGCTTAATTAATTCTCTGCCATTGGACACTGGTGCACCTCAGTCCCTCTAAGTCTTTGCCAGTAGCACATAATAGTCTAGTCTTCTGTGGGCTGTAATATTTTGGTCTAACTTCAGTTGTTGGGTTTAGTGTGCCAGTGCTGGGTGGTGTTGGTAGCCTGTAATATACAAGAGGTCAGACTGATCATGTGGTCCTCTCAGACCTTAGAGTCCATGATTTTATGAACTCTGAAGACTGAGTTCTCCTGTTCACAGCCACCAGTGAGAAGCCAATCTGATAATCACTTTAGCCCTATGGCCGCTAGCAGGATGCGATTCAAAGCAATCTATGATTTTTTAGGAAATTCGTGCAAGTGGCTGCAGATTATGAGACAAATTTTGCTTGCTTTACTCATACAAATGTGGTTATGGGAATCATTGATTTAATGGGGTTAAAGCTAGCAGGATTTAGACTAACAGTCCTAAGTCTTCAACCATTATTTTTCCCCACAGGTAAGCTGCCTTGATTCACATCTATCTAGCTAACACAAAAATGAAGCTGTTCAGCTTTAGCATCCAGCAGTGGTGCCTATCATCTGTTTTACAGCAAAGGGAAGTTGGGGAAAACTTTTTTGGCCTTATTTTCCTTATTTCTTACCAACCATCTTTGAATTTTTCTCATGAACAGCAAAAAAACCAAACTTAAAACCAAAAAAACCCAACAGTTACAGAGGTCTAGGAAACTTTGCATCAGTTAGGCAAACAGGTTGGGCCCTAAAGAATAGCTCTCAACTCTTCTCCTACATTTGTAGCTAAGCAATAATTTGACAATCTGTCTGGAAATTAGGTATCAAAATGTATTTCCATTGCCTTTGACATTTTTTTAAAGATTTTTTGCAAGAAAGAGAAAGAAAGGTATAGAAAGGGAATTGTACCTAACACAATTTGGTGCAATTTCAAGATTTAGTAACAGACATTTGTGTTGTTACAATGTTTATTATTATATGGCTTTCAAATATAGATTGTAGATTATATGGAATGTAGGTGACTGGCAATCTAGCCAGCCTGACCAGGATTCTGGATGAAAATCAGAGAGGAATGAATCAGACTAAAATGGGAAACTTCACAAGCAGAACAGTCAACAATCATTGGTGTCTACAGTGAAAGTTTTCTTGTTTTTACATAAGACGACATTGCCACAAAAGAGATTACTGCCATGTGCCTGATCTCATGTAGAGAGGGGCTTGAACTGAAAGCCTTATCTGCCTGAGCATCCCTGATCTTTGCTGGGGTTGGGAGTTTGGTATCTGAATCCCAGGTTAGCTCATCTCTATAGTTAGTACAGCACTGAGATCTGACTGGAGCATTGGTCACTGTGCACAGCAGCAAACAGATGTCTAACTTCTTCACAAGCGTTGTCAAGATTTCACTGGGAAGACTAGATTTCCAGGATGGCTTTGTTGTTAATAGGTACTGAAAGCTACTGTCACTAGATTTAGCTATTAGTCTTTGCCCCTCCAGTAATATAAAGTCAGATTCTTAATAAAGTGATTTTTAAAGGCTTGATGAAAGACTATTAAGCAAGTATTAGTTTTATAATACGTCTAAGGACAGAGAAATTGCAATTGTCTGAAAATTGTAACATGTCAAAAGCCCACCTCATCCAAAATAATGAAAATAAATATACAAATCCTGGTTATTAGTGCCAAATTTTTCAAGAATGTCTTGAGTGCATGGACCAGATAAACTGATGTAAAACTGCACAGTGCCACTGAAATCAATGGAGTAACAAGGATCTGGTGCAATATGTCTGTTTTGTGATACACCTCTGTGGATTCCACAATTTTTTGGATGTAATTCCTGCAGGTATTTCATTTTAAAACACCTGTTCAGACCATGACCCTGCAGTGCTGAAAACTGTCTGATGCATCAGCTGAGGTAGCCTGAACTTTTTCAAATCAGCAGCTATGTGTGGGGATTTTCAAACAAACATTTTGGACCCAATTCTCATTTACACTAAAGCCCTTTTTATGCTGCTCCAGCTGTGTAAAGATCCCTTAAAAAATATGGTAAGTTTCATTTGAACTCACTTTAAGGCACCCAGAGTGGTGTAAACTGGCCTTAATATAAATAAGAATCAGACCCTTTCTGTCTAAACTGATGTTAGTATGTGAAGCCTATGGTGTATAATTAAAAATGCCTAATTCACCAAAGACAATGTTGGCTTAGCGAAAGCTTGTCATCTACATGGTTCTAGAGTCATGCATTATGAATTTTATGCACTGACTTATGTTTGAGTTGTCGCTATTATTATGTGATGAGAGCAATATATGGAAAACATGCATTCAGCTTCTACAGTTTAGGGGTTGCTGTAATTAGAAGAAGTTAATTTTTGACAGCTATTTCCAAAAACAGGAAAATATGAGTTGCAGCTTGAGATGCCTTGATACTAGAGATAAAGAGAGTCTGTCAAAAGATCTACCAGTGACCTCTGCTTTTTTTTGTCTACAGGGAAAATTAGCATTTAACTTG
Source organism: Emydura macquarii macquarii (assembly GCF_026122565.2). Lineage (NCBI taxonomy): Eukaryota > Metazoa > Chordata > Testudines > Chelidae > Emydura > Emydura macquarii. The sequence goes on from NW_027130432.1 coordinate 6,985,844, forward strand.
AGAACAAAAAGTTTGCTAAAAATTACAGTAATAAAACAAATTTATAAAGAGATTCTAATTAGTAATGGTTAATAAACAAGGCATAAAGTGTTTGTTGCGTACATAAGCACTTTCATATTATTGTTCATCACATGAACAAAACATGAAAAAAGTAACTGTAATGAAAACCGACAAAATATATTCATGAAATATCACTGGTTTGAGAAACAGGTTTCTCAGTGAATTTTCAGCTGTGTCCTTCATTTAATGGAGCAAAGTTTAATCTGGTTTACTAAATCATAGAATATTATTCTACATAAATGGCTGTGAAAAATTAAAAGTAACAGAGATAAAATAATCTCTTCTCATTTCTTAAAGCACATAGATCACAAAATAACATGTAATTCCCCCCACCCCAATATTTGTTTAAGAACCAGTAACAACTAGAGGAAGGTGAATATCTGAACAAAAACATTCTATAGTTAATATCTAAGGATTATTAATATGTCAAAATATAAATATTAATTATGTTATCAAGCAGAATTAAAAACAAAATGTCTATACAACACAGAAGGAACCCTGTTTCCCCTTCCCAATCCCACTTAAATTAATTGCATAAACACAATTTCCCTACTGCAACCAATTTGTTGGAATTTTGCACAAGAGCATTATTCACAATTACAAAACAATATTGTTCTTTTTGGGTCCAAATAATCTTCCTCCTCCAGTTATTATTGGTTCTTAAACAGGAATGAGTGTGGGGGAGGGGAGGGAGAATGGATGCGGGGTGAGACTAATTTTGTGACTTACATGCTTGAAAAAATTAGAAACAAATATAAAAGGTGGATAAAAGGTCTCTCGCAAACTATATGTCCAAATACTGGAGTCCCATAATATTATACACGATAGCTTTCCAAACTGACAAATGGATAGGAGAGAAGGAGATGAACAAGGAGGACCTTGCATACCGATTCTTTTTAAATGTAGGTTGCAGGAGGAGTCTGAAAACATATGCTCCAATTACACCACCATTCTAATTGCTAAAGAGATCTCTGGGAGTGCAGGAAAAAAGCATCCTCAGCTACTCAAGACTTACTGTTGGCTTGATGGACCAGGGGGCAGGATCCATAGCCCCTCATTAGATCATCTGATATGCGTGCGTCTGCTTCATTTCAAGAGCCACAGGACACCATCACTTAGAGTGCATCCCTTTTTGAAGAAGTGACTCTAGAAATGGCATTGTGAAGTCCAAGCTTCTTTTGTCCCATTAACTCCAGATCAATTCTCCCCCCTACTCAAGGAAAAATGTTCTTACTCCTACCTCTGAAAATTCAACCTCTGATTTGAGAACCAGTCTGAGTTCTTTCCTTCTTCTGCACCATCTTTGGTAATAATAATTCTGCAAATCACTCTTTTCAATGGGGTACATAGTTTGCAATTTGGAGTTTAATCAACAACTGTGTTGACGATGGAGAAGAATTAGAATCTACCCCAATTGTTTACATTTGTGCTGGCTCTACAGTTCGAACAGGAGTTAAAACAAACACAGCAAAATAACCAAAGGGGCCATGATGCCCTGGAGGGCGGTAATCCAACCCCAGAAGTCACAGATGCTCCCAAATAATAGTGTGGGGACCACAGATGCTTACACCCAAAAACTCTGCAGAAAACAATGCCACAAAGTTAGCACTCCTCCCTTCCATACTAAGCCAAGATTCTCTGGTTCTCAGCCCCTCTAACCACATTCTTAGTTGCTGGAATATGCCACGTGCAGAATGTCCCCGCCTGTTGGACCACAATTGTGACTTATTTGCACCAGAGTCCCATGTCCCAGCCTCTCTTTCAAAGTTCCCTTCCCCTTTCTCTAATTCCTTCCCCTCACTGCAAGCAGCAATACTTAACTCTCTCTTCTGAATCTCCCTCTTCATTCTCTCTCACCTGCTAGTTCACACCCTTCATTATGCTGTCTTTCCTCCTCTTCTCCCTCCCACCCCGTTTTCCCCTTGTTCACAGCTCACCATTAAACGCATTTGCCAGTGTCAATTCTTCCAGTAACAAGCAGGGTTAGGCATAAGGAGAATCTCAGCCAATAGACCGTTCTGTGAGCATGCTGGTGAATTTGTGGTTGTTTTCTTCTAAGAGCCAACGTCAAAACTATCATCACCCCAAATGTTCCAAGTTCACTGGTCAATTTGAAAAATCATCATCTCTTGAAAATAATGCCACTCCCCTTTCTGTCCTTTACATCTCCCCCTTCTCTCCTCTACCTTCAACCTCCCAATGCTTTCCCTTCTTCTCCTATTACTTCCTACTCCCCATGATTTGCCTCATCTCTCACTTGTGACTGATTTTTTTGGTTCACATAGAAATTCTTCAAAGATCTTAAGGAGGCAAGGTACCAGTATGTATTTCTGCATACAGTTGTATTTTTGGAAGATGGTGAGCACTAATACCAACATTCCAGAATGGAAGCCTAATTTTATGGTGTTAAGTTCTGTTGCCAGAAGGATCAGTAGAGGAGACAGGGTATCTTTAGCATGCGCCTCATGCAAAATTAAAGGTCTCCAGTAACACAATTAACAAGCACCAGTGTGATTAGGCCTTTTGTACAGTAAGTGTCCAAGTTCTGAAGTTCTCCACAAAACCAAATTACACTTCATTTAAAGGACCTTCCCTCTGCATCCACAAAACTTGGGCATCCATTTTGCTAGCTTTGCTGAAAGAATAGAGTAGCTCTCCACTGATCATGCCCTGTTCAGAAAACATGATTAATCTAGATGGATGGAAGGCAGGTTTTCAGATATTATGCAAAGATCTTAGCCAAAATCTAAAAAAAGAGTCAAACTACAACTTAAACAATTTAACAATTTAATTTTTGGGAATTACTGATGTGAGGGCCAGTTAATTCAGGTAAGAAACCCTCCTCTTCGCACACTGAAAATGTCTTGAAAATAACCTGTTTCATACATTCACTGCTGATTAGCACTGCCTAATCACAAACTATGACTTAAATTCTGCTCTTGGTTTCCTGTATGGAATTCACATCAAAGTCAGGGGGGAGTTGCACATGCTTATCTGTGAGAAAAGGCGGGTGGGGTAATATCTTTTATTGGACCAACTTCTGTTGGTGAGACAGACAAGCTTTCAAGCCACACAGAACTACTTCTTCTGAAGAGCTCTGTGTGGCTCGAAAGCTTGTCCATCCCGCCAACAGAAGTTGGTCCAACAAAAGATTACCTCACCCACCTTGTCTCCCTAATATCCTGAGACCAACATGGCTACAACTACTCTGCCTGCTTATCTGTGAATAGACTAGACTTCCTAATGGAAAGTAACCATAAAATAGCAGCACACATTGAGTGATGACAGGCTAATTCACAGCCAAGGCAGTACCAAAACTGGTGCTTCTAAAAAGGTTTTAAAAATTTAGCCATTAATAAGTTCTTCCATAATTATGATGTTAGAGAACTACTGTATAATCACTGTAATGTTCCTTTAAGTATAAAGGATCATGGATTTCTGCAAATCTCCATTGTGCCAGACAGTAAGAGCCACTTATAAGGAGTGATAAGGGGGGTAAACACACTCCTAGCCATGGCTAATATGGTAGAGCTTTTCACTTCACGTGGGGGTCCAATAGTGTTGGATTAAGCCTATCTAGTTTCCTTTACAATGATGTATAGGGTGAATTTTTAAGTGCAAATCACTGACGCAAATAATGAGAGATTAACCAAAGAGATATGTATGCTGTATTTATTACTATCATGGTACTTAAGAATTGTTACAATTAAACCAAGGACCAATTCCAAAAGCGACACTGGAACAAGTAGTAAAAACAGCTCAGTAAATGGACTACAGGTAAGGATGTTTTCAGAAAGAAGCAACAGTGAAGGTTTGTCTAATTTGTTATTTCACTACATAGTTCTGCTGGAGTGGTAGAAAGTTCAGAGATGAACAACAAAAACGTTTGCAAGAATCCCTAAAAGTGTGTGTAAAATAATGAATGCCACATGTTTGTATTCCTTACTGGATACAAAGAGAAAGCAAAATACAAACACTGTTCATTCTTGAGCACACTCTGGGCTACATCTCCCAAGGGATATTTCCCTTTGCCTCTAAGTCTCCTTCAAAGTCCACTGCAGGATTCTTCCTTATCTTTTAGCTGAGCACTGCCTCCCAGGACTTTCTCCCTAGAGGCCCTTTTCTTCCAGCAAGTTCCCACTGCTTCCCCATCCAGGGGACTCTGGCAAGTCTTTCCCAGGCTGCTGCTCCTGCTCCCTGAAGCCTTTGCCATCCTTCCTTACTGATCGCCCCAGTCTTTATATGGCATACCAGTCTCCTCCTCAGCTGCACCTGATTAATGGACAGGACTGGCCCCCGGCCCCTGGCCCCTAAATGGGAGGACCACCCTATTACAGGTTGCCTTTAAGAGAATGAAGAAGAATTTTTCTATCTAAAATTTTCTGTGTATGAGTTCCACATATCTCTATTGGCAAATTCTGACTCCATCATATAACCCTGGAAGGGTCATAAAAATAAAATATACTGAAGCAGAGACCACGTGATCAAAAACAGCTGTGTAATCCACTGTGAGTGGCACCTCACGTGGGCAGGGCTTGACACTTTCTGTGCCACTCCACCCACCCTCTCTGTTCAAGGCCTCACTCAATAGAAGAATTGTTTTGCAGGCCTCAGGGTTAAACTCATTAACTCCTCTCAGAAACTGTTGGATGAGGAGGTGGGCACTGCTGTCAAGCTCCCAGTAGCATGAAGATCTGCTGCTTAATCTTCTAATATACTTCAGGTAAGGTTATTTTTTTATCCTGAGCATGAGATACCACATACAACTTTTTAAAAACTACATCAATCTGAGAAAGCTCTCCAACTCTTAGCAGTCCACAAAAGAAAGGTGGATGTAACTGATAAAGAAAGGGCCAGAGAGTCTAAAGCAGCCTTTCACATAGCAAGCCTGAAGGGATAAATCACTGAGGATGCTGTGGAAGATCAAGATGATACAAGTGAGTACAAGTTATAAGTGCAGAAGGATGTGGGTTGGTTTATTGGTCAACTGCATTTGGACTTCAAACCTGCGACTATCAGGATTAAGGTTGCATTGTCCATTTTAAACCTTTCAGTATCAGGAAAGGAAGAGAGGATCCCTGCAATAAGTTCTTGTGAGAGAATGTCATTATAACCACATCCTGCACTTTCTGAAAACTCTAGAAATTAATTTAATTAGCACACAAGGTCAAGTGCTGCTCCCCCATCAGAGGCTGATATGACTAGGTCTTCAGATGAAGGAACATCCTTTGTACTGCTGTGCTTTTCAGGATGACTGCTCTTAACAGCAAATAGCTTAGATGTCAAATATCTAATTTCCTCTTTGGAGACAGCACCTTACATCACCTCCAAAAGTTTGGAAAACATGTGGAGCTGAGAATGGGCCAGTTAGGAGAGTCATGCTTTGAAATATCTGGCGACAGATCATCAAATCAAATGTTTTGGTGGGACACAACTGCTGTCTTTAAAATCCATGGGTGCTATAAAATACCAATCTCTGACTGCTGGTGTAACGGACAACATGAACTCCACCTTCGTATTTATGTATTTGAGTCCTGCAGAGAAGTTGAACCAATTGAGATCTAAGAAAGCTCCAACGTCATCCTATGTTTGATACCACGAGCAGCCAAAAAAATTGCCTGATTTCTATGCTTACTATTTGGAGAGAACTATCGCAAGAATCCAGTAAGAAGATGGATATATTGGTTTACATCACATCTCTTGTGAGATGAACTGGGAGATGTGGAGAGGCTCATATATCTTGAATTTGAGGGCAAAGTCTCTAAAGTACTTTTAGAAATAATTCTCTCTCATTCCCTCAGGAAATTATCCATCCTGTCTTCTAGGTGCAGCTGAAGGGAATGAGTCAGAATCTACATCTGGTATTGTGGGTTCCTCCCAACGCGCTCTCTTCCTGCCTCATGCACGACAGGACATACAGAAATGGTCTTGACTTGTAGGATGGGCTGAAATGACATTGTCAGCTCTCCTTTTCTGTTCTACTAGAAAGGATTCTTTTAGATCTGATCGTTCTTTCTTCGCCCTATCAAAGTTATCATCAAAGAGGTGCATCCCTCATTACCCCCACCCCAATATAAGCTAAGACAAAGAACTCCTACTTACCTGGGAACTCACTGATCCATGGAGAGTGTAAATGGGTCAAAATGGACAGTAATACTACTGTTTGCCATGACTTCAGCAAGAAAGTCTGCCAGCATGTGACATTCAAGTTTTCGGGTTTTTAGATTTATTTGAAAACATCTTTGTAGAGGTCTCATGTTTCTGAAGATCCCTTTTGACTATATGCTATTAAAGCTTTGACTATACATAAACTTTAGGACAGCCCCTTGTTCCTTAAAATAATGCTCAAAAGACTAATAAAGCAGACTCCATCTTCTTTATCCAAAGAATCAGAGAAGCATCATCATCTACAGGAATACATTTTTTTAAAACTATCTTACAATGTACAGTACCTCATAGCTCACATTTTTCCCTGTGGAAGCTTATATAGTGTTATGGGGCTATTCGTGAAGTGATCAGAGGCTGAAAAGTACTACTGTTATTACTACTGCAAAAAAAGGCTTCCTGTTTGAAAATACTAGGAACCACTTGAGAAACTGGATGAACTGAGAATGGACCAGTTTCAGACATTAATGGTTTTACTGCCAAAGAAAAGCACCCTCCCTTGCAGGATCACTAAGAATAATTTAAAAAAACTAGTTATTGGTTTCTTTTGTTGTCCCTCGCCCCGTCCTCCCCATTAGGTATAGCACAGCTCCTTCCTGGCGAGTAAAATTCCTCCATGGGTAAGCAGAGAAAAAGGCAATTAAATACAAAATGCTAACAAGTTGTCTGAGTGAGACAACTATGTTTCTAAATATTCTCTGGGTTTATGTACACCTACAACAAATAATTTTTAGGTCAGAGAAAAATAAAAGTTATGGCAAATCTAGAAAAAGTGGCACATTAGGATATTTATATAAACTGTCATTCCTGTGTTTTCCCCAAACCTCATGTGTTCTAAGCAATCAATCAACAGCCTCTGTGATCAGTCTCTAAGTCCTGATGGAGTAGGAAGATGTCATCCAGAGAGGAAAACATGTGGAAAATCTGTTGGCCATGTGTGTCATTACTGATGTCAACATTTAGGTAAATATGCAAGAACCACCTAAGATTTGTATACCTACTGCATAACCAAATAATGGAGAAAGCTTTTCCAGAATAAGTGTCTCTGCCTTTAGCTCTATCTTTTGTCTAGGTATTGCAACACATGTGATTCAAAGCTCTCCAGCAGTTTGGAGACAACAATACATTTCCAAATAATTATTTAATAAACTAATGAAAGCTTTCAGCTTTAATTATTGTCATGAGGATCTGAAAACAGACATATCCCTAATGTACTTCTTTCCCATGTTACCCATTATACAACTAATTTTAGAAGGCAAAACCAACATTTATTTTCTCCTGAGATGCCCAACAGAGTTTCATTAAATCTGAGTTATAAACGACAGATAACATCAACATAGAAGATGCAATCAGATTGGGGGCAGATTATGGCAATTGATGCTGTAAAAAAATCAGGCCTTTCTATATCTGTAAAAATGTCATCGATACTGCTGGAAACATATTCCTGTAATGAATGGTTCTGACTCCGAAACTGTGCTCATATGCTACAACAATGGAACACCGAGACTGCAGTGACTGGCACTCTAGAAATAACTAAAATAGATTGTTAGATTTAGAAGATTGCAAATATAATTGGATTAAAAAAGTGTTATCCTAAACACAACACTGGGAAACAAGCTGTCTTACAGGAAAGGTTTACCACAGGCAGCAAATGCTTATGTTATGCTAAACCCTACTGTAATGTCATTTAGCATTTAAAAAAAATCAAACAGTAACCTCAAATTTCAAGCCACTAAGTCTCAGTAATAGTTTAAGGAGAGTTCAAAAGCAAAACAGAAAAGTCAATGTCCAAAGGTATCAGAACAGCAGATCAAAGTGTGAAAAGGGATTAATTGCATCTTCAGCAAATGAAGTTTAAAATTCTAGTGTATAGAGAAGGTCTTTTTTGAAATGGTAATAGGCTATACCTGAGCTGAAAAGACAATTAAGTTAATGTGTTAATTTATGGTATCTGGCAGTAATATTTTTATCCTGTTAATTATATAGCAGACAGCAAATGTATATAATATGAAAACTCCATGCTGAGATGACATGCTTGCTGGCTAGTTAAGTGGCTGCATTTATCCTATAATTAGCTTGCAGGAATGCGATTTGCATTGCATACCCAACAGTATACATAATGTCAACTATGCCACAAAAGCCTAAAATGGAAACTGAAACTCTCTTAGCTTTGACCTCTGTATATAACAAGTTGATGCCTCTTATGACCTCCTGCTCTTTGTATTCAACCACTCACCAACCCCTGCCCCTCCAAAAAAAAAACAAAAACAAAAAACCCACTGATGTAATTCTAAAAATATGATAAATTCAAAATGCCAGGAAATATAGAATTATAGTTGAAAATAAGGACTAATGTTTCAGCCTTTACTCACTCCTGTACAGGAAATAAAAATAATGAATGTTAACAGGGATTGTCTGGCCTTAAATTTTTGGCCTTAACTTTGAATACCCTTGCTTTTGTGCGTGATGGACAGGTTCCCACTCTAACAGTATTCATTTTTTGTGGATACATTATTTTGTACTGAAGTTTCATAGCTTTTTTAATATTTATAACATTTATAAAAATTTTCATTACCTATTGACCAAATTGCCCTGAACAACTCTCAAGTAGCCATTATTATTACTACTAATTCCTTGTATTGGAGTAACACCTAGTAGCCATAGTCATGGGCCAGGACCACACTGTGCTAGGCACTGTACAAATAGAACAAAAAGATGGTCACTGTCCAAAACTCTATGATCTGCCAGATAAATACCCAGGGTGAAAGTCTGGCCCCACTGAAGTCAATGGGCTTTTAGTCATGGATATCAGTGGAGTCAACATTTCACTCTATATCAGCAAGGCACAGATTCTACCACCCCAATTCAAGTGTGTCACACCTTACTCTGATGTATCCCACTGATTTCAAATGGACTACCTGTGGTGCAAGATGCTTTTCAAATTGCTGCTACTCAAGTTAGGCAGAATCTGGCACAACAGTTTTCTTTGTCATATTCATTTGCTTGTATGAGAGACCCCCATTTTCTACCTGGCATCCATTTTGTGTCTCCTGGCACGGCAGGGATTATCTCTTAGTTTTGTTTGTAAAGTATCCAACATAATGCAACCCTTGTTGGGACTGAGGCCATTGAGTGGTTTACTGCTCGTAGGAATACATGTATAATATTGACCAGTGAAATAATGAACAAAAAATGAACAGGACTAGCCCATTTCTCCCACTCACATGCCCACCTTTTCCAGCTGGCTACACATGCCTCTTTGGGTATGTCTACACTGCAAGGGAAGGTTTGATTGCAGCACTGGTAGGCCTATGCGGGCTAGCTTTAATCTAACTAGCATGGAGTTGGCAATACTGTTTAAGGAAGGGGGAGGGGTTATTACGTTGAGGAGAGGGAAAGGGACAGGGGAAAGAGAAGAGAAGGTGAGTAATATTTGCCTCTTAGCATTCACAAGCTAGACAATAATTAGATATGTTTGCTCTTTCTGAGACCTCCAGTGTCTTAGCTTAAACCTTGTAGCACATCCAAATGTCATGGTGATGGTACCAAATGAATGCTTGAAATATAAAAAGAAAATGATTGGGGCCAAAATATTCTAGTGATTCTGGGTCTTTTGATTTTTGGGTGCTCAAGCTGACATACTTGTAAAGGGGCCTGATTTTTATTTTTTGGATTATTGGCCTTAGATTTAACAACTCATATTTAGCACAAATAAAGAACATGGAAAGAACAAAAATATATGTAGTTTTGGGAATTTCTTTGTCAGTCTAAATTTGAGGAAAATATGTACTTGTGCGCACATATATGTGCAGATTATCTATATACATTTCTTTATCCAACATAAAAATCATCATTAGTTACCATTCGACTCCTATTAATGTCATCATCAAATATTAAAGAATCATGAATTAGTGGCAACACAGTGACTCAGTTGTTACCTGTCAGCTCCATGTTCTTGGGGAACCAGGACGTAAAACCCCTATTTTCTGATTCACCTGAAAACCTCTCCTCCCCTCTTTCCTCAGCCTCTGCTTAAATCAGAACCGATCACAGACGGATTTATCAAAAGCAATGGAAAGGCAGTGAGGAATACACCTAAACCTCTCTGAACAAAGGTGACAGGATTAAGGCAACTCCCCTAGCCTCGTCTATATCGAAGATGAAACAAGGAAACATCTCTATTAGCATACCGAACAAAGAACCAAGTTTCAAGGCAGGGACCGCACTGAACTCTGGGATCAGCGAAGCAGGGAAGCATGGCATGACGGGAGATCTCTGCTCCAGATGTTAATGAACCCACACCTACACACACCCAGCTCACCAGTTATCAGACCAGTTCTAGTCATAGATCCTTTATTGATATCCAAAACACTGAATCTGCCTGATTGCATTGTGTACTCCCTGGAAGGAACACTGCCCATAGCCAGGAATGATCAGTTCCTATTGTCCAGCATAAACAAAACAATTCTGGTATACTGCCTTGAGTCATTGTTTACCCATAAACAAACCTAGGTGTTCTCCCTTGAACCATTGTTTCTTCCCTACAAAAACTCCAACTCAAGTTCAGACCTCTGTTCTGATGCCTGGATCTAAAAGCTGCATCAGTTCCACTGGGACTTCACCTTTTCCTGACTGATTGTGTTAGGGACTCTGCCTGTCTCAAGCACTCTGGACCCTAAGCTGAGCAGCCTGTCTCCTTGGAACCTTTGACCAGTTCAAACTACGCTGAGTGGTGAGACCCCCAACTCTCTCTCTCCTCTGATTAAGCCCACTTTTTCCCCTCAGACCTACTTTGCTCACTCGCGCTCGCTCTGTGTCTGTGTGTGTCCAGGTATAACTTTCTAAACCTGACTTTTGCAATCAAACTTGTGCTAGATTTCCCCAGTACCCCAATTGAAATCATGTAATATTGTAAATGTTTAGTTGCTTTTCTTTCCTTGTTCTATTAGTATTGTAAGTTTGAGATACCTGGCAATAAAAAAAACTTTTATAATCAAGGTGGTTCCAAACTCTCTCCAAACTTCATTTACTCCTTTGTGTTCTTGGCTTCCCTATCTTGCGCCACAGCAACGCTTCTCTTACCTAAGCTAAAGATCCCTGTAGCGCCCAAAAATCCTGTGGGGTTTGCTCATCAAAGGGGTTACTACTAAAACAATTGTACAGTGAGATGGGGATAGCGAAGTGCTAAACCTGTGGCATATAAGGGTGGCAGCTTAGCACTGCTGCTCTGCCCTGCCTGTGGAGTCCAGGGACATTAAGAGAGGCAGCTGGGAAGTGCTGTTTTGACCCATCCTGCTAAGTTCAGGGACATATAAAGGGTCAGCTGAGTGCTGAGAAACCCGGTCCACTCAGATGCACTCTGTTAATCTGTGAATGTGTGTGTGCGTGTGTATATATGTGGGTATTTATTTGAGTCTGGGGCTGGAGGAACCCAGCCCTGGGAAACTTAGGTCCTGCAGAATAGCTCCATTGGGAGGGGACTTGCAGAAGGGAGAAGTAAAGCTCCATATACAAAACACAAGTAATACAAGCAGTACATTAATAGAATTACACCCCCCGCCCCAATAACCCCTAATAAATGAGTTTACCCCAAGATGACGGGCAAATCTGGTAACACAGTATACATGTCTTACCACATAACTGTCACTGCTAGGGCTGGCTGAAATTTTTCCAGTGGAAATTAAAAAACAAACAAAACAAAACAAAACCAGAAATCTGCGCTTTCAACTAAACAAAGTCCTCCATAGAAAGTGTCTGCTTTCTTTGGAATTTTTAACTTTTTGATAAAAAAAAAAAAAAAAAAAAATCAAGAACTCAAGAACTATGAGATGAAAACCAAAAATATTTTCAGATGAAAACATTTAGTTTTCAATTTTTCAACAAAAAGAAGTAATTTTATTGCGGGGGGAGGGGAGGGGGAGGGAGAGGGGGAGAAGAAGGAAAAAACAACCTATTTTCCACTCAGCTTTACTCACAACACCCAAATGCATGCTCAGACTCATCACTTCCACTACAAACTCTCTTTTAATTCCCAAATAATACCACCCACAAAGCACACATGTAATTTGATAAAATTACTCTCAAATACACAAATCTAAACTCTAACCTCAGTGAGATTAAAATACTTTATTGCAAGATAACATTTTAAAAAAATAAAGTGTATTTCTACATACAATGTTATGAAGGTCAGTGTTATGGTTGTGCATTTAAGGGTGATTTTTAAAAATTGGATACGTGGGTAGTTATATGTTACAAGTGAAAGGGGTTTTGTATTGTGTGGTCTTGCAGCTTTGACAAGTCGGAAAATTGTGTAACTGCTGGGAGATCCATGGAGTGTCTGGTATTTGGAAACATACAAGCGGCAAGTCTTTTACCTTTTTGTTCTTTTCATTATCTGTTTCAGTATGAAAAACAATAAAATAATAATAAAAAGGGTTTTCTGAGGATATGAGGAATCTGAGAGCAAAAATGGCAGCATATTACTTTAAAAATAAACATATCTGGATAATTCAATAAAATAAAAATATATCTAGATTGTTTGTGCATGTTACGTACAGAGGCTAAGATTTGAATTGGGATACTGAAATCCTACCTTGATAATGTCAGTGCAACTTTATCATTGGAATGCCAGCCTAATACACACTAAGCATACATACATATATGTATCACAAAAGCTTGTGCCTGCATGCGTACACACACATGCACAAAATCAAACTTAAAATTCCACATTTTGATGGTTTTAAGGATAGCAAGCTGAATAAATGTCATTGGAAAGAATAGTTCAATCAATTAAATCTTTTTCCTGACACCTTTTCTTGCCTTCCTGTAGCTCCTCTAAAATAGCAATGTCTTCTAAGAGCAAACAAAAACTAAAGATGCTACTCCGAATATTCCTACCTATGCTGTACCAATTTCAGCAATTGAGCCAGTAAAATGCATGGAACCATTGCTTACACTTTATCTTTTTGCTGACAGGCAACTGCATAGGAAGTGACACCCTGGAACAGTGCCTCAAGATTCAGAAAATCAATGATATATATGATAGTTACAATCCCCAAAGTGTTCACCAGGACCAGACATTGAACTGCCGTCTAAATTCAGCATGAGACATTTAATAGGCAGTGAAGTTTGATCCTAATCACAAACACAAAATTGAAAAATCTTTTAAATACTTGGTAAGTATTACAATGAAGCTCTCTTCTGTTTTTCTTCCTTCACATCTTTTAAAAAGATTCTAATCTTCTCCTTTATATGTTTCACACAAATTATCCTGATGCAGATGGACTATTTTTCCAAAATCCCAAAGGATTGTTAATCTAGAAATTAATCAACTGGATGCTGCATGAGCTGTTTAAGCAACAGTTGTTTCTTGTCCTGGTGGAACACATCACTTTGCAACATGTTCAAACACAAGCTTGATTCATCGCAGTGGGCACAGGAGAGTGTAGCATGCTAGCCAGCCTACGGGCATCTGTGCCAAGTGGTGGGAAGATCCATCCCTGAAGGAATGCAGGTAGTAACAATATCATTGCAACGGTCTTTTGTTCCCATTAGCAGAGAGTCAGCTTTTAGTTCTGTGTTTGGTTCTATAGTTGGTGGAGTCAGCTGATCTCAGGCATTCCTGGGATGCTCAGACTCAACCACTCACATCCAGTATCCACTCACCTCATTTTCTGTTATACTGCGTTATATGGTGCCACCGCAAAGTGGAGGGTTGAAGACAGCTCACACCACTACACCTCACTCCAGATGGCCTTTCATCACTCAGGGCCTGCACTCTGCTGGCCAAACTCAGATAGCGAATCAAGCCAATGAAAGGGTTCTTAAACTTCTCTTAAGAACCCAAGTTTCTTAGTTAACGGTTTACTGCTCTCCCATTGTTTAACCACTTTTATCAATGCTTCTAGCTTCTGGACCTCTGTTTACCCAACAGCTGATACCCCAAAATATTTAACCATCAAATCCTGAGACTAAAAATATTTAGATCACCTGAAACTTTTAAGAGCCTGACTTACACCTTAGCTTTATGTTAGACTGTTCACAGAAAAATCATCCTCTGCCTAGTGTGGCCGAGTTATACCAAGCACACTGGTAGTGCTATATTTATCTTCGTTTCTGGTAGCAAGCAGCCTGACTCATCTCTTTGACGAGTTTGCTATGGTCTCCACAAATCAGTTAGGCTCTCTCTCTCTCTCTCTCTCTGAGACTTCTCACTGAAAAAGCCTGTGGACTGGGCTTGGTTTAACTGATCAGGTCCACTGTCTTTTGCACTCCACACCACCTGCCGCCTGCTGCTCTGATATGTGGCCATTAAGGTTGCTAATAACGAATGTCGTGCCTTTGGAGCCAATATTCACTATGAGCATGAGGCACGCTGATCATCATCTTAAACTTGCACGATTCCAGCTGCTCAAGAAACTCTCTGACTTGAGAGCTATTGCCAGGTGCCACTTTGTCTCTGCTCGCCTTTCTGTGCAAGCTGAAGAAAGGAAACTTTCAAACCTCATCACCACTACTAAAAACACATGCTGGTAAAGACTCAAAAGACCTGTCCAAACATCTAGGTCCTATACTGTGACACAACCCAACTCTCATCAGTAAAGCTCCAGATGCACGCTGCTGCCATGCCACCCACCCTAAAATGTAGCGGCAAAGGTGTGAATTGCTGTGGTAAGGACAGGAATGGTTGCAGCCGCAAAAAGCACTAGGTTAGTATAAAAGGCACTAAGTGCCACTGTCATCAGCTGGGAATCCAGGAGCACCACTGGATTTTCCATATGACTTGCAAAAGTGTGATTCCAATTGAGAAGGATTGGGCACAGATCACCAATAGAGGGCCCACTCACCGCTCTCCTATTTCTCTGAATATCTCCCTGCATCTACCAGCAGTATTTCTTTCTTATCCAGTTTGAGCCTAAACCACTTGCCTCCATTCATGACACCGTATCCAGGCTCCTGTGAGAAGGAGATGTAGATCCGAGTTTCATCCTGGTTAGCTGGCTTTAGCTAATATTAATATTTAATTAGAAATCAGTCTCACTCGTTAGTGGGGAAAACGTTAAAATGTGGTTTGTGCAGTAGGATACTGCCCCAAGGAAGTCTCAGAAATAAATGCCACATTAAGCCTAACACATTTCACAGATATCTAACACCCACCCACACCCATATATTAAGCGAAAGCAAGAGGTTACAGTAACTTAGTCTCAGTTTGTGCAGCACTTGAAAAAACGTTGATATTTTTTTTTTAAGACAATCTCAAGGGGGAAGCTAGTGAGAAATCCTCTAAATGGTGTAAAAAACAAACAAACCCCCAACCAACCAACCAACCCAGAGCTTTAAGATCTACTAGTTTAAACAAACAGTTTTGTTTTGTCTTTAGCTGAAGCTAATGAAGTGCCCCACTTACTCTGAATAGCTAAAGGGTTATAACAACTAATACCAACATTGCCTTAGGTCAAGAAGCATGAGCTCAGCAACTGCCATTTAGTATTCCACAGCTATTGCAAATCAAGCCAGGAAATCCATTGAAGCTGAAGAAATAGAACCACCTTCAGTTCTGCTTTGAATTCTATAGTGTTTACTGAAGAAATAGAAGACAGTAGGAGCGATGATTTATCACAGCAAACAGTGAGGTAATATATGCAGTTGACGCTGGGATATGTAAACAATGCCCTAGCTTTTTTTTTTTTTTTTTTTTTTTTTTAAATCACTATCAAATAATTCCAACAATTCTTTGGATAATCATTTTTCTTTTTCCCCCTCCCTATTAGATAAACTGATGTTACCCAGAAGGCAATGAACCCGCTACATAGGCACACTGTGAAAAATACAAAGTATAGAAATACCATGTGGTACATATTATAAACATGGTTATTTCAAGTGAATGTGCTGTTCTAAATATGAAGCTAATGGACAGCATTGAACTAATGGAATGCAAAACCACTTCTGTTTTGAACGCCAAATGTTGCTTTGCCTTACTCACATGAAAAGTGTCATTGGCTTGGATTTGGCCCAAAGACGGGGGAAAAAGTCCTCTCCCACCTCTATTTTTCTTCCTTCCATTTAGTCATGTTATTTCATTTTATAGCACCAAACTATAACTCAGTGCACTTGTACAACACCTTTCCAGATGGTCTCTGATCATTTCTATCTGGTGACCAATGCTTCTGTAATGTAGTGTTCTGTTGATAGCGCTCTTAATACAGACAAAATTAAAATATTGTTGATTATCTAATTAAAATATTCTGATTATGTAACTATTTAATCCAAATCGTAACACAAAGGGCTGCTTTTAAAACACTAAAAAACACTTGAAACAGAAGTGTTTCAAATTGCCTACTGTTCACACTATATCCAGCTGAATTTCTAAGATTACAGCAAATTCTTGATTACAGGAAAAATCATAGCAGTTAAATGTAATTGGGTTCTCCTAAGAGCTGTCATGACCCACCTAGTGGCTACTACTTTGCCAAAAAGAACAAGGACATTGCTTGAGAAAATGGGACAAAGAAGGCATCTTTATGTTATTGTGGGACTTAGGGGTCAGGCAGACAAGAATTATTATAGATATGGGGAAAATGTCTCCATTCCTTCATTGGAAGAAATAAAGGAGTCAAGATCCCCTTGCCTTTGTTCAGCAAAGCAGGGTCACAGGCAGCCAACATAAAATAGCTCAGCACCATTGTGGAACAGCTGTCTTTGTGGTGTAAGGATGTCTGGTGCAATGGCAGAGACCAGGAGTCATCCTCCATTAGGGAAATTCAGGACTGCAGTGGGCAGCGCAGACAGCGGCTGGCTGAAGCTTACAACAGGTTCCCATGGCTGTACAGTAGAACCTCAAAGATACGGGCACCAGAGTTACAAATTGACGGGTCAACTGAACACCCCGTGAAACCAGAAGTACTGTCAGCAAATCAGGTAGCAGCAGAGGGGATTAACAAAAAAAAAAAAAAAAAAAAACCCACCCCCAAAACCAAGCAAATACTGTGCAGAGATGAAAGTCTGGGTCTGCACTGTTCCTGTAAGCCAAGGGTGCTGTTTCACCCCCTCCCATCCCACCCCACTTGGAGGGGGAAGCTGTTTTCACCCAACCCCCTCTCCCCCCTCCAAGCCCCAGAAAGAAAGCTGCCACAGCTGAGCAACTCATGCTGCAAGGAACTGAAGGTTGCAGCCAAAGCCTGGCCTGGAGCTGGAGTGGGAGTCAGCTGCACTCTGGAGAAGTTTTAAAAGGCCACAGCCTCTGCACCAATGCGGCCCAAGCTTTGTCCATGGCTGCACTCCTGGATCCTGCTGTGGAGGGACTACAAGGGGCAGAGGAGGGAGGGGCACTGGCAGCCAGCTGGCACCAACCCCCTGCCAAGTGCTGCCTCTGGAGCATGGCAAACAGCGCACTTAGCAGGGAGAGCCCTGGGGAGAGGCGGGTGAGGGCTAGGGCTTGTAGTGCCAAAGGTGCAGGGCAGGCCCCCCCAGTTCAGCCCAAGGCAAGAAACAGGAATAGGGCAGGAAGATGCTTGCAAACCAGGCAGTGCTGTCAGGTGCCACCTTTGCAGAGATCTCTCCCAGCCTCAGCTGGAAGACACTGACTGCAAGGTACTGTCCCATAATGCTTTGTTCACAGTTACGAACAACCTCCATTCCCGAGGTGTTCATATTTTGGAGGTTCTACTGTATTTTGTAATGTTTAAATAAAAATAAAATTAAATGCAAGCTCTCCAGGCCTTAAGAAGAAAACCAAAGTAAGGCTACGCTAACTTACACACCTTAAAGCACCTTTACATACACATGCATTCATGCTTCCCCTGGAGTTACACCGAGTGCAACCTGACCACTGCTCTAGATCTGGGGCAAAAGCCAAACAAGGAAAGCCATGTTGTCCTTTTCTGAGACTCTCACACACACTTCTCTATTGGTACTTCCCTTACCCCTGAGAGCCTAAATTAATCAGGCTACCATTCAGAATGGAGATGGACAGCAATAGAATTTTAAACTTCTCGTTTACCCATTCATCTGGATGATGAGACCTACGTAATATGATCAACATGTGGCATGTTAATCAAATCACACAAATGCCTCAGATTACAGTGAATTTGTCTAAAGGAAGTGAGGTATCATTCTAAATGAAATGATACAAAGGCTGCAAGTGCATCAAGCTACATCATAAATGAATGTAAATAAGCCTTGCAGGGTGGAAAAGCTGTGGTTTCTCCATCAGTCAAGGGCAACCTCTTGAACCAATTATGCAGAAACCTGGTGATCCCAAGGCAACATATGCCACTGATCTCTTCGGCCTACCCATCTGAGTAAGTCATCATATCAGAATTAGAATTGCCACTAGGACAATCTCAGCAACCTCTGCTGGATGGTTTCACAAACGTCCCTGTGTTTTGAAGTAGTCTCATCTCCTAATTGGCAAGTTTGGAGAGAAACACCAGCTTTATCCCTATTCTAGAGGGAAATTGGTTTAATAATTTAACCACCCTGTAAGGACTACCCATCCTTAAACCCAATTCAAACAAGCTGCACTACAAGGTTCATACCAACATCCAAAACCAAAGCAGACCAGTAGTTTTGACTGTATGATAGTGCATTCTTTCTGATATAGAAAATACAGTACTTGGCATAGTAATGTATACAGTGAACATGCATTGCTAACTTCCAGCACATGGGAGGTGAAAAAACTTCCTAGGAGCTGACAGATGGGGCAAAATAGCCCAAACCGTTTACAGCTCCCTTTACTTAAGGGAATTACCTCTCAGCCAGATAAATAATCAGGGTCAAGAGGGGCAACCATGTGCCCAATTCAAAATATTGGCTAATCAACTAGAATTTCCTATTCTCCGTCTCTCTCTCTGCTCACCCCTAGGAACCCTGGTCATGTGCTCTGGGAAGGAAGGTGAAGAACATTTTCAAAAACTGCCTCAAAACTGCAGGGCTATTTTATTCTTATTTTTTCATACCTGTTTTTTTGTGTATGCGCATAGGGTAGCCATAGAACTACCCATTTGGCAGGCACAAATGCAGCACGTGAAAACAATCTCAAGATTTTGCATTCATAAAAGTGCACGTATAGTTTTAAAGGCACATTATAGGACACCTTGAAAGATATTTGCAAGTTTAATTTACTGTCTGCAAGATGCATAACAGCAGGCAGCATATATTACTAGATGGAGAACACACAGAAAAATTGAGGCAGTACAGAAGACTGACTCTGGGTTGACTGTATGTGTTTAGGAAATGGAAAAATGCCTAATGCACCATTTCTAAACTTCACCAGTTGGAGAGGCAGCACATAAAACACTAGAAATGTCTTTGATCTTGGCAAAATTAGGAGATAGGATTGTATTTGGGTCAACCTCCCATTCCTCATGCGCCCTGTAGGAAAAAATATATCTGAGGAAGAAAAGAGAACAGCACAACAAAGGCTGGCATTGCTTGTTTGAATAGAGACAATACACGCAAGCATCTCTAAAATAAAGATATTGTGATTAGTTTATACATTCCTTTTTTAAAACTGCATTCATTTGATTTATATTTAAATAAAAATGATTAAATTTTATCTTCTAAGATGGAAATGTTGTGATAAATACTGGCTTATGGCCAAACTAATCTCTAAAGCCTACAGCTTACAGCCCCTGTTGTCTTGTATGGATATTTGAATGGCAATGGGTTTTATCAGTATTTCTAAAGGCACTCATTTAATTATGTAGTTGTAAGAATTTTCAAAACCCCAAAGAATTAACACTACCAATACATATTCATATTTCTCAAATTAATTCAACCTGAAAATTTGAAAATATTATTTTAAAAATATGCTCATTTATTTTTATTTCTGTAAACACAAAGCTCTATGCTAGTCTTATTTATGCTCCCTTTATTTTTGTTTAATTAAAAAAAGGATGGAACAGACCGTCTATTTATATTACATAACACTGGCCACTGGTCCACTTCGAATATGATGTGCTACTTGAGAAACTAGGCAGGGCTGGGAAGGAAGCAGGGCTGCATGACCAAGAGCAAGTCCTGCTTGTTCTATTCATATGAAGCATTTTATGAGGGCTTGATTCTGGTCTCGGTAGTGTTACTCCATTGACTTCAGTGCAGTTACTCCTGATTTGTACTACTGTAAAATCAGAGTCAAGCCAATTAACTTCAATGAGACTATGCCCATGTTTACTTAAGGGATTTAGGGTGAGATCTTCAAAAGTACCTAATGACTATGATGCACAAGTGCCATCAGCCAGTAGCTTGTGCTACTAAATCAAATAAGCACTTTTGCAAATTGTGCCATTAATCCTCACTGTAAGGGCAAAACCCAATGCAACCTTAATTAGGGAGTCATTGGGTCATAATGCAGCTCTCAAAACATGTGCATACTTTGCAAACCAAAGGTTGTCACAAATCTTAGTTTTGCAGCAGGCTGGCATGTTCAAAGACAGTGTCAATCTGCCACAAAAAAATTAATACCATCTAGTACCATGGCTGAAAGCTCAGGAGCTTCTAGGCTTATTCTGATATAACTCATGTATGAGTTTGTTCTACTATACCAAGTCAAATTCTATCTTCTGATACACGTGACCACCTCCCATTGCCTTCAGTATTCTGGGACCTATGAACAGCATGCTGTGGTAGGGATTATTGATCTTCAGCCATTTCTTCAACACTATTCCAAAATTAACTATATTTCCAGCAAAGCAATCAAAACAATCACTTGCTTCCTAGCATCGGAATCTTAAAAGCAAAATCCAGGGGCAAAAAATAAAGAGTATGAGATATTTTTCTTTATTATTAACTTGGACCACTCCAATGAGGGAGGTAAGTGGGAGCTGTGTGTGTGTACCCTAGGGCAAAAATTCGGAAGCCACGGATTCAAATTTGATCACATTCACACTCATTTTATTGTTTTGAAGCTCCTAAACAATTCAGCAAGCTTCAGTTTAAACATGTATAACTCGGATCTTATTCCTGAACATCTACGCTGATTTTTTTTTTTAAAGAAGTGCTTATTTTTGAATGAACACATTATCTTTTCTGAATTGTTCTGTTACTGCGGCTTTCTCATTCTAGATATATCACCACTTCTGTTGACAGCAGTTTGCCCCATTTGATAGGACACACAAATATCTTAATTAGGAATGTTTCTCTTTTTATAGGAAATCACATGGAATTATTAATGTACCATTCAAATATATGCTACATATAATGAGAAAAATAATGTTAATTTTAAGTGAGAGCTATAATGTGGTAATAGTTTAGAATATTCTAAGGTTATTTCTAGAAAAGGAACTACCATCTCTATTAGCTAGTAGCCACAGTAAGGAACTTGTAAAGCTCTGAGAATCACAAAATTTGCCCTATTCCTAGTTTCAAGCACATACCAGATAATTGATTTTTAGGTTTCTTACACAACTCATACTTCTATCAATTTAACCTAAGTAATAACACAATTAAGTTCCCTATACTACCACTAAGACTACTTAAAGGACTTGCTTTGCCACAAAAGCCATGGCCTAGAAGACTGAAATCTCTAATGGAATGCTGGCTACCTTTATTTATGCAGCTTTAGTGGTACCATTATTTGAAAATTATTATTCTTCATGGACTTTTCAAGAGTCTGATGGTTGTAGTTTCTCATGTTCCAGTGAGAGGTAGGGCCTGGTATTACTATGTATTCGCTTTAAGGGGAAAAAAATCTGTCCTCATATTACTTTAAAATTTTTATATAGCAACAAACGTAAAGCCTTTTCTATACCTTACTAAAAATACTAGATCCTTTTATTAACAGAGCTGTCAATAGGCAAAAACATCTTGAGTATAGTCTTGTTCAGAAAATGAATAATTAGTGCTATATTTGAGTGCTAGCAAGATATAGTCTGAAATGTACATATTTAAGAATAACCAGACAGTAAGCATTTTAAATTGCATTTCAGACGCTAATGCAAGCAGCTAATCCTATTTACATTCATATTAGTCTTGGGTATCTTTTTCCCTAAGATTTACACATTTGTATGCTTGCATGAGTTGAAGTGCTTTTTGCATGATATCAGTACTTTTGTAATTTAAATCTATAAAAGGCAATTTCTTTTAAATATACTTCCTAACAGTGGGTGCAAGAAGCACTAAACTTATTTGAGAGCTGTACACACCAGTAAACATGTGCACTGAACTCCAGGCAATGTGCTGTGTGAGAATTAATCTTTTACTGTATTAGCTAAACAGCAAGATTCTGAGGCTGAAAGTAACGCTCTGAAAATGTCCATTTTTTCCCTCTGCTATCTGAAAAATGTGTGGTTTTTAGGATTATGATTTAGAAATGTAAAACTATTTTTTCTTCAGAAACAGTGGTTAATTTGATATCTTTAGTCATTTAAGTCTAGTCATTTTCAAATGTACAATAAATGTAGCCCCATAAGCAAATATTAATGATTCCTATTGCTGAAATCCAGTTCCTTGAATGCCCACCCTTCACCACCTCACACACATTCCCTTCACTCAACAAGATTAAGGTAATTTACTGATAAACAAATCCCGCCTCCCCCCCCCATAATATGGCTCCCAAGGTCTGCATTCACACTCCATTTTTATTATCCTGTTCCTATGCTGTAGACCACCTCTCTCTTTTTAATCATCTTTCTTGTCTCCTCCCCATCCTTCCCTCTGCTCCTACTTCTTTCATTTCTCTTCAAAATCCCATCCTCGTTCCCTGAAGTCTCCCAGTCCTTGAGATCCCTTGCACTCTGCCATATGTAGGACATCTGCTTCCTTCTTCCATGCTCCATTCCCCTGCCTGTCCTAGTCTCTCTCCTATATGCCTCTTTTTGTTTGTTTTCCTCTCTATTTGCATATTATTGATATTTATCAATGCTAACTATCACTGTTTAAAAGTGGAACGAGGCTAGGGAGAAGTTAGGAATTCATGAATAGACTAGGGCAGTGATTTCTAGCCTGTGGTCCATGGACCCCTGGGGGGTCCACAGACAATGTCTAAGGGTGACTATGAAAATAAGGTTTCAGATCCCAGAAAAGGCATCCCATTTTTCTGATCAATCAAAAGTATGTGAATACCCCCACCTACAGGTCAAAACCCCAAAGTATTGTCGTTACCATAGAAACTCTTTTCTCACACTGCATCAAATGTCGTGCCAACCACGTGCAACATATATAGTTGAATTCTGTTGAGTCTGTTCTCAGTCTAAGACTTCTATGGTGGGAGTCTGGAGACCACAAGTTGAATTTCCACAGGAGTCCACACCGCCATCCAAAATTTTTTTTAGGAGTCCACGAATGAAAAAAGGTTGAAAACTACTGCACTAGAGGAACCAGCCTTGCCAGTCTTACTGGGCCATAGGGCTCCCTGGTTTGACCACCCCGTACATCTCAGTCCCTGTTACTTAGCCCAGACCAGACCAGTGCCCAGTCCAACCTCACTTCCACTGAAGATCTCCTAACTCCAATTCCACATTAAAAGCTAAACAACAAAATCAACAACATTAAACGTGTTTTGAGGTTGGCTTTTTGGTGAAAATTGTAAAACCTTTAGCTCATTCCTAAATAACTTTCGTGTAACATACGACATATGCAAAACACATGATGGCAAGGTTGTACTGGCCCTTGATTGGGATGACCTGCACAACTTATGCATGGCCACACCACTCCTGAGTGTGTGACCAGCCCAAGCTCATGCTGACAAAGCCTTTAAGTTACATCACACCTGCATGTAGTCTCTTATATGTACACTTATATGAGCACACGTAGTATGCACACTGCTGTGCATCTACACACAAAGATTAAAGAGATAATTAGATACAAAAGAGTCAGTGATATCCACCTTGATGAAAGGACATGAAATATTCTGAAAATATGTGATTTCATATTCTGTCTCATCATACCCTTTAAAACAAGTAACATCTAACAATAGAAGCATTTATAGATAAGCTATCAACTGTCTGGTTACAGGTCACAGAGACGACTTCGGTTTAACAGCAACAGCACTGCATTATTTCATGCTCTCCTCTCCCCTCCCCTGTACCCACTTTGGGGTTACTTGAACATGGTTCTGGGGAGGAAGTCACACTTTACAAAGGGCTGCAGGTTATCTTTGTGCAGATCCTTCACACAGTGCATCCAGAGTTCTTTTAACATGACCTCCTTTCTAGCCTTTAGGAAATAGCTCCACAGAGAAAGTCTTTTATTTTAGGCCTCTTGGCATTTTAGACTTGGAAACTGGATGCAAATATTGCTTCTGCGATTCCCTAGTCAACCAATGGGATCAGTCAGAATTGATCTCAGCTCTTTGAAATTAGCAGGTTTTAACCTATCTTCCTTGCTTGTTGAATAATATTTGAGGCGGGGGGGGGGGGGGGCGCGGGTGAGGGGTGGGCCAGAGGAGAGAGGAAGAAGGGAGGGGTGAAACACCAAGCAAAGGATGGAACATAAAGGGACTAACATGGCTTTAGTATATTTCAAATAGTTATATGGATATGAAGTCAGTGGCAAACTAACACTCTCAACTTTAGTTAAAAGAATTATAAATCTGAAATGAATGTATAAATAATATGCAACTGTCTAGACAGAATAGGTCACTTGCAAAGAGACTGGGTCAGGAAAAAATTGTCCATCAGTCAGACAACCATAACTGATTCTGATGCTAAATAATGGTTTAGATATTCAGTATTCTATATATGTGAAAGGCTTCACTGAGCACTGGATCTTCCCAACCAGAGTAGCCTTCTACTTATACATATCTTTATGCAGCCTTAGGAAAATACACACGCTATTTAAACATTAAAATTAATGGCAAAAGAAAAAGCTGTTTAGCAAGGGACTGGAACCAACCTGTGTAATTGGCTTCTGGTAAAGTAAAAGTAACTATCATACTCTACCCTAGACAAACAATCTAATCTTAAAATACTGATAGAATCTTAAGCAAAGGATAGGTGTTAAAACTTTAAGCGGACATAAAGAAACTTTTACCAGGCATTTGCCCATTATGAAATCACTTTATTTAGGAATTGTTTAACATGTTGATTCTGCATTTTTATTTTTCAGTATATGCTAATTGTTGGCTCTCTTAAATCTGTCATAACCACAGCTGCCACACATGCTTTTAAAGTTTTAAAGCGCATGCTTTGTGCGTTTTAGTTTAACTGCCCTTCAGTGTTTCAGAAAGAGAATAGGTGGCCTTCAAAGTACTGTTCCTGAACCATTTATAGAAGTAATGCTTTCAGCTTGGGAAAAGACAAGGAATAATTTCCTGCAGCCTCTTAAGCACCTTTTAAAATGTAGATATTACAAAAAATCATTTGTGAGAAATCTGACACATACAATTAAATACCACATACCGGAGTTGAGAGGCAAATATGTATCTGCAAGATAGGTCTAATTGCTAGGTACAAAACAAGAATGCAAATCTAATAAAGGTACCAAAATATAAGGCTGGGGTCCTGCAACTGATGGCTTGCAGACAGACTGTTGCACTCATGTGGACTTCTTTCAATTTCAAGTGGGCTCCCCACAAATGTATTACATGTTGCAGGATCAAAGTCTAAATATACATGCAGGTGCTCAGATACTAGATAGATTTATATCGCAAACTGCAAGCTCTTTTAGGCAGAACCATTTTCTTGTTGTGTGTTTGTACAGCGCCTAGCACAGTGGAGTCCTGGCCAATGGCTTGTGCTCCTACATGATATGGTCATACAAATAAATAAATAAAAGCTGCTACTACCCTAAATACATAGATCAAGCTAAGTGGCAGTTACAAAATGGCTATGTTATACTACCCCTTACACTCAAAAAAATCCCAGAATCAGTACTCTCTACTTCTCTTCCTGGGGTTTTTCAGGAGTGTGAATACACATCATTAAAATAGCCAGGGTTCTCATTTCTGAGAGTTAGATCCCTTATAGTATTTACATTTTAAAAATATAAATATTTTCATATCTAAATATCTAAGGAAATCAAGTATTCTGCATACATTTATATCTAGGAATTATTTTGTATGAGCCATCTGTGTTTCAAAGCTGGGAATTTGTGGTTAGATCTCAAGTAATATGGCACTGCACCAAAGTACAGTTTGCATTGAAAATGCCAAAGTATATGGAACACATTAAAACAAAACATGTAAACAAAAAGCAGAAAGTTGTGAGTGTAAAATACAATACAAGGGTCTAATCCTGACAAATTACTGAGAAAGAATTTATTCCATCAGTGGTTGCCCACAAGCACTACTGAAGATAGTAAGCATTATGCTCTGCATATTTGTAACAATGACATGATTAAACCCATTGTGGAAAAGTCTCATCACTCATACAAAGCCTGGGTAAATTGGTCAGCTGTAAATCATCTATGCAAAGTTAGGAAGACAATCTCCATAAACCAACCGATGGAGCACCTGCACAGTCATCCATGGCAACTCCTACAGCCTCAGACCTGCAGCCCTCCATTGGTAAATTTGTGGACCCACTGGGCACACTCCCACACCAAGCCAGGACGCTGTAGAATATTATTTCCTGACTCCTCCTCTCCATGGCCTCTCTGCAGCCTGAACTCCCAGCTCAGCAAAACTGAAGCAGGTCTACTGTGTTTTGGGGCTTGCATGATAACGGAAGGGGTATAAAAAGAGAGATGCAGAATTTTCTTCCTAGAGTTTGTGGGTGAAGTCTTGGCCCCAGTTCAAGAAAATGAGCGTTTTGCTAGTGACTTGTATAGGGCCAGGATTTCAGTCTACATCTTTTACTGCTGGTGTTTTGTGGTTTTACTCTAATAGCAAAAAAAACAGATGTGAACATCACGCACAAGGCTTCCAAATGCAAGTACCATTTTTAGATGCAATATCCTTCTGACAAAATTATAAGCAGCATATCTAGGTTATTTCAGCGATGCAGGCCTGATCTAACTCTCAGTTGAATCAATGGGAAGACCTCCCCTGGGTTCAGTGGAGACTGGATAAGGCCTTAAATTATAGTGTTACATTAATTAAATTACAGTGTTACATTTTGGAAAGTTTTCTTGTAGGCTTTGGAAGTGTTCTTGTAAGAGATCCTATAAATTGATAATATTTTTGTTTCTCTGATGGGCTATGGGCAAAAGTTTAGGCTTCGAATAGCTGTTCTGGAATAACTCCATATATAGACATTTATATTCCTAAAAAAACATGTCCACATACGGAATTATTCAAGAATAGCTTTTGTGCTTTAAATTCACACCCTACCTTAATCTGAATTAACTTTCAGATATAGACTAGCCCTCATAATATTAAGGGCCTGATTATCCCTGGCCTTACACAATTTTTAAACACCAGTTTAAAATCCATTGACACCAATGGAACATATTCCGATTTACAGAGAGCAAAGTCAGGCCCAGGGTCTGCCTGATTTAGGATTTTCAAGGGATTAAACCTCTATTCTTCCTGGGTTTTCCATTTCACTTAATTTTTTAAAATGTTCTCAGTTCTTTCAGTTGTTAAAATGACTGTGCCAGTCCATGATAAAAAGCTAGATTCAAGAACGTTGACAGTTTGTAGTTAAATGCATTATAAATTTGGTTCTTTTATTACATTTTGATAAAAACTAAAGTTAAACATTCCTTTTGGGGGGACTGCATCATTACTATGCAAATAGTGGTCTTTTCATTCATTATTTCACCATATTAAAAAAAAAAATCTACCTTCATCCCATTAATAAGACTTGAAAAGTACATAAAATATAAAAATGCAGTTATGCTTCTCTGAAAAATGTCACTGGGCTATACATGTTGTGCATGCTCACAGTTGCAATCAGTACTTCGCAGTTTGGTTAATTGAAGAGCTTGTCTACACATGAAAGATAATTCAGATTAAGAAGTGTGTATTTAATTCCAGAATAACTTTGTGTGGACAAGCCTTTCTTTTCATAACCAATGTATTTTCTTAATTGAAAGTAACTTGGAAATAGATACAGCATGTAATGCAAGGAAATAGCTACCTTTTACACATTTTCTGTAAAATCAGGCCAGAAGTTTCATTTTAAAAACACCCAAATGTTTCAGTTATTTCCAGCTGAAGTACTTCTCTCTCCCTCTCAGTGTAATAGAGAAGTTTCAGGTGCAATTTTACCCCAAACACACACACACACACACACACACACACACACACGATATTTCATTAATATATAGTTACATTTGCTTCAATGACTATCGCCTCATAAAAACATAAGAGAATAAGAATAGCCATACTGGGTTAGACCAATGATCCATCTAGCTCAGTACCTTGTCTTCCAACAGTGGCCTATGCCAGATGCTTCAGAGGGAATGGACAGAACAGGGCAATTATCAGGACAGATGCTGGAGCAAAAGTGGTGAAATGGCTCCCACAATTTTCACTTTTAGGAGGTACTGTCAGAAGAGGTGATTAAAATATTAAGAGGTACTAGATACCTAAACCGTACTGGAGAGTACAACTCCTTAATTTTCAAATTCCACCCCACCCTATGTGGTACATGTTCATATTTTAAAAGGTTCTGCACTACCCATGAGTTCCCTCCCACCCCACCCAAGGGCAATTCTTCAGTGGCCAGATCTATTGGTTTTATTGCCCTTTTGCCCAGAGGAATAGTGCAAGGGGACATAGAAAAACCAAGAACTGGGCCCCTACTTTCTAATGGTAGAGAAATTTCCATCAATTTGAAGAGATGTTACTAGTTTGCTCATTTGGGGAGTCCTTGTATGAATATTTTCATTTATTTTCTTATAATTTGAGAAAGGAAGACATTAGTCCACTATCTGAAGGTTATCCTGAGGGAACCAAGAGAATCAATATGTAGCACTAGCACTCTGTACTGGCTTCTCTGTCTTGCTTCTCAAATTGTGATATCAAATAAACAATATAATACCACATGATTCAATTTGTTTTTTCAGTTTGCTTTTTAAAAATCTAGAATAGAACACACAAACTACATCAAAAAGATGTTAATAAGGTTGCAAAGTCAAGCAATCAAAAGTTAGGAAATGCCAAAATTAAGGTTGCCTGTGCAACCTTAATCAATTTCCCTTGTTCATATGCATCATGATACAGTAGACTTATTTTTTCCCCCACACAGGACCTCTGCCTCATCCCAGAGGAGGTTTGTCCTATGCACTGAATGAGTTCAGAGTTATGTAGTGAAGAAGCCTGTTGTCTGTAGGATCCCTGCTTCGTTTGTTGCAGAATTTGGAAGATGTGTAATGAATGAGACAGGAGATGCAGGAAGAGAAAGGACTGTCTCATGGTTAACAGAGCTGAATTCTTCTCTGGAGAAACAGATTCTATCCCTGCTTCTGACACAGATTTCCTATCTAAGGCTAGACAAGTTACCTAAATCAAACTTCACATTGTGTACACATTTTCTGGGTGCCCTAATTGAGGCCCTAGAGACTGGATCTAAAGATATGCTGAGCACTCACAGCTACAAGTGAAGTCTATGGGAGCTCTACTTCAAACATAAAGAGCTATTTAATGCTAAATATTCTGGAAAAAAATTATGTTCTAGGTGCTTCAGATTGGACACCCCAAATTAAGGGGTACTTTTTACCTTAATCTCTGTGTGCCTCAGTTCCTCATCTGTGAAATGGGAATAAGAAAATCCCTTTACCTCACAGAGATGTTGTGAAAATAAATTCATTAACGTTTGTAAAGATTTAACATGAGAGAAGATGCAGGCGAATGTTCTCCTATGATATCTGTAACTATGAACAGTAATGGAAGCCAAGTGTGCAGGCATTAGGTACATACACCACTTCATTATTTTTACTGAACTTTTACAGTTCCATCTAGGACATATTTCAACCTAACACAATGCCTCAACTTCTTCAAACCACCTCCCGTCTGAAGAAAAACTAACAGAAAACCACTTCAAACACTTGCGGACCACGTCTCCAAAGCCAATGGGCAGTAATTTACAACATTCTCTCAAGAGGAAAATCACATTAGAGAAAGTTTGCCACAGCCACTTCTGGGGGGCTATTTTTGAGAGAGACTGCTTGTCTGTCCTGCTTAAAGGCTATGCCATTCACCTCTGCAGCAGCTCTGGTTTGGGTCCCTAAGGTACCGGCCTAAAGAACAACTCTTGAAGACATCATAGTTGATATCCTCCCAACCCCGCCCGCCCCCCCACACAAACACAGACCTAGCCAGGTCCAGTCATTTCTCTTCACTAAATTGACTTGTTGAGAATAAAAATTAAAACTTGCAGAGATTACATGGGGACACTGGGTTTTATAGTACCTCTATGCATCTAATTCTAGATCAAGTTTCTCAAAGGCAATAACCTATTCCTTTATTTTTACATTCCTTATTTAGTTGTAGGCAATGATAGAAAATTTAAAAGAAGCTCAAGGGCAAAGCAAGACTCGCACAGCTGAAAAAATTGACAAAAATGGCTTTTTGATCAAACAAATTTTTGAAAGAAAATTTCTGTTTTGAAGAGACTGAGTTTTTAAAAAGTTTTAAAAGCTTTTTATTTATTGACAACCAAAACTGAAAGTTCCAGTTTTCAATAACCAAAAAGCAAACAAATTTTGTTTTTACTGACATTTTTCAGAGAAAGTAATTTTTTTTAAAAACTCTTTCAAGCAGTTACAGAGCCTAACGGATGTGAGGAGGGAAAGAAATTAATAATTTAAGAATATGACGTTAAAGTAGGACTGCTAAGGAGTGTGCGCTAGTGGTAAGAGAATCAGAGGCCTCATTTTTGAACTGCATCTTTCAGGAGATAGATCAGTAGACGCAACCCATTTGGGAGAGAACTGAAGGGTGGCACCATTGCCCCTCCATGATTCTGGGGCCAGTTCAGCCGCCAGCATAGCTTGGAGTAGCCTCAATGTGTCCAAAGGACTCTCAAGAAGTCAAGAAAAGCTGTCCCATTCCAGACCTTACCATAACCCCAATACACCCTTTCACCAAGGTCCTGTGAGAAGCTGAGTGGTGTGGGGCCATTCTGCCAGTTCTAGAATCATAGAAGATTAGGGTTCGAAGGGACCTCAGGAGATCATCTAGTCCAAGGCCCTGCTCAAAGCAGGACTAACCCCAATTGTGCCGCTCAGAGAACTCCTGAGCCAGGGAAACTCTCTGATGAGGGGATCTGAAGGCAGTCCAGTCCCCTTGAGTAGCGTGACAGAACAGGGCTGGAATGCAATTCAAAATCTGGGCTAGTGTGTCTTAAAGGAAAGATATAAAGCTTGAGTGGGTGAGTAAGCAAAGGTGGCTTCAAGCTTCAGGCCTCCTCTAAGTTGCACCAGTTGTCATCAGCCCCCAAGAGGCCTTTCCAGTAACCATGCATCACCAAGGCAAAGAATCATCAAGGCCATGCCCCTTTCTTATGGGCCAGATCTATGGGGGCCAGGAAGAGAGATGAAGTTGAGCTGCTGCTGAATGATTCTGTGCCACCTGAGGATTCCCCTTACAAAGGGGAACCTTCAAGAAGCCAGATGAGCTAACTTTATTCCTGCTTTGTGCCACTCACAGCACAAGACAGCCATAGCCAGGGCCCCCACATGGGGGAGGGGAGGAAGGGTACACTTTACCAGGGCCCAGAGGTCCTTGGGGGCCCGGCCCAGGCTGCAACCCCATTACCATGAGGAATAAAATTTTCATGGCTCATAAGATTGTATGTATGGGATGAGGGATTATGATGTGTGTGTGGGAGGGAACCCATGTTACAGGTTTGTACGGGGCCCAAAAATATTATGCATAGGCCCTGGCCATAGCAAGCTTTGGAATCAGATCATTGATGCAGATGAAGAATGTAAGTCCACACGTGTGAAATGATATAGTTTTTAAATGGACCTTCCAGCAAAGTAGTTATAAAGTGCATGGCCACATCTCCCCCCATTGCTGTGCTCCTCCTCATATATTCTTCTTAAAAAAGTTATTCAACAGCTTTTTGAGGATGTGCACAGGAGAGAAAATGTGATCTAAAGTAAATCGAAGGAGGTCCTGTTCTTGTCACAAAGTGATCAAATTTCATGTCATTCATAGCATAACAAACGAACTATCTTCCACTTCGTCAGTTCTGATTTGCCCATATCCTTCCAACCAACTGTCCTCAAGAAATAAACAGCACTGAACATAAAAGGATTTGAGTTGCAGCACCAATTTGGAGTTAGCTTTACTTCCAAGCCATTTAGACCTGGATTCGTTTATCAGATCATGGGGGAGTAGGAGTTTTTAGCTGCACACGTGATAGTTAATATCCACGCTGCTTACTAGGACTATCAAGTTAATTTGCAGCAAGTAATTCTCTCAGTGAATTTAGCCTCTTTCTTCCCACCATCTCCTCTTTTACTCATTCTAAATTACTTGAAAAAATCTTCTTGCAAATTATTTTCTCTCTGGATTGCTCGTGAACTGTTTGTTTTTGATACTAACCATTTGAGCTGCATCCGTCAGTTCTGACAGGTCATGCAAGTCATATGGTATTGTTTCTGTTCCTGGACTATGTGAGCATAGCTGTTCTAATCAGGAAGAAAGCTTGAAGAAGCCACAAGAGCAGTGAATCTCTCAGTGGGAGGGAGTCAGAGCAGATAAAGAAAGCTTGGTAAATTTAGGAATTTTAATCTTTCCCTTTTGGGGCCAAACAGACCATGCCTGAATCATCATTCCAAGAAAAATGTATTTATTGAGATACACTTAATTTTCTCATTACCTAACTAGTCGTGACATTTGTCTGGTTGAATTTCTTCCACGCCAGGATGCAGGCAAGGTGTTTTGGGAGCCCTGACCCTGCTGTGTCAAGCAGTGTTCTATTTCAGAGCATGCCATGCTGCTGGAGCAATTTCAGTGCAAATGTCCAAATATGCAAGCATAAATTCACTCTCTCAATTGTTCACAGATGCCAGCACAGATTAAATCAATCTATTTGTAAGTTTGAGTGAATACCCACAGTAATGGGTTTGGGAATGGGGTCGCAGCATTCATCCCAGCTCTCTACTGCTTACACATCCTTTTCAGTTGTGTATGTGATAACCATAGTTCTGGCAGGAGCCATAGAAATACCTATGCTAGATAGAATTATACGTAAAAAATTACGGATATTATGGCAAATTGACAGAAATATACTAATTCAGAGAATAATTCACAAAATTATTTCTACCTATTAGCTTAAGCAGGAGGTTCCACTTCATTGAAAATCCACAGACTGGCTGGAGATATTCTCAAAATCATAAACCCCACATGCACCTCTACTGGCAAGCACCAAGCAAGAAAGTACTATGCCCACTGGAATCCAATTGATATGTTCTCTTAGGAAGTAGCATGCTGTGGTTTGCAACTCCTCCTAGAAAATAATCACATTTGATTATGAATCAAAAAACACTGCTGTAAGAAAAAACAGACTACACCAAAAACTGTCGTCAAACTCCAGACACATTGGAATCTGTTCAAAGGAAGAATATATGTTAATGTTCTTTAACTTACAATAAAATAAGGCAGGCCTTTACAAGTAAATCTTTTCAATCTTGATCAAATGATCAAACTATGTCATTTCTATGATTAATATACCTGCTCTAACAGGATATGTTAGAAAACATAACTAAAGAAAGAAAGCTCAAGTGGTCGGGATACGTACACCATATGGAAGATGGGAGACAAGTTAAGCAAGCATTGAACTGGATACCCAAAAGAGGAAAGGGTTAGGAAGGCCAAGGAAGAACCTACAAAAGACAGTGAGAGAATATTGAATGCACTGGCACACCTGGGAAGAAGTACTACAACTAACGAGCAACCGTAATCAATGGAGGAACTGGACCATAATCAATGGAGGCCTGATATGCCCGTGGCACAGGAAGAAATAAAATCTAAAGTAAGGTCTGAAATTGAGACTTTATGGGCGTTAAAAACTTTTGACTGTGCTTTTAAGTGAGAATTCTGCTATGCCCAAATATTATACAAAATAAAATTCTTTAACCAAATGATTCACCATGCAGCATATACTATGAACACACAGTCAGTACTGCTGATTAGGAATGAAAGGATCCTGTTTAATGAAAATACAGAAGTATTTAGTGTATTACTTTGTTAGGAGATTAACAGAAGAACTCTTCAGGCATACATATTATATATGCAGAAAAACATATATAAAATGCATAGTATGAAGGAAAATAAATATACAGAAATATGAAATATGGGACACGAGAGTGCGCATGCGTACACACAGCAGATCTGGAAATGAGAAAGTACGAAAAAGTAGTTGTATGGGGCAGGAGAGTGGGGGTGTCTCTCTTTTACTTCATCATGTCCAAATCTGGCTATTTTTAAAATATGTTCAATGATTTTATTCATCTTCATGCTATAGAAATGCAGATAAACTATTATTTATTTCAATCTTTCAGTCATATTCGGTTAACTTCTTCATACAAGGAATATTCAAATGTCACTTTTTCCAGGTACCAGATGGGCTCAGATATCTGATTGTCCACAAGCAAAGATACTATAGATACCTGAATAGGTCAGCTATTTTAGCCCCAGCCTGCCTCAAATACCACAAAACATAGTAAATGGAAAGGCAAAGTGCAAGAAATAAGTTCAAAAGTAAAATGTTCCCCAAATCCAGTAGGTATCCTTAACAGCAGGTTTCACTTAAAGTGGATATCACTTTACTGGTTTTAACAAAACTTCAAAGTAAATGTCCTAATGCTACTCATTTTGTATGTCTGTTTTACATCAGTCACAATTCCATATCACGGTTTCACTTCTGCTTGATACGTATAAATTTTTGTAACTGGAAAGCACACTCAGTGTATGGATTAAATTAAGAATGGTTTTACAAAGCAGCAGGATAGCAGACATTCACATTATTAACTCACTTTTTCACGTATCTGATGATATGTTAGAGCATGTTAAAATATTGTATGATAATTCACACCACATACATCAGTAAGACAAATATATAGCTGCAATAGATTCTGAAATCACTTTGATGCAAATAGGATACTTGCAACTGTCAGACATCAGCAGACTCATGCAAAAGTCATGATTACCCCAAATCCAAAAGGAAATACAACACATACAAATGCAAAGTACTCCACTTAGGAAGGAACAATCAGTTGCACGGGTACAAAATGGGAAATGACTGCCCAGGAAGGAGTATTGTGGAAAGGGATCTGGGGGTCATAGTGGACCACAAACTAAATGAGAGTCAACAGTGTAATGCTGTTGCAAAAAAAGCAAACAGGATTCTGGGATGTATTAGCAGGAGTGTTGTAAGTAAGACACAAGTAATAATTCTTCCGCTCTCCTCTGCGCTGATTAGGCCTCACCTGCAGTGTTGTGTCCAGCTCTGGGCGCCACATTTCAGGAAAGATGTGGACAAATTGAAAAAAGTCCAGAGAAGAGCAACAAAAATGATTACAGGTCTAGAAAACATGACCTATGAGGCAAGACTGAAAGAACTGGGTTTGTTTAGCCTGGAGAAGAGAAGACAGAGGGGACATAACAGCTTTCAAGTACATAAAAAGTTATTACAAGAAGGAGGGAGAAAAATTGTTGTTCTTGGCCTCTGAGGACAGGACAAGAAGCAATGGGTTTAAACTGCAGCGAGGGAGGTTTAGGTTGGACATTAGGAAAAACTTCCTAACTGTCAGGGTGGTTAATGACTGGAATAAATTGCCTAAGGAGGTTGTGGAATCTCCATCATTGGAGATTTTTAAGAGCAGGTTAGACAAACCTGTCAGGGATGGTCTAGATCAGCGGTTCTCAACCGATGGTACGCGATGGTACTTACCGGAAGGCTGGGTGGTACGCGCGCCGCTGAATCCGCCGCCGCCGGAAGGGCCCTCCCACCCGCCCGTGTGAAACTCTGCCGCCGAAAATGGGGAAACGGAGGAAGGGTTTCGGCGGCGGGTATTGTTTCCGCCGCGAAACCCCACCGCTTGTCTCTTCCCGCCGCCGCGAAACCCCGCCGCAAATCCCTCCTGCTGCCGCCGCGAAACCCCGCCGCAAGTCCCCTCCCTTTTTTTTCCCCGAGTGGTACTCGGGGAAAAAAAGGTTGAGAACCGCTGGTCTAGATATTATTTAGCCCTCCATGAGTACAGGGGACTGGACTAGATGACCTCTCGAGGTCCCCTCCAGCCCTATGATTCTATGTTTTAATTTTAAGATTAAAAAACTCATTTAATTATGTAAATCATGTACAAGTATTTTATTAAGTTAATCAATATGTTATTACCATGGTGGATAACTCCTTTGAAAAGTACATATGAGCAGCCATACTGGGTCAGACCAAAAGTCCATCTAGCCCAGTATCCTGTCTCCCAAGAGAGACCAATGCCAAGTGCTTCAGAAGGAATGAAGAGAACAGGGCAACTATCAAGTGATCCATCCCATCATCCACTCCTAGTTTCTGGTAGTCAGAGGTTAGGGACACAGAGCATGGGGTTGTATCACTGACCGTCT
The DNA here is from genome assembly GCF_026122565.2 of Emydura macquarii macquarii. NCBI lineage: Eukaryota > Metazoa > Chordata > Testudines > Chelidae > Emydura > Emydura macquarii. The sequence continues at coordinate 7,022,469 of NW_027130432.1, forward strand.
TGGCTAATAGCCACTGATGGGACCTATTCTCCATGAAACGTATCTAATTCTTTATTGAACTCAATTATACTTTTAGCCTTCGCAGCATCCACGGCAATGAGTTCCACAAGTTGACTGTGTGTTGTGTGAGGAAGTGCTTCCTATTGTTTGTTTTAAACCTGTTGCCTATTAATTTCACTGGTTCTTATTTTCTCCTTCAGATGACATAATATTTTCTCATTCACTTTCTCCACACCATTCATGAATTTATAGCCATCTATCATATCCCCCCTTAGTCATCCCTTTTCCAAGCTGAACAGTCCCAGTCTTTTTAATTTCTCCTCCTATGGAAGCTATTCTATACCCTTAATCATTTTTGTTGCCCTTCTCTGTACTTTTCCCAATTCCAATGTATCATTTTTGAGATGGCGAGACCAGAATTGCACGCAGTATTCAAGGTGTGGGTGTACCATGGATTTATATAGTGGCATTATGATCTTTACTATCTTATCTTCTATCCCTTTCCTAATGGTTTGTAACATTCTGTTACCTTTTCCAACTGCTGCTGCACATTGAGTGGATGTTTTCAGAAAACAATGACTCCAAGATCCCTTTTTTGAGTGGTAACAGCTAATTCAGATCCCATCATCTTATACGTATAGTTGAGATTATGTTTTCCAATGTTCCTTACTCTGCATTTATCAATATTGAATTTCATCTGCCATTTTGTTGCCCACTCACCCCATTTTGTGAGATGCTTTTGCAACTCCGCGCAGTCTACTTCGGACTTAGCTATCCTGAGTAATTTTGTATTGTCTGCAAATGTAGCCATTTCACTGTTTACCCCTTTTCCCAGTTCATTTATGAATATGTTGAACAGCACTGGTCCCAGTAAAGATCCCTGGGTGACACCACTATTTACCTCTCTCCATTCTGAAAACTGACTGTTTATTCCTATCCTTTGTTCCCAGTTACTGATCCATAAGAGGACCTTCCCTTTTATGCCATGACTGCTTACTTTGCTAAAGAGCCACTGGTGAGAGTAATTTAATATCTCCACTTGTGACAAATCCACAAAATCTAACACAAAAAGTTAGACATCTCATGAACTAACTCATTCAGAGGTTAAGAAATTCTGGAAACATTAAAATAAGGTGACTACACACCACTGGAGCTTCAGCCTTGAACATAACTACTGGAGTTCAAACAGATAAAAGCGCACAGATTTTTAGGTGCTAGTGGAAGACAAATAACTAAATGAGGAATTAAAAAGTAATTTCAGGCCCTACACCTTCTTTGAAGTCCTCCTGCTATCGTGTGAGGTTTTAAATTTGCATTTTTTTAAGGAACGTTGTTCTTTTCCTTCTTCTTGTGTGAAACACCCACACAAACAGCAGGGAAAACTAACTAATATTCTCCAAAATACTAAGTGCCCCAATGAAACTGACAACATAAAGCGGGGTCCAATCCAAATGTAAACAAACTAAAAAAAGGCCGAGAATTTTGTTTTCCTCCAGTCTCTCTTAATAGTATTCTTAGTTGATACTTGTAACAATAGTAGGTCAGTCATTTTCAGACAGAAGTGTGATTTTTAGACACCATTAATCTCAGAATAATCCTATAACTGTACAATTTACATGCAAGTTTTGGAAGCAAGCAATTTTTGTCATTATTAAAATTTCAATCAGCGCTAAACAGTTCAATTGTCATGCAACAACAATAAAAATATAGTAGAATTCCTCAGATTCATCATGTCTAGAACCAACTGGAGAAATGAAACAAAAAAAAAGTGCTTTAGTTGACTGCTGTGGAACTCTAATAATGCACAACTGTGTGTACATGCAGAGACATTATGGTCCCCAGCTACTGCATATAGGCAACATGAGTTCATCACCTTTAGCTCCCCACTTAAACCCTGTCTACACTTACCTCCAGGATTCAGCGGCAATCGACGGGAGTTACGCAAGCTACACAAAAAACGTGCGTAACTCCCATCGACTTCTAAGCTCCTCTTCTGCGCACCATCTTCACCGCACTGCGCCGACGGGAACCGTGTTCCCATCGACGCAGCGCTACGCCACTTGCGAAGGTAAGTCGATTTCTGGATCAACTGAGCGGGTCTGCACTGACCGCTCAGTCGATTCAGAGAAATCAATCTGATGGTGACGACTTTGCCGCCCTCAGTGTAGCCGTAGCCTTTGAGTCCTATGAGTCACAAGAATCCACAAAGTCAATCAGCAAAGGAAACCGATATATCTCCCAGAATATAGATTTATTTTTAGAGGTCCAAAATATATTCTCCCCTATACAGCACTGTGGCATGAACACATGTATATTCATCACAGAACTTCAGGGCCTAAGTTTCACACCTTGGCCTCCAACTCTTAGTGTGCAAAGCTACACAGCCACACCTGTTTATGCACACTTGGTATACAAACATCTCTGAATGCAGGAGTTAAAATCAAACACCTGTGCCACATGAGTAGTTTTGTGCATGAAAGTATTTTTGGCACACATTATATCTCAGGTGTTGCTGCACTGTAGTGCACGGGCACAGCTAGAGGCTGTGTAAAGGCCCTTCAGAATGTTGAGCCTAGGGGTGCCATCAGTCCCTTACTTTTTCCATTTCTGTACAACAAGATCAGGAGTTGCTCAGTACTGCAAAAAGCAGCAAGAAATATCGCTGGCAAATAGAGGGGAATACTGCTTATTATGATTAATAATGAATAATGATGATATAATAGTGATGATAATAATAATAATGTCAGGAGGAGGTATAGGGCAAGGGTGTTAAGAAACGGTCCCTTATTTTTTAAATACAATGTTGGCAGCCCAAAGGGATGATCCAGTTTGTAAGTGAGAAAACAATAGTGATTAGGTCAGAAATGGAGGGGCATAGCACATTCCTTATGTGCTGTAAAAAGAAGTTGGGTATTTTTGGCTTGTTGTAGATAAGCCTTGTGTGAACTGCTAGACTGGTGGCAAAGTGGAAATTAGTTTGCAAAAATTTGTGGATTTCTCTCTATGTCCATTAATGCCTCTGTTTTGTGTCAAATTTCCAACCTGCTCTTTAAAATATATTAAATTACATAAATTACCTGTAGTACATTCCTATAATACATTTACAGAATTCCTCTTTGCCTGATCTGTACACAATAAACCCATTCCAGGAATTCACATGGGCAGTTATGCATTGAATTGTGGGGTGGGGAGGCACTTCTATGATCCTAAATCTACCTGACCTACGTCTTTCTGTCTAGGTTCTTTTAAGAATGCCCATCACTGTAGCACCTGAGTATCTCCAAAGATACAATAAAAAACTCAATAATATGCAGATCTAATTTCCCTCCAAGGTTATGCAGGGCTTTTGGAGGATGGATTTATTTAATATCCACCTCCTCTTTCTCTTTCCGTGATTCTCTACCACTCCTGTTCATATCGTCTTCCTTCTGGCCTTCACCTTTCTTTCTTTGCTGTTTGTAGTTGCAGTGGTGAAAAAGCTAACTCGATTAAATGAATTATGTACATTATTCTGAAGGCAATGAAACTTGCAGTCACTTGCCAAGAATGTCCCATCTCCTGCTTTCATAAGCTCCATCCTTGACTTTCACATGCCTTGACATGGCTGCTGCTTTCTGGACTAGCTGATAGTTATTTTTATTTATTTTAGTGCCCATGCGCAAGTTGCAGTAATCCACCTGGAGGTCATGAAGGAATAGAAAAGTGGCCAGGTTCACAGGCTTCAATCTTCCGGCTATTCATAGATTTAAAACATTATTTGTCATTGTTGCTATGCATGCACCCCAGCAGTAACACAGGAGTCCAAGAGAACCCCTAGACTGAGGCCCAATTGGGCAGTCTGAGGGAGGCCCTACCAAAGGAAAACATGATGACAGAGGTCACTAAGTCTGTAGACAAAGTCTCTGCTTTTTTGCTTTTTAATTTTGTTTAAACTTAATGGATGATAAACGTGATGCAAACACTAAACACGACACATATAAAAGGTGTGTGTAGCGGGGGAGAGGGAATCCACACAGCTATTTGGGCTACCTGATCTTCTAGCAGCTGCTGGGATCTAACCAGGCCCCTAGACTCAATGGAGTAGGGTATTATCCTCACTGTATCTTCCATTTGCTTTCCCTAAACAGTTATCGCTAACTCATTCTAACTCTTATTGTGTCTCAGTCCCCTAGCCTTCAACCACTCCTCAATCTCATCCAGTCACTGGGCAAGGCAACTGACATCTTTTTCTAGGTCAGATGAGATGTACACCTAGAATGATTGCTATTAGTATACTGGGTATCATACTAACTCTCCAATGGCCCCATGTATATGTTAAACAACAGAAAACATACACAGGGACTCTGCATAACTCTACATGGAAGACACTCGGGGAAGATGAGAAACTGCCCACCATATCCCTTGAGAACTCCCAACAAAAAAGGAACTGAGTCAATCACAAGCAATCCCATCCACCCCCGTGGTAATGTCCAGGAAAATCACCAAAACCTCATGATCAATGGTATTGAAGGCCACTGACAAATCTAATAATAATACCAATATTTAATCTTCATCCATATGGAGGACATCAAAAGTACCATAAGATAACTTTGAACGAATAGAGAAATTATCCAACTGGAGGAAACTATTGTAATGAATTTTGATCATATTTAAAAATTATATTGGCAAAGTCAATAGTCTTATGGGATTCATCTGGATACTGTTTTAGGGCCCAAATGGGACTACTTGCAATGACAAACACAGCACTTGGCAGTAAGTGTTTTGCAAGTTCAGAGGCTTTAAATATTACTTTAAAACACTTGACATGTTTTGCCAACACCCATTACTTCCTATGGATTTAATGTTTGAAATAAACAATGTGAAAAAATATAAATTAAGGACATTTTTTACAACATATCACCAAGAAGAAGAAAAAACCTTTTTAGAATTTTTCAAAGTATTAAATGGATATCTCAGACTAAATATTTTACTTTGCAAATTTTGATGTAACTATGAATTTTGAAACATTGACTAAAAGTGTCACAATATAAGAGGCAGACCAGATTCATTAGTTATTCACTTTAGTTTTTAAAAATGCATGAGAGATATTTCATTGGCTGTGTTGTAGCTCTTTCCAAGGTAATTTGCTATGATGCTAAAAATGGTTTCAGAATATAAGAAATGAGATTTTATTTTGTGATAAAATTAAAAAGCATAAATTATGGTTGGCAAAGTAACCAAGGATAACACTAATTTATTTAAATATGTACTCTACGATACAAAGAAATTCATTTTTGAGGACCATATAATAAGCTTAAAAATGCCACTGATTAAAGAAAGTAGCCTTCAATGCATTCTGGGTTTTAGTTGGATGAAGTTTCTAACATGAAATAGAATTTTGTTAAATGAAAAACAAATAAAAGAAAATTAAAGAATTAATTAGGAACAACATCCTGTATTCCTGATTACAGCTAAGAATACAAATCAGATAAGATAAAAAGGAATTTTATATCAAGTATTGTCTATCACCCACCTCATCTGCCTGTGTGATCACAACTTCTGGGATACTGCTACTTCTGTCATCTTTTTCATCTGCATGCTGAGCTTCCTCTGTTCTTCCATGAACTGATATATCTGAAGAACCACAGTCTAGCACTTCACCAACATACTCCTCATCATCTGGAAAGTCAATGCTGACTGAAGTCACAAAGTCTTCTACAAAGGCTGACAGGTACTCTTTGTTAACACCATATGCACTGTCAGAGGTTACCTGAGCCTCGTTAAAGGTCTGGTATCTTAGGATGACAAACTTTGTTCCCTGTTGAATAAAGAAAAGACAAGACATAAAAGGTCTTTCAATAGGACACTGATTCCCTTTAGCTTGCCATGAACTATATTTTATACATAAAGAATTTTAAGAAAGCACGATGCCTAAGTCTGAAATTTCAAAAAGTGTATACAGTAGATTTCTCAGGGAAAAGATGCTGCAAATAAAAAAGTACTACACCAATGTTTATTCATTTTCATGACCTATTTAACAATACAGTAACGGTTTATGAAAAATATCAGTAAACATCCTATTATAATAATTTTGTATATGGTTTATCACCCACCATCCTCATCAAGGAAAACCAACATAATTTTAAACTGCCATTAGGACCATGAGAATCAGAACATTACCCCACAGCTGCCTACTACAGGCAGTTATGTATCTTCCTCAAAAACATCTGGTGCTGGCGACTGTTAGTGACAGGATACTGAACTCAAATGGATCTGATATTTGATCCAGTGAAGGAATTATCTTGTCTGTCTAGCAAGGAACGTTCATCTAATATCAATCTTGTATTGATCCTCATCTTATTAGCATTGTGTTTACGTACAGAATTTCTTACACTGCCACAGGTTTTTTTTTTGCTGAATTACAATTCATGATGCTTCCAAAAAAATCATCTTCACAGGAACACTGTTCTCCCTCCTTCCCCATATATTTCAATTTGCTGTATCCTGCGAGTCTTCAAGTTCCCACTTTGAGTAGTTTCCCATTTAAAATACACAGTACACATCCCCACACACCTTGAAAAAAATCTGCTGCAGTACATGTGGGTGCAAGCCCAACATTAATTGTTTCAAGTTACACAGTGAGACATACTGTGCATCAGAGATTGTAATCTGGCCCTTTAATTATAAAGAAAAATTATTTCATTTGAGTCACTACTCTGTAATTGTTTCGACTTCTGGCCTTCTAAAAAATAACTTGACATTATTTTTAAAAACTGGCAGAGTCAGAAGATCCAAATGATACAGGACATGATTTCCTACAAAAAGGAAATGTTCTGTGACTAAAATGACAATGTTGATTACCAAACAAAGCAGGATTTCAAGAGCTTTGAGAAGAGGAAGAGGTGACCATACACAATCCCAGAATTTCACTTTTAATGAAGTTATGCAATTAATTTACTTTTATTTCCTTATGTGCACCAGTTAAAGACATTCAGGTGATTGTGAGCTGTGTAGCAGACAAAATTATGGTTGTATTCATGAAACATCTTAATCTCTGGGGAACAGCAGAGTTGGTTTCAGCAACCCCAAAATACACTGCTATGAAAGTCTCATCTCAAGACGTGTGCCTGACCCTAGCTACTGTGATGCTTTGCCAATTTATACCAGTTGAGGATCTGGCTCAACACCTTGACTACAGACAGTTTACAATTCTGTTGTTTAAAACTTGCATACTGGATAAATTTGATTGTTTACAATCTTTTTTCATTGACAGTTGACCTTGTAGTTATCATCTTGGACATGCAAGAATGGTATCAGCCTGGATTTATTCAAGATATTACATCGGCACAGTATTTCATCAATCTGCTGCAGCTAACTGTTGTGTGTTGATCAATGGATGTTCAGGAAGACACCACAAGAGTCAGCTAACTGCAGATGTATGCAATCACAGGTATAGATTGGCTTCCGACAGTCCGATGGAATTCTTGGGCCATACAACAGATACCAGAGAATGAGCTCTGCCTTAACAGGGTTATATAATGCACTCACTGCATGTTGCATACCATGATTTCCTCACATGAAATGCAATGCACCATGCATATTCAAGAGTGTGTCTGAAACAGACCATCTTCAAGTATCCCTTGTACTACACTCATGAGCTAACAGAGATTGCTCTTTGAGCTAACAGAGATTGCCCTTAAACTCCAGTAGGAGATGGCTGTGTTTTTGCAGATAGAAGTCATGAGTCCTGGTCACCGTGCTATATCTATTCTATTCAGTGTGTGGCAGCAAGTTAAAAACGGTGTTTTCTATAGGTATGTGAATGTGTTCTTTTTGAAAATTTTTTTTCCAAGGAGCCCTTTGACATATCAAAGCAAAAACAAAGATAGTTAAGCACCTTTATCTCTGCCCAGTGCCCCCACTTAGCCGTGCTCAAGGGACCATTTCAGTGCTGAATAAGTTTTAAACGATCTCTTTTTAAATTATTTTCCCCATCGGTTTTATCTTCTTAGTACCTCCTGGCAGGGCTGGGTTTACACCTTACGTGCCCCTAAGCACAGTATCTTCAGTGCCTCCTCCCCCGCACCTGCAGCTGACCTTCATGTTTTCCATCTGGGGGTGGGAAGGGTGGCAATGGGGGAAAGAGGGGCTGGCTGGGCCAGCTCTGTGCAAAGGGAGGGGGGGGAAGAGGTTGGGGCGACCCCACTCACCCATTCCAGGCAGGGGGAATATGCTCACCCCTGGGCTCTGGCTTCCAGCCTGGCCAGGGGGTGGAGCCTCAGGAGGAAGGAGGAGGAGCAGGGTAGCGGGGTCCCAGGAGAAAGGAGGAGGATGAACAAAGGATGGGGCCACAGTTCCTGCACTCATGCAGGGCTCCCAAATTGTCCAGGGCCCTTTGGCACGGGTCCCGTTGGCCTGTGCAGTAATTTGCCACTGTTTAGGTGCCCCTAGGACACTGGTGCCCCTAGGAACATGCCTTATTGGAAATCCAGCCCTGCCTCCCGGTCCACTATAGATATCCCTAAAGGCATTATTTTTTAACATCAAATGACATGGGAAATACCTTTAATTTTTAATAAATAAAATCTGAACCTGAATCCTTCCTGCACCGACAAACCATGAAAATAAATCCTTAGCTTTTATTTGAGAGCTTTTCATCCATAGGTCTTAAAGGGGAAGTAATTATTGTCCCCATTTTACAGGTAGGGAAATGGAAGCACAGAGAGATGAAGTGACATGGCTACAGTCACCCAGGCCAAGAATACAACTCTTCTGGCTCCCAATCCAGACCTCTATCCACTAGATCATGCTGCCTCCTCATTTTGTGATGTGGCATCAACTATGAAGCAGGAAGTCTCAACACGATTTAACAGATGAGAAAAAAAAACCATTATGCCAGTTAGTTAAAACTTATCTCTCGGCTGAGTGACTTCCATAGTCTGGGTAGCGGGGCCTTTGGATTCCTAAGTATGGCTTTTGCTTAGCTTTAACTTATTTTCCCCATTCAAGATCAATTTGTGGGTCTCAGAACATCCTAATTCACACTATTCCAGAGTGGAAAAATTGACCAGTTAGTTCAGTTCTTTAGTAGCCCTTAATTCATGGAAAGTAACCAATATAAGCTTGGAAAAAAGTGTACTAGTTATGAGGTTGCCACTTATTGGAGACAAACGGCATATACCCAGTTCTAACTGGCTAAACCAATCTGGTTACGACACCTAGCCTCTGAGTGATAATTAGCCTACCCACACATTGGGTAGAACACTGATGTCTTCTTTTGTGCTAAGAGAGGAGAAAGGGGCATTAAAACTGTACGACTTTGCACCATTTCCTTTTAAAGAAACATGTGGTCTATCCACAGAAAATCTGTTAAGGCCAATTAAACACAAGTGACTACATTTCTGGATTTGACCACAAGCTCAGATCTAAATTTTTTGAAAACATTACAAGGGTGACTTTAGTGAACAGTATGATAAATCAACATCCATTGATCTTTGGGAGGGTTTTTTCCATTCTAGACATATTAGCTATAACAACATAAGAAAGTGTAAAACATGATTTTGTAAATGTGTTTGATGTTTTATCCATTAACCTCAAGTAAACTATATTTTTCAACTGAAAGTAAATCAGTTTTTTTTTTTAAACAGACTCAAATATATAGAAAATTGCTCACTAATTACAAGCCATTCATCCTGTGCCATGTTTCCATATAAATATCTATTAGAAAGCACCATAAAAATTGTATTCAGGTCCCTCAGAAATATAGAACAGTTCTAACTAAATTGCAGGCTTGTGTAAAAGTACAGCATCATATTATTTACACTGATTCCAATCATGTAATCTGTTTTGATGGGTGAATTTCCTGTTAAATACTGGCAAATCATACACCCTTACATCTATGTGAATGATTCCATTTGCTGTCAGTTGTGTAATACAGGCAACTTTGTTACTAGTCAAGCGTAAAAGACAGTGGAAAAAAATTCTGCACACCAAGTGTGACATTGCACTGTAGAAGTAAGCATTAAATTAGAGTGAGAGGTTATAAGTCTGACAGAAACCTGATCTGTATTCCCTAATTATAGAGTCTCACTTTCACAAAACTGACACAAATGTTAAGCCAAATTAAATGTTGTTTAATTAACTATCATATACAAGACTTCAAAGCAAAATGTCTACATGTTATTTAGCAAGTAACAGAAACACAAGGACTTGTGAATTATCAGTCAACACAGACCTGCCATCTCAGCTAACTGCTACAAGGTTAAGCCATTTCATTTTCACGCATCTATCCTTTTAGTGCACTGCCTGTAATATTTACAGAAAAAGACAACACGGTAAACAGTTTCACACAATGAGGTGTGAGAGTTGATAGGGCACTATTCAATAGCTCTGAACTCCCCTGATGAGCTGCCAAAAATCGTTATGAATGGCCCAGCTGATGGGCTGATGACTGATAAAGGAAAAAACAAACAGCACTGGTAATTCATGAAAAAGCATACACTGCCATGACAACTAAGAGTGCCGAGTGACAGCTCTTAAGGTAAATGGAATTTTGGGAGCTTCTTTCTTAAGGGATCAACTGTGCATGCTCATTATTTCAGTGGTTCAGCATTAAATATTTTCAGATCTACTCATTCTTTTAGTATTAGGAGGAAAATGGGATTTAGGATGCTATATATTTAGTTTTAATTTGGTAAAATGAAACAAATCATTCTGTATTTTGAATAAAATATTTGTGCACTTTGGTTATAAAGTGCTAATTGTTGTAGCGCTGATCCAGTAAGATGCTAAGCCTTCCTCTAACTATGATGGGAGTAAAGATGCTCAGTACTTTGCAAGATCTGGCTCTTTCCTTAGAAATCAAAGTGCCATTGACGCTCAAAAAGTTGAGCCCTACGCAGTGTGTGACCAGACAGGCTGCTTCTGCAATGCACTATGGGACATTAGCAGGAGTAGTATGAATTAAACACAAGTTGTGTTACCCCAACAGTGGGATGTGCCTCCACATGGCCACCCAATTGATGGAGTCAAAAATAATGGGGATTTTAATCTAATCTGGAGCTGGGGTCATTTGCATTAATTAATGGTCAGAGAAACATGACCCAGAGCATATTTGTGCATGGCTGTAACTGTATTTTCCATTGATGGAAGGATGCATCCACCTACTGATCTCTAAAACAAAGAATTGGACCTATAGTTGGACTCCACATGAGCATAGTAGGTCTGCCTGCTTGGATCCAGCTGACAAATATTTTCAGCTGCATCACAGAAAATAACTCTGAATGATTTAGCCAACATTGCCCATGGAATATTTGTGGTTAGCTTTCCAAAAGTCTCAGTGTATTTGTTTAAAAGAAACATTAAAACAATGCAATAGACTAAGCACTGAAAACTGATTTGTTAAAATTTCAGATGATCCATTAGCATACCCTGTTTAGTGGGTAACACTGGCCATGCTCATTAACACACTGAGTCTCACTGCTTATATGCACTCAAAAAATCACAGTAGAAAGGGCACATTTTCTAAAAAAGCATTATGCAAGAGATATGTGAACAAAGCCTTATATTGACATAATTTCCCCTATTGTTTTAGAGCTGCTAAATTGAAAATATAAAATAGTGGTTCCCAACCTTTTCTCTGCCGCGGCACACCCGGATGCCTTTAATTATTTTGAGGCACACCACCATATAGTTGCCAAATGAACTCATGAATATTCATGAGCCAATCCAGAACTCTTCAAGTTGTTTTAAAAAAAAAAAAAAAAAAAAAAAAAAAAAAATTCTGCGGCACACCTGCTCAGGTCTGACAGCACACAGTGCGCTGCAACACACCGGTTGGGAAACACTGATATAAAAGGTACTAATGTTAGCAACCCTTGCTTCTTACTCAATCCACTCTAATCTTTCAAATATCTCAAATTATGAGAAACAGGTGCAACTTAACATACTAGTTGAAGTCAAACATTCATGCTCTTCTTTCCTCATTATCTTCCCCAGCCAAAACACAGACACAAGCTTGGAAGGGCTCATTCTACCATCTTCTAGCTTTCTCTAGGACCAAATCCAGACTGCTGAAAGTCTGTTTAAAAAAATTTAAACCACTCTTTGTAAAACTTTTAGGACCTGATCCACATCCCACTGAAGTCAATGGAAACCCTTCCAGTCCATTGTTTCCAATGGGTTTAGATCATTTCCCATTCACACTGGCCATAGCCAGGCAAACTGTGTCTAAACCATATCAACTCTGAAATGTTTGAAAATGATTCTGCAGATAGTTTTTATCCTGGGGAGAAGACTTAAGAATCACTGCATGATGGAAACCCACTGTGATATAGAGCCCAATAAAAACCCCACCTTGGTTGCTTCAGGTCTGTAAGAATTAATCTTTAATAAATAATAATTCTAAAAAAAACCCTGGGTTGGGAACTGCCTGTGACTTTGCTACGAGGTCCTAGCTTTTCACAGTGACAAAATTTCTTATTTCCATTAAACATTATGAGTCCTGGTCTGTAATTGATAAATTAAACAGTAATAAGTCACCAGGACCAGATGGTATTCACCCAAGAGTTCTGAAGGAACTCAAATGCAAAATTGCAGAACTACTAACTGTGGTATGTAACCCATCATTTAAATCCTTTTCCATGCCAGATGACTGGAGGATAGCTAATGTGATGCTAATTTTTTTAAAAGGCTCGAGAGGCCTAATTTCAGTACCAAACAAATTGGTTGAAACCATAAAAAAGAACAGAATTATCAGACACACAGATGAACACGACTTATTGGGGAAGAGTCAACATGGTTTTTGTAAAGGAAAATGGTGCCTCACCAATCTCCTAGAATTCTTTGAGGGGATCAACAAGATAGGAAACAAAGGGTAGGAAGGAATAAATGGTCAGTTTTCAGAATAGAGAAAGGTAAATAGTGTCCTTCAGGGGTCTGTACTGAGACCAGTGCTGTTCAATGTATTCATAAATGATCTGGAAAAAAGGGATAAATAGTGAGATGGCAAAATTTGCAGATGATACAAAACTACTCAAGATAGTTAAGTCCAAAGCAGACTGCGATGAGTTACAAGGGGATCTCACAAAACTGGGTGACTGGGCAACAAAATGACAGATGAAATTCATTGTTGATAAATGCAAAGTAATGCACATTGGAAAACATAATCCCAACTATACAAATAAAATGATGGGGTCTAAATTAGCCGTTACCTTCAATAAAAATCTTGGAGTCACTGTGGATAGTTCTTCAAAAACATCCACTCAATGTACAGTGGTAGTCAAAAAGCTAACTGAATGTTGAGAATCATTAGGAAAGGGATAGATACTAAGACAGAAAATATCAGACAGCCTTTTTATAAATCCATGGTACGCCTACACTTTGAATACTGCGTGCAGATCTGGTTGCCCCCATCTCAAAAATATATATTTTGGAATCAGAAAAGATTCAGAAAAAGGCAACAAAAATGATTAGGGGTATGGAATAATAAGACTGGGACTTTTAATCTTGGAAAAAAATGACTAAGGGGAGAAAATGATGGAGGTCTATAAAATCGTGACTGCTGTAGGAAAAGTAAATAAGGAAAGGTCATTTCCTCCTCCTCATAACACAAGAACAAGGGGGTCACCAAATGAAATTAATAGGCAGCAAGTTTAAAACAAACAAAAGAAAGTATTTTTTCACACAACGCACAGCCAACCTGTGGAAGTCTTTGCCAGGGGATGTTATGAAGGCCAAAACAATAACAGTGTTCAAAAAAGAACATGGATGATAGGTCAATCAATGGCTATTAGCCAGGATGGGCAGGAATGCAAAACTGTATCGCTAGTCTGTTTGCCAGAAGCTGGGAATGGACAACAGGGGATGGATCACTTGATGATTACCTGTTCTGTTCATTTCCTTTGAAGCATCTGGCATTGGCCTTCCCGGAAAACAGACTACTGGCTTGATGGACATTGTTCTTATGTTCTATACTTAGAACAGTGGCTGATCTAGTTAAGTTGCTCAGGAGTGGGAGAAATTCACAATTTTAATTTACTTATTCAATTAAATGTACTTCTTGATTTACTTTGCTCTTCATTGTCTCAGTGATTTCCTCATTTAAGGCTTTTTTATGCATACATTAAATAAATAAATGGTATTTTTGGATTACTACAGCACAACTCAAATGGTGTTAGAAAAAGACATGATGATAGAGGCAGAGTGATTACCCAGGAAGAGTAAATAAAAACCTGCAAATGCACAGTCTGGAATGACTTACTGCTGTTATGAAAAGCTCTTATGTAGGGTGTGTGATAGCAAAGATAGCCAGTCTGAAAAATCTCCCATTTATTCCAATGTTCTATAAATACACAGCAATGTGTCACACAGCCTTGCAAATTGAATATTATATATATACACAAATATGTTCGTGAAAGGGCATACATTTAATAATGAAATCTCAATTCAGAAGTCCTTTAATATCTGCAGTTATATCCTATAACCTTCCAGCAGTGAAAAACCACTACGGTTATTTAGCCACTCAGGTTCTATCCAGCAAACAGCCTTCTTTATGCTAGCATCTGATGACAAACTTCTTCCTTTTAAGGTAAAAGCAAATAAGGTCGTGTCAGTAGCTCTCTGCTCCTTCACAGCATCACTATCTTGGATTTCACATCAAGATGGCAACACTGTTGTGACATATGCACATCCATGGAATTGATTTACAGAAGGCGCCAAAGAAAACCTTAAAGGCAGCTGCGCAATGATCCCCATATAAGTGACTTTTTCAGCCAGGTGATACCGCAAATGGGGAGAATCTTGCACTCCTGTAATTTATCTCCAAAGTGATCACATGCTCACACCACCTCTGACCTTATCCTTCCCACATCCTAAACCCTCTCTATATTGTTGTCTGCACCTGCTCATGTCTGGATCCTGAAAGTACTTACAGCCAGAACTCAGATTATAAAATTTTCAGGGCAGTGACTCCAGTATTTTTGTGTGTGTGTGTTTGTTATTTTAGAGATGTGCCATGCACATCTAACACACAATCACAATAGCAGCTCCTAATGGTAAAAAGCAAACCTGTTTTTTCATGGGTTTGTTGTTGGGGGTTTTTTTAAATAAAGGCTTTTAAAATTTTCTTGATTTTGTTTTACTTACAACTTCCCTAAAATGTAATTTGCTAATCTGGGCACCTTGTATCTCTCTCACAAACGATGGGGGTTTCTCCCTTTCCTCAGCACAGATTTAACAGCAGAGTCTCTTACTACCCAAGCTTACTCCTTCTACAACTGTCAAACAATCCAATTATTAGAATTCTATGACGTTTTCTCGCAATTTCAAGACTAAGCTGAATTTGCCAAAATAAGTGACAATTTATTTCACGATGAACTATCTTGCCTTTGTTACCTCCTAATTCATAAATGCCATTAATCTGTGACAAATCTCCCCAATCAGTGCCAATTAGCAAGGTCTCCCATAAATTGTTCTGACTCATCAGGCAATGAGCAGCAGCAAACAGGTGTTTCAAACAGCCAGCACACTGTGCCTGTACTCTAGGATTTTTATTGAGTACCCAATGATTTCCATGAGAAGTTTAAGGTCCTTGTTGTTAACTTTTAAAGTCTAAAATAGTCTCCATTACTGGAGAGAGAGCTTTGCCCCATGTGCATTACCACTGTACTTGGGATAATCTGAGGCACACTAACTGACAGCCCCCTCGGGGCATACATTTAGAGGCCTCAGAGCACGGCATAAAGAGTGAGAAGAGCTTGGAACTGTATTTCATTTTCCTCGCTGTCTTTCACCAAAGCCCTTATATGATGATCTTCAGGAACCACTACAAGATATACCTGTTGTCCCAGACTTTTCTCATGGAAGGAATGGAGGAATGCTGACAGACTGGAAGATTACATTTGGGGTAGGGAAGATACTGTGGGGCCTGGACTTGTATTATTTTGTGCTCCTGAAGATAACAATATTAATAGCACTGTCAAGAACGAAGGACAATTATTGTACATGCTTCCCACACCCTTGCTCTGCCTTGTCCAAACTTGCAACATCATTGCTATTCCAGTCCGGGCCTTTCTTATACTGAGAGACTGCTGCTTACTCCAAGGTATTTGCGGTCTTGTTCCATGAACAACTTTGTTTTCTCTCATGGCCTGCTCCAGAATTTGAACCCCACTTGCAGCCGGTGCAATCTAGCCCTTGATCTATCCTGTTGGCGTATTTAATGTACATGTTAAAAGCAGTTACAGTACATTCGATTTGCAACCTGCCATGTCTCATTTATGTGATGTAGCCATTGCAATAAAACACTTTTGACACATTACACTGGCCTACGACATGATGCCAATGGAAAATGACATGCCACAACACAATGAATATGATAACATTTAAAAGCTACACATACCTGAATAACTAATATCTACCAACAGTTCTAAAATAGGTCAGAAAAAAATAAGGATAACAAGCATGGTTTAAAACACACTTCTTTTGCCAGCATCTTCCTGAAAACACTTCAGGTCAGTGTAGAGTGCACCAGATATTAGAGAGGTGCTTTCCCAATCCATCTTCCAAAGAGCTATTCTATAAAAACTAAAGAAATTCTATCCTATAGGTTCTTATGCTTCCCTCATCACCGAAGTATTTTAATACTGTCCACTAGCACATGTGACTAACATCTGACACGCGTTGTTTGTTCTTGCTCACCTCCTCTCGCCAAGAGGAGAGCTGTGAGTGCAGGGTCTTGTTCTGCTGGGTTTTTTATTTTGTTTTACTTTAATATACACACTGCTGTGTATTTATTTCAGAAGAAGCAGGTTGAAGAAGTGCACCTTGCACTTGGAGCAAAAGCTGGGGAGATTTTGGGTTGGCCTACCCTCCTCAGTCTTGGATCAGCCCCTGGAAAACCGTTTTGTACAGACCACCTTTACCCTTATGAAAGAAAGTTCCATTGTGCCTGAGAAGGCAAGTCAACCACAGTCCTCATCTTGGAGTTTAAGTGATCTAGATAGCCTAGACCCTGGCCATAGATTTATACTTGACTTAATAATGAATAATATTAATATCTTGCAAATAGAGAACATCTGTCAACTGAGGAGCTGAAAACAAACACTTTACAAACATTAATTAATTAAGTGTCCAGCACTCTTGTGAGATAGGGAAACACTATCCTTCTGTTACAGATGGGGAAAACGAGGGCAGAGAGAGGCTAAGTGATTGTCCAAGGTCACAAAACAAACAAG
Source organism: Emydura macquarii macquarii (assembly GCF_026122565.2). NCBI lineage: Eukaryota > Metazoa > Chordata > Testudines > Chelidae > Emydura > Emydura macquarii. The sequence goes on from NW_027130432.1 coordinate 7,039,682, forward strand.
TAGAAGGGAGAGTGGAACTCAGATCTCCTGACTTCCAGCCTTAAGCTTTAGACATAAGGTCATCTTTCATCTCCAATTCATTTATATCAGGCCTGATGCTAGAAGTAGCATATGTGATATGGTGAATATTAAAACCGAATAATGGGGAAAAAATCTTGGCTTGTATTTGTTTTTAATGAATTCAAATTTTTGTGTTTGCTTTTCTTTGATAAAGTATTACCGGCAGAAAAATTCACACAAAGTGGAATTCAGAATCACATGCATAAATATGTTGTGAGGATTTGCAAACACCATGAAGTAGAAACAATACAAAGGAATTTAGATATCAGAAACATGGCCAGCAAACACCACAATGAGATTAAACTTGGAAAAATGCAAGCCAACACCCCTTGAGAAAAAGAATCTAAAACATACAATCAATCAGTGGGAGGAAGAAATGGTAGAACCAGTATTACTGAAGGAGAATAGTGGGTGACTCTGGATAGCAAACAAAACAACTATTCTCTGTAATGTATTTTTTTTTTTTTTAAAAGTCAGTGCCACTTCTCATGGCAAAAGGCAAATACATCAGATCATGAAGCCAGGACAGACCCTTCTACCCAGTTTTAAGGAGAACACACTATAGATAATGCATTCAATTTTGGGCACCACAGTACCAGAAAGAAACTGACCAAATTGAGAGTGTTCAGAGAAAAGCAAGAAAAATCATCATCGCAAGGGATGATTTTTGAAGGAGAGGTGGGAAAAACTAAATTTGGCTAAATGACGACAATGAAGAGAACATAAGTCTATTTGAATACCAAGGTCCAGAACCTGAGAGCTGAACCACCAGTGCAGATAGGGTCTAGTACTGTGGAGAGCATTGACAAGTTCAGCTACGTAGGCTGCAAGCAGAGTTCAAACAGTCACAGCAAACCAGACGTTCTTCAACAAATAGCAAGACCTATCTCCTGCATGAAGCCCATGTCTTGCTTATGTACACAAAACTGTCTTGGGAATGAGATAAAGGTCAGGATCTGTCAAACCTGTGTACTACCTGTATTGCTATATGGTTCATAAAACTGGACGCCTCAAGGAAGACGTGTCTTGTCAGTGCCAAATCCTGAGCATAAAATGGTTTGACTGTGTAACATGTCACAGTCTCACAGAGATCCGGTCTTCCTTCAATTTCTCATTACTTAAAAAAGTAGCATTCCATGCTATTCAGCCATGCAGCTAGGATGGACAAAAGCACTCCAACACACTGTGCTTTCAAACTTCCCATCAGCATACAAAGAGGTGCACATCCAGATTCTACCTGACACTGCCTGCAGGGTCACCAGAGAGATTCGTGGACTTGCAGAACTGAGCCAGATCTGAGAACTTGCTGGTGCAACACCATCTACCATGACCTCTCTGGCTAGCTCAGCTGTCCTCAGTAGGCTGTGTGTGTTTGATGACTATGAATATTTGAAGGGTGCCAACACCAAAAAAGGTGACAAATTATTGTGTGGTAAACAGAAGTGCATGTAGGTGGAATGAGAAGGGCTGGTGGAGAATGGTAATTCCATTTCATGGAGGATTTCAAAATTTGGTTTCACTCAGATTCAGAACAAAAACCCAAAACAGAATTCCCATTCTCCATCTAGCTCTGCTAGGAACCTTGGCACTAGGGAATTCCATCTGGTGGGCTGTGTGAAAGCATGGGACCCTCCAAAAGCTCCTCAGCAGTTCACCAAGCAGGCAAGCTAGCAGGAAGCCAGGCTGGGTTTTCCCTGAAACCTGTCCGGTTTACAGTGAAATGGTCAATCAGAACATTCCGATTTTGAAGAATCGGTAAATTTCAATGAAAAAATGTTTTGTCAAAATTAAAATCCCTTCCTGAAAGTTAGCTGTATTAAGTTGTGTAATAGTTTCCCAAGGGAAATGACAGAAACCCCACTGCTGCCTTGGAGTACTTAAAACCAGACAAGATGGAACAATTATTTTCATTGTCCAAACTGAGACAGACAATTTCTCACCTGTAAATGGCATTTCTCCAATTAGATTTTTTTCCTCTTACAATACACGAATAGACATAAGCAGCTAATGGACTAGAATTTTGAGCGCCAACACAAGTTGCCTAGAGGGTCCTGTTAGCTTCCCCGTGCACACACTCAAGCACTTACTGTAAAGAGATATAGGCTTACAGGCTGAGGGGTGAGAAACCTGTTTGCAACAAAATTGGCTAGAGAAATAAAGGAGGCCCACTTAACCTTAAGTGAAAACACTTTTATTCAGAAAGTGCATGGAGGGTGTTATGTGGAGCCCAATCACATAAGTTTGTTTTAAAATATTTTTAATGTCACAGGGTATTACATTGAAAATATTTTCAGTGATCTATGTTTTCATTAAGTCATTCTTTACGTAGGAATGTCAGTACTTCCCTGCAAAAAGGTGATTTAAAATTTACATTTCAGTTTGGAAATATTAAAATTAAATAAAACACAGCTATGATTTCCTGCAAGGACAAAGACACTGGAAGTAACAAAATAAGAGGGAAGAAGCCTCTTTAATCTGTTTTTTTAAAAGTCTGAAGGTTCAAGAAATATGCAGAAACTCAGACCTATCTACAAAGCTTATTTCAACTGAAGCTAGTAAACATCAAGTGCAGTGTGAATTATACTGCTTTGTATAAAGGCATATTTTGGTGACTGGTGGAATCTGCCAAACAAAACACAGTCAAACAAAACTGATCTAAGTCAACAGTTCTACAAATCTTAGGGATCCAGCAGCAGCATTAAATCCCACACAATTTTTAGGGTTCTGCTACACATGAGCGAAAAGATTGTGCAGTTGAAGACGCAATATTGTTCACTACGTTCTCAAAATTTGAAATAATTTTTAAATGAAGTTTTGCCAGCAAACTTTTTTGGTGGGTGGGGGAAAAGACAACGACAAATCTCAGTATGACCGTTTTCTTTTTAAAAATGCAATTTAAAATTGGCCATTGTGCATTTTTTACAACTCCTTTTCACCAGAAAGGCCAGTTAACCTCCGAACGTATGGATTTTACAAGACCAAAGGACACTGAGACAAAACAAAATCTTTAATGGACAAGACAGTGTGCTCTCCTGCATGTGTAATTCACTATCAGAGAAACCAAAGAAAGGAAACAACCAATGCTTAATTTGTAATGAAAGATGCCAGGGCTCAAGCAATTTTTTTCTTTAAAACTGATGCAACAAACCCAGAGGTGATGGGGCTATGAACTGCCAAGCCTAGATGTGCCGGGGCTCAGCCCTGGCAAGGCCTGGCACAAATTGAGCACTGGAAACAATGTATAAAACAATGGGAATTTCCCACCATGTTGTTCTTGTACATTTCAGGGCTCAAAATCAATGGATGATCTTTTGAGCCATGGATGGAGTTTTGCCCTTAAATAAGAATTTCTTTGTTTAACTTATTCAAAAATCTATGCCAAGGCTTCTCTAGATTTCTGTTGCATTTTATGCTTTGTGGTTATTTAGAGCCAATGAAACTGTTCTAAAGATCATTGTAATTCTTCAGTACTGCAACATGTTTTAGAAACTTACTTGTTTTGTTTTAGGGAGTTTATTGCTTCTTCCAAAAGGTTCCAAAATGATATCCCTGGAGAATGAAGTCCTCTAGTTAAGCCACAGAATATATACTGACAAGGGACCAGGAGTCCAAGCTCCCACACTGACCTAATAGTGCAACCCAACTCTGACCCAGGATGAGATGGTAGTTCAGTTACTATGCCCATTCAGTTCTTGGCCTCTAATGAGATGGCCAACAAGAGAGAATCTTGTGTGATGTTTAAATTCCCTAGCAGGAATAGAGTCCAAGTCATCAGTCTACTTCAAATGTAACTTACCTGCTCAAGAAACCTTACCATTAGGTTGGGGAAATATTCTGAAACAAAACCTATGCACCCTTTGAGCACCCTAGGTCATTGTTGTCTGACCAAATGGGAAGGTGCCATACTAGACAGTGAGGAAAATGCCATAATTTCTCTGTGCAAACACCACTAGGTACTTAAAGCCAAGCACAATGCAGAACCTGAGCTGATGACCACAAATGATTTGCAGAAGAAAAGATTTAGTCACTCAAGATTACAAATGGCTCCGCGGATTAAAACTACAGCTTGTATGACAAGGCTCAGGGTGGATAGCTGCACCCAAATGTTGGAGGCAGCACACACAAGCTGTTGAAGGTTGTCACCCAACTTCAGATATAAGACAAGGCTAATAATTGATCCAAGCAGAATAATGGTGGGGAAACAAATGGAGTTCTTTATCCAGCAATTGTTCAGTCTGTATGGGAAAGAGGTTCTTTCAAATAGAAAGTGTTCATTTCATGGCCATGCTAAAGCTTTGTCTAAGAACTGATCACACACTTTTTTTTAAAAGGTCTCAGCTAAGTGTACCCAACCTGGATCGTTCTATCTGCCAGATTAAAGGAGGCTGTACATAGCCATGATGAACTCTCTTCCCCCAACTACACTAATAAAAATAAATAATTTAATAACTAGCTCTTCTACAGCACTTTTCATAAGTAGATCTCAAAACACTTCACAAAGGAGGTCAGGTTCATTATCTCCATTTTATAGTTGGGAAATGTGCAGCATAAGAGAGTTCTTAGAGGTAAACAGATACCTGCATCCCCACCAAAATGGCCTCCTCCCCATTAAACACACCAAGAATATCCCCATTTGTGGCAGAGGACCGAGTCCTGCTGTTATGAAACTGCCACACATGTTTAGGAGTCTCCCTGAAGTCTAGAAGTATCCTTGTCTTTAAAATCTGTCCCTAGCAGTTTTACAAAAACTAATGCTCTGTCCAAGTTTCTGAAATCCCATGTGGACTCCAGGTGACAGAGCACCTGCAATTCAAGATCCATCCCATGAATCCGATCAAATTATCACCCTGCCCTCATCCTTTCTTCATAAAAGCTCTTAAAGCAGCCCACCTCAACGTATAGAGTCAAATCCACATGGAGTCAGCAGCTCATTTGGATTCTGGGCAGTGTTGCAAGTTCAATATCCTGGTCAGATGGCTGTGCTTCTCCCAGGAGTCCTCTAGTCTGATTTGAAGATTTTCGTATGTTACTAAATTGTTGGGGGAAAAAAACATCAGGTTGCGTTTAATTTATTTAAAAAAAATGTACAATAAGATATTTTTACATAATATCTCTTCCCATTCTGTAGAAGTTTTGGTAGATGAGTAGAATTGAATAAATTCCTTAAGTTATACTCTGAAAGGAAGCTCTACTATCCTATACTTTGTGCTACAGGAACTTAAAAATTCGGCTACCGATATCCAGGGTATCGGTCAGAAGAACTCATAGTGGTAGTGTGTTAGTCCCCATCTTCTTCCAAAAAAGTCCAACATCCAGCAGATGCTAACAGTATTATCAGTACCTTGTCTACACTAGAACAGGCACCTCTGACTGGGGAACAGATATTGAACCCATTACATCAATTTGCTGAGACATCTAATCCATTTAGTTGGGTTTTTTTTTTTTTAAATTCAAGTTTGTTTCGGGATTTTATAACTCCAAAGTTAAGCAACAAATGCGTAACGTTTCTATCCCACAAGCTTCTAGCTTGCAATGCTTGTAGCATTCTACGGGTCAAAGATCTAATAAAGCCATACCACCATCACCACAAGTTTAAGCCCTTTAGTGCAGGCCTTTCATCAACCCATAAGGTTGTCCATGCTGAGCAATCTAATCATGAGTTAAGGCTATGTAATGCTAATTATCCCTGGAAAATTCTGCTCATCATTCAATGATCATCATCAACTCATCAATGCTTCACTGCCCTATAGTTTATTGCTTTAACATAGTATCCTGTGTTATAGATAGCACAAAATGTTTTGCACACAGTTGTGTTAATAAAAGATAAAGAAATCAGTTTTGAAAAATCATGAGAGAAATCCAGTAAGTACATGCCAGTCTCCTTGGTATTATTCCTAGAAAATGTAACTGGCACTTGAGACTTCAACATGAAGTAAATGGCAACTTTAAACTACAAAAGTCTTTTTTTCAACTCTATAGCTTCTTTGGAAAGGCCTTATGTTTAGTTAGGCAATTTTCTAAAATATGGCCATCATCTGCAGTAAGACTAAGGTGGGTGTCTCCTTTGTGAGCCTATCATGAAAACTGCATCAGGCAGCTAATCCTCCTTTTGGAACTTGAACCCAGACACCAGAGTCTGAACAGATATTTAGGCACTCATTAACCGATTCATTTCAGAGTCACATACACAATGAGAAAGTAACATTAAAAGCTTAACAACCCGCCACAAAAATATGTTTTTTTAAAATGTAGAGCTGAAATAGAAATTCTGTCCTTCGTTCACCCATTATGGCCTATGTATAGTAGGCCAGCACAGATCAGCCCAATTTCTAGGTTCTCTCTACAGTTTTAAAACATTTTTTCTGGTCTAGTTACCTTATTTATAAAAAAACCTGACAGTATTAAAAGCAAAGTTAAAACCAATTTCAAAAGGCCCAATTCTGCAAACAGTACTAGACATGGTACATGTTACCATATTAGTCCCCTTGCAATAGGCCACATAATATTAATAAACTCAACAGATGGAGAACAACTTAGTTCCACGCAAAGTATTTAAAAATCTATGTTATATCTTTGGTTATAGAAAGTTACTGTAGTTCAGAATGACCTTTGTTCTAAATAAAACCAAGTTTTTAAGGTAGCTTTTCCCCCCAAAGATAGCAACAGCAAGATGGTTTATACTGAGACTTAGTCATACACCACCTTTCAGGTTGAAAAGAAATGCATGTTAACCCACAAAACTTACATGTGCTTGCATTTTTATAGACACAAAAATTGTGTCCCCCCAGCACTGCTTTTGGCCACTGGCATCCCTCCCCCCCCCAGGGTTGAGCAGGTGTTATGGAGTCTGCCTCGGTTTCTCCTTGGTTCAGCCAACTTGCATTTAGCCCCATCTAGTAGTTCCTTGTTATGACTCCTGCCCTTCACCTCAATTGTTAATAGCCTATCCTTTCATAGGGAAATCATAGAATCATAGAATCATAGAATATTAGAGTTGGAAGGGACCTCAGGAGGTCATCTAGTCCAACCCCCTGCTCAAAGCAGGACTAACCTCAGCTATATCATCCCAACCAGGGCTTTGTCAAGCCTCACCTTAAAAACCTCTAAGGATGGAGATTCCACCACCTCCCTAGGTAACCCATTCCAATGCTTCACCACCCTCCTAGTAAAAAACTTTTTCCTAATGTCCAACCTAGACCTCCCGCCCTGCAACTTGAGACAGTTGCTCCTTGTTCTGTCATCTGCCACCACTGAAAACAGCCTAGCCCCATCCTCCCTGGAACCCCCTTTCAGGTAGTTAAAGGCCGCTATCAAATCCCCCCTCACTCTTCTCTTTTGCAGACTAAACAAGCCCAGTTCCCTCAGCCTCTCCTCATAAGTCCTGTGCTCCAGCCCCCTAATCATTTTGGTTGCCCTCCGCTGCACTCTCTCCAACTTGTCCACATCCTTTTTGTAGTGGGGGGCCCAAAACTGGACACAATATTCTAAATGCGGCCTCACCAATGCCGAATAGAGGGGAATAATCACTTCCCGTGACCTGCTGGCAATGCCCCTCCTAATGCAGCCCAATATGCCATTAGCCTTCTTGACAACCAGGGCACACTGCTGACTCATATCCAGCTTTTTATCCACCGTTACCCCCAGGTCCTTTTCTGCAGAGCTGCTGCCCAGCTCGTCGGTCCCCAGTCTATAGCTGTGCATGGGATTCTTCCTTCCTAAGTGGAGGACTCTGCACTTGTCCTTGTTGAACCTCATTAGATTTCTTTTGGCCCAATCCTCCAGTTTGTTTAGGTCACTCTGTATCCTATCCCTACCCTCCAGGGTATCTACCACTCCCCCCAGCTTAGTGTCGTCCGCAAACTTGCTGAGGGTGCAATCTACCCCATCCTCCAGATCATTAATATGAAATGAGTCTAGTGATTACAGTAGTCAGTAACCATAGCGAATCCCCAACCTCCTGAGGGTTTGGACACTTTTGCTCTGAAGGCTTTAAATAACCCCCTGCTGGGGCCGGTAAGGGAACCCAAACCCACCCATTCCGCTGGCTTCCAGTCTAAGGTCTCTCTATGAAGGTCAAATCAGATTCTGCCAATCCCTGACTACTTTCTACCATAATTCTCTAGCAGGCAGTTTTCCAGACTATCACTGTATGACTGTCTCTAGCGGTCCAGCTACCTGAGCAGCTTTCCAGCAGTACATTGCTGAAAGACCATGCTCTCAATGGTTCCTCAGCCTCTCAGCAGCCACACCTGACCTCCCTTCTGATCTGCATCCTTCCTCTCCCCAGCTGTGGCAGGGCCACTAATCAGCCCCAGCTGAGCAGGCAGCTAGTCTCCCTGTTAACCCTTCAGCAGCTGGGACAGCCTAGGGTCTGTGCATCCAATGACACAGCATCATTAAAACTAGGGAGTTCCTAAGGGATGCTCTGGAACACTTCTGTTCACAGACAGAACCCCTTCAAAGACCTCTACTCACGGGTCATGGGTTATAACAGTCATGTTAACACTGAAGTATGATGTGGATTTAGACAGCACAAAGAGTACTGAATGACAAACACAATCGACTGCCTTCATTGTCTAATAGTTTGACTCCCAGTTTCTTCTTTTACAACATGGGTCTCATTCCCATGCTCTGTCACTGATGCACTGTGTAATCTTGGGCCAGTTAAACTGTTGCCTCAGTTTACCCATGTATAAAATGATTATTAGAATACCTCTCATTGTAAACTGCCAAGAAATGCTTGACTGGAAGGTACTACTCACATGAAAAGTATTATTTATGCAGTGCCACCTGTGACACTCAAATATGAACTGCAAAGTGGATAATTGCACTCATCAATGAAATGCTAATTGTGTGCATTTTGTACCTGTGACAATCAGCTTTTTTTGGGGGGGGGGGGGGGGGTACTTCCATAGAACAGAGGAAAAGCTACAAAAATATGCACTTCAGTTTTATTTTACTTCATAGATGCCTCCTCTGGCTTTGTCATATACTTTTGAAATTACTATAGTAAGCTTGTTAAAAAAATGGTTACATGTTTTGTGGGCAAAAAAGTGCTGATCTTCCCTCATGTGTAATATTAGACATTCATCTCCTACCAGTTTTGCTCCAAATTTATGAAATGTTTCAAAAACAACTCCCTCGGGAGTTTAACAGCAGCTATTGAACCTTTTAAAGACCATTATTTTAAGTAGGGGCACAGTAGGCGCTTGGATCTAAAGCTCTTCTCTGCAGCACAATAGAGTACAAAAGAGCATGGGGTGACAAGCAGCAGTGTCCTATTCTTGTGTAGTATAATTTTAGGTGAAATGAGCAGCTAAGTAAGGCAGAGACAAACAGATAGCAACCTTCCAGATGTTATCAGAGAGGAACTTTACAACAAAGGAATACACCAGTCTCTTCAGCCTCCTCCTTTTCGTATTTGACCCTCTGTGAGTGCTAAAAAGTTGTCAAAACTAGCCAAAATTTAAAATGGAACAAAAAAAAGACCCTCTCCTTCCCATATAAAGCCAAGCCAGGCTACATTTTGAACTAACATTTAGGTCACTTTAATTTGCCTCATGTTAGACCATCACCAAAACATTAATTAATATTACTCAATTACCAAGCTGAACTGAACTATATCCCTGAAGTGCAATAGGTCACAATATACTGATAAAAAAATAATAGCCTGCAAAGAGGGATGGACATTGAGTCAGGCATGGAGTAAAATTTTTCAGAAGTGCCTTAGGAGTCTGTCCCATTTTCAAGAGTAATTCAGGCCTGTTCACTCTAGAAACTTTTGCCAGTACAACCTCATCAATAAAGAGCATGATTACTATTACTTTTGTGAACAGCAGGTTTGCCAGTATAATCTGAATCTACATGAGAAGGATTTGCTAGGATAGCCAGCAGCCCTTTCTGGGGCACACAAGAACTCAGGCACATGGAAACCTAAATCCTCAAGTGAATTTTTGAAAACGGGACTTAGACTTACTTTGAAATTTTTACCCGTGGTGAATATCAAACGTGAAACTGCAGGATACATATCTAGTTCAAGAAATACAAATGACAGTCTGAGTCAGATATTGTGGGACATATTTCAAACGTTTAACCTATTTATTCTTTTGTTAAAAGGAAACTTTAGGTGCCTGGATTATCTTAACCGGTGAACTACAATGAAGCGGGTTAAAAAGTAAATCATGCATCAGGCACTGGAGGCTGTCAAATATGGCTGGGCTAGACCGGCACTAAATGAGACTAGCATCCATGGAAAACTTTTCATAACTGTGGAGATAATCCAATCTCCAATGCAAATGGTGCTGCTCACATATGCTTACTCCCATGAGCGTGGGATGCTGGTTGCCGCTGCTTCTCATGAACCCACCTCAAACAAGGAAAAAATATCCTGATAAGTCTATGGGCCCACACGCACTTTTTGGTGCTACTATGCAATTGACACATTAGCCTTTCTTCTGCCTGGGCCTTCCTCCTTTACGAGCCAGAGTACCAGAAAGCATTCCTGTATTGTCTAGAGACGGGGTTCTCAAACCTTTTTTTCCTGGGACTCCCTTTCAAAATATTTCAGGCTGTGACAACCCCCCACCTTATACCTTGCCACCCCCCTCCATGCCACACCACCCTTATTTCTGCGCTGCTGCTGGGGGTGGCATTGCCTTCAGAGCACCCAGCCAGCAGCTGCTGCTATCCAGCCACCCAGCTCTGAAGGGCTCTGGCTGTCAGTTGCAGTCCCAGCATGTACAGGGGCTGACAGCTTGCAACTCCCCCCCCCCCTCCCAATAACCTCGTGACCCCCTGAGGACCCCTGATCTAGATAGCAGGTGAGGCTACACATGAAATATTACCTTTACCATTGAATTTCCTTTTGCGGAGTTTTATTGTATTTCAAGTTTTTAAAAAAGGTAAGTAGGATCTGAATGCTGGGAACAGTTGATTTCTTTTACTTGTTGCCATGTTGCTGAACAGAATACGAGGACAGAACTTGGATCAGAAGAGGGCAGCTGCATTTGCCTCAGTATTTTATTCTGAACTTGAAGTATGAGAAATGGGAAAGCGGTCACTAACTCCATTGGTGTTTTGTATGGCACTGGGCACACTGGGTACAGAGCCTGGAGGAAGAGATGCCAAAGAACAAAATTAAAATAGAACAGAAAAGATTTCTTTAGGACCGCCAATTGCCTGGCAACTTGGAGCAAGCAGGTCCCCACTGCTACTGTGCTGACATTCTGAGCGAGAGAGAGGCTGGTGTAGGACTTACAGGAATTGATCCTGGCAATGACAGACAAGATGCAAGTCTCAACACCGTTGTGAGAGAAGAGCTTTGTGGAAATAGACTCAAGAATAAATAAGTTGTCCCAGGCCAGAACAGAGACGGCTCAGATCACAGCTCACTGACATGATAGACTGCAAAGACACCACTATCGTTTCAGCACAGCTGCTGCTCATCCACACTGGAGGCTCACTGCAGCTCTTCGATTCAAAACAAAGGGCCTGATTCTGATCTAACTTACACTGCTGTAAATCAAAACTAATTCCACGGGTCAATGGAGTTTCACTGGATAAAACCAATAGGAGAGAAAAGGGAAAGGACCAAAATCCTCACAGATCGGGGAAAAAATAAAAGAAGGTGGGGGAGAAATACCACACACAGCAATTCTTTCCTATATGAAAATTAAGCATCAGTGAAGATTTTTAAACCCAGGAATACATTGAATTTCTATATAGCACTTTTCTAGGTACATACAAGTCTGTTTTTTAAACCCTAATTCCTTTGTAATCTCATAAAAATCTCAAATTTACTATGAAAAAACCAGGAGAGCTGCCAGTCAGACTCAATAGGGGGCAAGAGCACGCGGAGGAGGGTAGCAAAGCAGAAGCATGGGCCCCTCTCCCCCCAATAATCGGAAGAGGCCCCAGTGGGGGGGGACAGCGAGCACGGCAGGGTCACAGAACGTGTCCCTCCAAAAGTGGTGGAATATAATTTCCTGTGCCCACCCCTGATAGAGCACTTTTTCCTATGAGTCAACCCTGAAGCGATGCTTCACCCAGTTATTATAGGGAACCATCATTGGGTCAGAGATGCTCTCTTTGTGTGCAACACAAAACCAAAGAGCCCGGTCACTTGTAATCATGAATATCCCCTGGCACTTTAAGAGATAAGGTAGCATGTGAAGTGTCCTGCTCATATTCCAATTTGGATGATTACAAACCTACCTACATTTACCCTTCAATTTTGAGAGATCACGGGGAAAACTGGTAAAAACACCTACTAAGGTTGTCCGACACTTCCTATTATAAAAGACGCTGTTTTTCACCTGCTTATAATTTTGCCATACTTTAAATATTCGAGCTGAAATTTTCCTTGTCAGGTGTCTGCCTCACCTGGACTTTTTGGGGAAAATTTCAGCCAAAAATGGCTCAGCTGTTCTCAAGAATGGGAGAGGGTAAAATTAAAATGTTTTGCTCATGTTAAGTTCTGGCAACCTTGAAAAGCTCTAGCACTCCCGTGTTTTGGAGCAAGGGCTTGAAATTTGGCAGGGCTGGCCTTTGTGTCTAGGATGTGCCTTTTGCTGACAAAGTGAAAATCCACCTAAATTTAGCCAACTATAAACCTCTGAAAAAATCTCAGTGGAGCTGAGCAGGGCTTTCATTGCAGTTGCTGGGCTGCCACAGGTTGTATCCAGTCCAAGTTTGGGCTCCTGCACTGAGAGCAAGAAGAGAGCACAGGAGAGACACAAAGAGGAGTAAGAAGCTACCCAATCTTAATGCAGAGGGAACAAGAGCCAGATATTTTGCGGGGGGAGGGGGAGAAGAGTATATAAGGAGGAACAGGGACTGGAAACTGGCAGCAGGAAAGAAGGAAACAGACAAAGTGGGGTAGAGTGATCGACTGAATGGCTGGGCATGAAAACTGGGCATGGAGGGGGGACTCGGATTGGAAGGGAAGGAGACTGGGACTGACTGGATAAGGAGGCGAAGCCAGGGGGGGGAAGAGGACTTGGGGGCAGTATGTTGGGGAAGCCATTGAATGGAGGAGTTAGGAAAAGTCCGGGAGACTGGACCAAGAACCAGTAGAGCGCAGGGTGAGAGGAGAGATCTGACAAGGAGATGAGCAAAGAGAGAACTGGGACTGGCACACGGAAAAGGGAGGGAAGGGTGGGAGACTGGGACGAGCAGCCTGATTAGTGGAAATGGACTGGCTAGGAGTGGAGAAGAGACAGGACAGGAACAGGCTGGAGGAAAAGGTTACATTAAGTCGGACATTTCTTAACTTGAGTGCTTGACTTTGCAGCTTTAATAATGTTCTTTTAATATGTTCTGCATGTAATATACAATGATATGTTTTAAATATCTCACCTGAACTGCTACACAGCTATTTTTACCCCAGAAGTGGCTGCATTTCAGGGACAAATGAACAGTTCTTACAAATAGAGCTCATAAAGCACTCTGGGACCATTTATGATGAAAGGTATTTTATTAATGGCTATTATTTGAAACGCTGAGACAAAAGCCTTTTTCAATTTAAAACAAAGACATACTTGTAGGCACTCACCCTGTTTGCCAAGCTTTAGTGCAGAGCAAATTTTTTTGACAGAGTTAAAATAAATCTTGAAAAAGATTGGTTTGTAATAGACTCCGTGACAATCACAATACCAAGAGACCAATAGTTTGACAATGTCCTATGCCGGTAGTGAACGTCGGGAGGGGTGAGAGAAAATGGGCTGTCATGTTTTAGTGCAGTACTTCGTTCTAAACGCCCCCCCGAGTACACAGTGTATAAGTTGTGTGTAAACACACAGGACATGTCCCGCACACAAATGTTCATCGGAAAGAGAGTGTCTTCTCCATCAACAGCCATTTCCACTATTTCCAATTGCTGGCATTTCTAGAAAAGTAATTTTTTTGTTTAATAAATTCAAACTTACCCCTCAGCTAAGTACCACTTGTGGTTTTGTATGGTTTTTTAACTGATACACACTCAAGTGGTTTCAGTTTAACCCTCTCTTCCCCCCCAACAAGAGAAGTGAAGTCAAATACACTTTATTACTTATTAGCTGGTAATAGAATACCTTTTGACAAGCTGAACAGTTATAACAGGCGGCAGTTAAAGTCTCTGCATGGCCTGTTTAGAATAAAAACAGGAATGAGAGACAGCTCTGCAGCTGGGTTTTAAGCAGTTCAGCCATCATACTGTGCCCAAATCAAGTACTTTTATCCAGTTAATTTAGTGAATGAATCCCTTAGGGTCCTCAGCCATCTACCACTACAGCTCATTAGAGCCCAATATCTGACTTTTCATGTTGTATCACTGAAAGCACTTATACTTAAAATGTTATTAAACTTAAAACAAACACTCTCTCTTCCCCTCCGCGCCCCCATCACCCTTTGACATTCTCACATTTTTCCCCTCCCCCAACTGACAAAGGCATGAACTTCTTTAGGGTTATTTAGGAAAAATACTATACATTTCAACCACTTATGGCAAGACATTTGCCCAACTGTTCATCCTGCAAGCAATTAGAAATCTAAATACTTGGGGTAATGCGTTACTATTGGGATTTAAACTTGCAGATCTCTTACAAACGAGTAATGTGGCAAGACTTGCTGTCCAATGAGGTGTCTTATTGAAATATCCCAGGCTGTTTCACTTGTCACAGCTGTCGTTTCAGCCATTTGCACTTACACTGTATTGCTTTCATTACAAAAATAGAAATTTGTGTCCTAAGTGCTGTTACATTACTAATGCTAAATATTTAATTCCCCGGGGTTCTAATTATGGTTGAGCACTGGCAACACGATTTCTACTTTTTAATAACAACTGTAAAAGCAATTTGAGCATTTTTCAATTAATTAAATACATAGTGTACGAGTAACCTCTTGTCATTTTGCCCTCCAGGACCTGAGCTAATTTGTGTGGAATAAAATGTTTTGAAAATTAACTGATATACTACTCTACTCGCTGTTATTCTATTAAATTACAGTCTGCAGAATGAACAGTGTATCCTAATAGTTCACACAGTACAGTTTCCTTATTTGCAAAGGTGTAGTGGTTTCTTGAAAACAAATGTTCTACAACACAAATGTTTATGATCCATTAGCAGAAAGGAGATGCAGAGTCAAATATACGCAAAGCATCTGTTAATTTATGGTAAAACAAAAATAATCCTCAGCCGTGATGCATAAAACCTACACTGCTAAATTTACCGAACTTGCTTTTACCATCTTTCATAGCTGAAACTAAACTAACATTATTTAATTCAGAGGCATTTTCTCTGTATGAATTCCTATAGTTCACTGAATGGCAATTACTTTTTTTTTTTTTAAATCACATCATAAATATTTTATTTAGAACATTCATTGCAACTTGCATGAGATATTTTAACTTATTGGAGAAAACAGGAATTTACTCTGAAGAATATTAAGAGACATGCAAATAGTTTGGACCTAACAGTTTTGTTTTCAACTTACAGACCCCTGTAAGAACAGCCTGCAAACCAGTTTTCTGGAACATATTTATTAATTTTTTTTTTTAAACCAGAGTCATTGTACCTAGCATTTCCACCCAGTTCTTCAGGTATAATGCAGAGACCTATTTCTATCACTGTATACACTTTGCAAAAAAACAAAACAAAAACCACTTATTAAAAAAATCTGAAATACAATATTAGAAATCCAAGACACAAAACATAATCGTGGTAAATACTCTGTACTCAGAAAATGAAACCAAGCCATCTAGTTTCACTATCCAAAGTAAATGAAAAGCAAAAAGTATACTACAGAAATGGCAAAAAGTTAAAATGTAAAATATTGTAATCATTTTTGTGAAAGATTAAACATTTTCCTTGAGCATTATTTTTACTTAGTCTCCTTTATTATAGAGATTATGTGCAACACTACTACAAACACATAGAAAACCACAGAATATAAAAGGGTCAGGTTTCAGCCAAAGAACTCGTGGTAGCACTCCAATCTCAAATTATACCAAATATCAATGGGATAGGTATAAAGTCAGACCAGAATTTTTGCCAAGAGTATTTTTCATTATCACACTGTTTCAGAAGCGGGAGGGGAAAAAAAAAAAAAATCATCTTACTAATTTACACAGACATGATGGGTTGTCTTAGGGAGACAGTTACCCTTACCGTAGTTAAGTCATCTCCCTGAAACCCCTCTTAAAGTCTCCTTTCTTTCAATTACTCTTCCAAAATCAGTCCCTATCCAGACACTCTTCAGTAGGGCCTGTGATGGGATATTAGATAGGGTGGGTTCTGAGTTACTACAAAGAATTCTTTCCAGGTGTCTGGTTGGTGAGTCTTGCCCACATGCTCAGGGTATATTTGGGGTCGGGAAGAAATTTTCCCCCAGGGCAAATTGGCATAGGCCCTGGAGGTTTTTTGCCTTCCTCTGCAGCATGGGGCCTGGGTCACTTGCAGTTGGATTCTCTATGCCTTGAAATTTTCAAACCGTTATTTGAGGACTTCAATAACTCCATCATAAGTTAGGGGTCTATTACAGGAGTGGGTAGGTGAGGTTCTGAGGCCTGTGTTGTGCAGGAGGTGACTAGATGATCATAATGGTCCCTTCTCACCTTAAAAATCTATGAGGGTTCGTCCAGGCTCTCTCCATAGCCCTTTTCATAACATGGCAACTCATAACATGGCAACTCAAATCTAATCCAAAAACGTGTACACAAAATAGGGCCATGTCTGTGTGAGGCACTATGGGACAGCTTCTGAAAGCCAGCAGCAGTCAACGTAAGCAACTCAGTGTCTACGCTGACACTACGTTGACCTAATTACATCAACACTGACTCTATGCCTCTCGTGGAGGTGAACTTATTAAATCAGCTTCAGCGGGAGCGAAATTTTCATGCAGACACAGAGAATTAGGTTGATATAAGCTGTCTTGAGTCAACCTAACTCTGTAGTGTACACCAGGGCTAAGAAATATTGTTCTCCCAAGAACTTCCTTCCCTTCTCTATGTCTTTTTACCACAAAGTCCCCACTTCTACCCTATCTATATGTACTGATGGCACACTGTGGGCCAAGATTCTGTCACCCTTACTCATTTCCAATAGTCCTTTCCTTTGCAAGTAGCTCCACCTATTTCAATGGGCTTATTGGCACTGTATGGGACTACTCCATGTAAATTAGGGTGGGAGAATCTGGCGCACAGTTTTCTTTTTAGAATGTAAATTCCATTGAGCAAGTTATATCTGTACAGAACCATGCACCCCTTCTGTATTATGTGCTCAACTCTGCACAGTCCTGATCACTCTCCATTCTCACTGAGAAAACAGCAGGAGCTGAATGTGCTCAGCACCTCACAGCACTAGTCAGACCTTATATGAAAAGTGCTAAATAAAAAGTAATTTACAGGAACTATTTTAATCTTGAAATTCCAGAAGATTTGTTAGTTCCAGCATAAATATGGTATTGTTATTTTAAAAGAAATATTTAGGACAGTTATGAGACATGCATTATTAACTTGAAAGACTAGACCCATTACATTCTCTCGAGCAGACAAACGAACAGATTTGTGCCAAAATATATTGGGTTTTTTTTAAAAAGACAAAAATTATACTATTCAACCCACAGTACATAGAGGAGCACATCTATTCCATTAGACAATAAACAACTCAATGAGGTTTGATATTCTTTGACCAATCTGTGTCGCATCAACCATAATTCACAATATTTTGCACATTACATATGCAGAACAAAGCGAGTTGTACTTGTCATATTACTAATAATGAAACTATAGCAACAAGCCTGAAGTTTCAATTAGGTGAGATTCTTCACTAGCCATCCTAAACTGTCACCCTACACTGTTAAACAGCTGCAGGGCTTCTACTGTGTTTCCATTTTAAAAAATTCAAAATATTGCAGATTCCTCCACCATCAGGCAAATGGCTGTTCAAAGTTCACATTAAGAAATGCACGGTATTTATCTGAAAGAACTGGAATATACATTTGTTTCAAAGCATAAATTTTCAGATCCTGCCCTTTTCTCTTTCTTATACACAAACGAAAATGTTTAAGTATAAGGTTGTCATAATGGTCATCATTTTAAGAAATAGGTTTATTATAAGAGTCTAAAAATTAAAATGACTTTTACTGCTATTTAAAAGCTACTTGGGTATCTCTTCTGATTTCAATAAATCCTGAAAGCATTCTGCTCACATACACGGTCTTAAAAAGAACATGCACTATGTGTCAACTTCAATAAAAGTAATACAGTGCTTTAATTACTCCATTCACCTGGAGGTGCTTTAACCAAGTATTTTCCTAAACTGTAAAAATGTAAAATACCAGAAAAATCAGTCATCTATGTGCAATGACTACTCAGCATCTAACAATAATGGATATACTGAAGAACAAAAATGTGAACCAGTCTGAGCACATAATTCTCAGTGACTGACTATAAAGTCTCCATTAAGTCTTTAAAATTCTAGCCCCTCTAAGTCCAAAACAAAAAAATAAAGGCTAATGCTTATTTTTAAAATAAAAGTCTAGTGCACAATTTTAAATCCATTTTCTGCTCTTCCAGATTAAACTGCACTTTTCCCATTTAAGATATACACTTATGCATGAAAGCAAACGAGTGCAAACAGGTTTTTATAGGTTAAATTAAAAAAGATCATATAAAACAAATAAGTTAATTATAGCAGGCATCTCTGCTGGCTGCATTGCTTGCAGCAGAACATACATTTGTCAGCCAAAAAGAAAAGCTACAGGGTTCAGAAATCAAACAAACAACAAAAAAAGCCTCAAAAAAGTCACGAACTTTTCACACCACAGTGGAGCCAACATCAGCTCTCTAGGCTATATAAGAACCTAGACAGATGTGACTTATGAAAAATGTTTTAAGTTTAGTGAAAGAAGGGCTGCAAAAAGCACTTTTAAAAGGAAGGAATAACTTGGTGTTAGTACCCTGCCTGTGTTTTTTTTTTTTTTTTTTTTTTTTTTTTTTAAAAGGATGCTCTAGTGAATTGGTACCAGCTGACTAACATTGGAAGAGAAAATACCTAACATACATAGCAGGATGGCTGTCAGATTATTTTCAACCAAATTATTACTTCTAGATAAAAACCCACAATATTACACTTTGTAGAAGTAGGCAAAAGATGTTTGCACTAAAATATATTCTCATGCAGCTTGATTACTTTTATGGGGTCGATCGAGATGCTCTATCAAGTAGTACCGTACACAGAACTCACAACATTCCATTCCTTGGCTAGTTTCTCTCCAAAAAGTGGACAGTGCCTCAGAAGTCTTTCTATTGGGAACACACTTTCCTCTATGCCTGAGGTTCAACCCTCCAGACCTTGGGCTCCTATCAAAAACTAGTGTTGGGGAATTACTTTAAGGCAACGGTGCCTTTCCAGCTAATCTGCAGAAATTAATGTTTTAAAAGTCAAGCTGTGGGGTGTTAAGGGTGTTGGGAAGGAAGATGAGCCTTAAAAGAAAGGGAACCTGCAACACTAAGAGTTTGGAGAACCTCTGGGTGTTTATTCATTGGATGGGGGGGGGGGGGGGGGGGGCGAGGGAAAAGGGGAGAGACAAAAAAGCCAAAAGACCCTTATTTTTCCTAGATTTCCACAGGAAGATAAACATCCCATTGCCATTTTTGACAAGGATATTTGATAAACCTTTCATGCCTTGTCCTCAAAGTCAGAAAAAGGCTATTTTCATCATCTCCTGCATGACACACACCATAGAATTTCATCCAGAGATTCCTGAATCTAGCCCAATGACAACTTGAGCTTCTAAGAGACAGTCTTGTTGAAAAGCATCCAGTCTCAATATAAAAACTTCAGATGATGGAGAATACTTTACATGCCTTGGCAATCAGTTCCAATGGTTCCTGACTTTCATTAAAACTTTGCTTCTTTTCAGTTGGAACTTTACTCCCTTTATTTGTATAGTCCCTACACTTTCCACACCTATTGCCTCAGAAATGTTTTGGTATACCTGAAGCATGAAAACAATTGATTTTATACAGGAGTTATGCTTAGATATATTTTTGACTGCACTATAGTTTGTTGGCTCCAACTCTGAATTAAAGCAACAAGTAAATTTACAGTACAAGTTAAGGAGATAAACCACTGTTTTGTCAAACATTTTTGTGGAGAAAAAAGTAGATGTTTAATATAATGACACACAAGGTTATGAATATTTCTAAATCCTAAGCATTTCATATAGAATACAGCAATCATTGTAGAACCAGGAAGTCTAATTCAAACCAAACTATTATTTGGAGTATTAATAAAGAAAAAAATCTGTCCACTCTGAAATGACAGTTTGTTTTCTTTTTTAGAGTTACATAAACAGGATGACAAGCTTAACTAAAATACTAAGTCATTATATGGGCTCAAGTAAGATTTTAGTCATTGACCTAATGTAATCCTTACTGTGTTGTGTACAAAACATATGTTATTGTGCAGTATTGGTTTAATTATGTATAACTACATGGTATTACTACTGTGCAGGCCAAATAAGAAATTGCAAGCATCTCGGTAAGCATTTTAATATTGGTTCTAGAATTGCCAAAATTAAGCTGCAGTTTACATGAATTAAGGCCTGACTGAGAAGAGCTGAGCGCTCACAACACTAAGTTAATAGCAGCTGATGATGTTAAGTAGTCCTATGGATAAAGCTGTACACTGGGCCCACAGTGTAGTGCTGCCATTGACTTCGCTGCTGAGCTGATCAGTAACCCAGATGCTGCAGAACTCCCTTATGGGAACTTCTTCCAAGCCTAGAACTATGTCCCATAATTCTTTCAGAATTATACCCCACTTGAAGAGTTGCAGTGAGGATCTCGGAAATGTAAGCCAGTCTTCTGCCCCCCCTTCCCCCCTCAAACTTTGCACGCTTAAGAAATACACCTAAGGTAACCAGATGTCCTGATTTCATAGGGACAGTCCCAATATTTGGGGCTTTTTCTTATATAGGCACCTATTACCATCCACCCCCGTCCCAATTTTTCACATTGCTATCTGGTCACCCTAAATACACCACATGCATGGACCAACGGAAAGCAGCTTTGACTTCAGTGACCAGAATTTTCTCAGCAATACTTACTAGCAAAGGTTTGTCAATCCTTAGCATGAAAGTAGTAGATTTTCACAGGGCTGTTCCTGAGTACAATATTCTAATCAGACACTTTTTGCTGGTATCCACATTCTAAAAAAAATACTTCAACTATTGAAATGGCTTGTAAATTTGCTTATGTCCCCAAATCTCTGACCGGTTGGCCTAAAAAATAAATAAATAAAATAAAAAGTCACCCGCCCACCTTATGCCACAATTCTGGAGTTATGTAGCAATTTTAGGGGCACTAGTGGGTTCTGTGCGAAAAGGTGTGGGAAAAAGTTGATACTGCTGCTGACAGAAACTGTTCTGTTCCTGCAAACTGATTCTGTTCCTCCTTTTCCCCAAGATGCCACTGTCCCTTCCCAGACCAAATCGAGGGGCACCTGCTCCTCATGGTATCACTTATGTATCTGCATGGTATCCCCTCTGCCTCCCCCACTTAGCTCACTTGTAGAGGGCACACACTTGCTCCTTTCCTAGCGCGCAACTGGCTGGAAGAAAGCTGGACTCTTTCCTTCTCTCACCCTACTGGCTGACTGTACTGCTGTCTGTTTCAGCTGCTATTGTGAACTCTTATCAGCTGATTGGGGACCCCTAACAGGAACAGCAAATGCAGCTGTACACAGAGCTTTTGCTGAGCCTAGGACTGGTCTCCCATTTCTTCTCCTGTTTTTTTTTTTCCTGCAGCCCCAGGCCCAGTGGAGTTTCCAGCCTACACAATGGAACATGCTGTCTTAACACCCAAGTTCAAAAACCTGTTTCAGATGATTGTCTATTCTGAAGGGGCCCTTTCATGACTCGTGCTTTTCAGTGTACATTGCTTTTACCCAATAGTACCTCCATTACCAGAGAGGAATAAGATCGTCCTAAAGTCAAGAGCAAGGCCCCTGGTTCTAAGTGCCCCAGCAGACTTCAGGGACAACATCAGTACTGGATACGAATGCAGCAGCTTACATAGACACAGATTTGTGGAATGGGAATGCAGGTCTCACTGGTGCCATGTGTCCACACAGCTCTTATGAATTATGCATCAGTCAAGGCTGCCTTCTGGGGACAGAAAAGCATGGCATTGTACTCTAGAT
Organism: Emydura macquarii macquarii; assembly: GCF_026122565.2. NCBI lineage: Eukaryota > Metazoa > Chordata > Testudines > Chelidae > Emydura > Emydura macquarii. The sequence continues at coordinate 7,061,923 of NW_027130432.1, forward strand.
ACATAAAGGATTTGTACCATTCACTAATGTTGACCACAAATACCACCCCACCCCCCACCCCGCAAGAAGACACACCACTGTAGATTTGTGTCTTACCCACTTCGGCAAGAACAACGGTGCAGGGACTTGTACAGAGGCAAATTGAAATAGTTAGTTTACACCCCCCTCCAGCCTCCTTAGTATGCAAGCAATGTCTAACCTGACTTAGGCGCTCACCCACTTCCAGATGTGTAACTTACATCCCTTTACACATCACCTCTGAATCTCATCTGAGCATAAGGAAGACGTGTGAGGGAGTAAAGCTATACCTCGCTGCGGGAATGCTAGTCTAATGGAGTCAATGTAAATTAACATAAAACTTACCTATTCACAGGGCCAGAGCAAGGACTTACAGCACCTTAGATTCTGTTTGAGTCAACCTCTGAATTAGGCCCAGTAAATTCAGGCCTAGGATGGAGGGGATTAGTATGAGCAAATATGTGCACAAATAACAGCTAACACATGGAAAACACCTAACAGTTTCTCTCTCTCCTTCAAATATTTGTATCTGGGCAATCTTCATACTAGAAACACCCAAAACTCACTCTTATTGCTACAGAAAAGAGTGAAAAACATGTAAGGCACCTTTTTCTTTGTGTCTCTTTCTGAAGATTGCAAAAGCTTTGATCAAAGGAAGAATGTGTCAGTAAAAAGAGGAGGGAGACAAAACCCCATTCACTGCATATTTGTTTAAGAATTTCAGAAAAGAAAGGTATGCAATTTATTGTTGCAGGAGGCTGAGGCAACAGTAATTTAGATAATTATGAGTGTCGTAAGAGTAACTCTTCTGTTGAATAAGAGGACTCTCGCAAGAAACTCTTCCTTACATGACATTCACCAGCCATTCTAACAAATGAGGAGAGTACAAGGTTTAAAATTTCATGGTGACCATATAATTCATTTTATATAAATAAAGAAAAATCTGACTGTGTCACTTGTGACATGTGACTTGATTAGTGACAGAGTAGTCAATTTGATAAAAACAGCTGCCAAAGAAAGCATCCTTTTGTACAACAACTGAAGAGTTAAGAAAGTTACTTTCACTTATTTATCAAATAGTAGTCTATCATTAAAACCACTTAAACACTCCTTTCTGTTATCCTTCTCCTCTTGGCAGTAACTGATATGGAAGATTTCAGGGAGGCTCAGTCATTGATGGCAGGATCTAGAAAAGAAATAATTTTGCATACAGTTATCATTCCCATCCAGTTTCTAGTTATTGTATTTCATTAGCGGCACTTAATTAGCTTCCTTCTGCTACCATCAACACAATGCACAACCGACTTCCTAAGTCACCACTCACTGTTATAATTACATCTTTTACCATGAAAATTTTGCAGTGATTGCATCCTATCACATCAACAGCTCATATAAAGGTAAAGTTGACATGGTCCTATTAACGACCTACTATAAATTGCTAATACAAATCAGCATATTAGCTGACAGAAATCAGACATTAGATATTAACATGTAATATATTACTGTACATAGGAGAAATATAATAGTTTCATGTTCAACTAACAGAAAAATATGGTCCCTTCCCACAAAAATGAATGATGATGAAATGGACTAAAGTTTATGTCAGAACTAGAGAAGAGGAAAGCTAATGCATCATGTCTTCCAAAAAGATCAGCTTACACATCATCTGGCTGGCTAAGTAACATATCTAGGAGGAAAGGAGGATGAGGAATGGCCAAAGAAAAGACTTGAATCTTGTATAACTAGGACAATTTCAGTGCATCCCTAGAAGATCTGATGCACTACCACCTCACTTTCAAGCATACAAAGAGACTAACATCACGATCATATTGCAACATTCATGGGAGCATCACCATCATGGCTGCTACTTTATTTCACTGCTAAGATCCACTTGCACACTGTTGTAACTTTTGCCATCTTCCGCACTCTGCCCTCTCCTCACACGTATTGCCTTCCTCAAATTTCAACTGGCATTAACTCGCATGAGAGACACTACAGAGCTAATGGATATCATCATCATTTCTCTCACCTTCCACTAGATCACGCACCTATTTATTCACTGTTGACCTGATGCGTAGGGTTTCTGTCGCTACCTTGCAGCGGCACATCTATTTACGTGAACATAGGAAGTAAGCATCTTCATCCAGACAGGAAGTTAGTTGCCTTTCTGGGTAGCAATTTACATCCTCTTTCATACACAGCAATTTAACTAAGGGAGGGAGCATATGGTCCTTAGAAGGGACATCAAAATAAATATGACAGGTCAGTCCAGCCATCAAATCAAATGAATGAAAATTATACCATATCTAAAATGAAATGGATGCACATAATAAAGATGCAGAACACACCAAAAAAAAAAAAAAAAAGGCTACCCTTATTTCTGAATTATTTATGAAGCGCACAGCTCCAGCTGTTGCCACCAGCCCAAGGACATTTTACTTTGGGAATGAAGCTTTACATAAAGTACCTTTTTCTTTTTGTAAAAGAAAATTTAACAAGCAGGTGGGTCTTTAAAGAGAAGTGGTGTGCACACTATCCTCTTCTTCCCCAACATTTAAGGCAAAATGTTTACACATCGATTCAAGTGTAGTTGCTCTGCTTATCTCCTACAGCTTCTCTATTTCCATAATCCTAGACATTCATGCATTAAACCACGCATGAACTTTTAGCCAGGATGATAGGGTTGGAACCTTTGAGCGTCATGGACCCCTTTGAAATATTCTTTTAAGGTCATCTCCCATGTTTCAGAGTAAAGCAGACACTGACCTTTGTACACTGCCTTACGTTTCAGGAAGAGATTTAATCAATCAATTTTTGGATTCTCTGATATCAGGCATTAGCCCTTAAATATCAAATACAACAAACAACTTGTTGAAAGGTATATTATTTACATTGCATCTTGTCCCATGCATACATGGCACCACAAGACAGCATGAGATGAGACAATGCAAACCCTGACCCAGGAGCTTACAATGAGTCTGAATAGCACGATGCTGCTGCACAAACTATGAGCTCCCCATAATACATCTGTTATGTGAGGTCTCCAAAATGCCTCTGACA
>NW_027130432.1:7070000-7237500 GCF_026122565.2 Emydura macquarii macquarii
TCTTTACTGATACAAATTAAAACATTGTTTGTAGCAAAAGAGACATTTTGCTTTTTGTTAGCAAAATAAATGTACTGAAAAAGATAAGAGTTAAAATGCTTCCAGCAAGAAAATTACTAAAAGCTTGATCCAGAAGAAACAGTTAAGACCTTAGAGGCTGCAAAAGTCCAAGAAAACCACAAATGCAGGCTGTGAAGTGAATCTACTTAACCAGGGGGGAAAACGGACTATTACATAAGGCCAGAAGGGGAGGGGGAGAATCATTAACTAGGAGAAGAGCGCCTGTGAACGGGCTGTATTACCTCACTAAGCTGGACTCATCCATCTCCCATGATGAGATCTAGAATGAAGCTATCCGGTAAAGTCACATCTTCAGGTTGCTCAGTCCCATTGAATTTCTTTGCTAAAGGATGACTGTCTACCACATTGAGTTATTTGGACAGGGAGAAGAGGTGTCCCATTTTCAGCATGTCGATAATTCCCCAATATCATTACCCTAAGTGAGACTGTCATTTCACATACAACAGTCACCCAGTTAGGTGGGTCAAGAATCATACAAGTAACAGATGGAAGAGATCTTTTTTTCTTGGTGCCAGTTTCCCCATTTGAAAATGAGGATAATGACACTTCTCCTTCGTAAACAAAAACTAAATACTAATTACTATCATTAGGTCACCCAGACATGTATCCCTGACAATGCAGGATTCAACCCTAAAATACATTTTACAATGTTTTGCCCAATAGAGAATACCAGAAGCTACGGCTGGAAATGTTCAAAGGTTCTACCCTTGAAAAGTGAGAGGTCACAGGAGGTTGCATAACACCCAGCATTACATAACTGCTCCATGAGTGGAGAAAACCCTCAAAAAGAGCAGCAAATGGTCCTGCATAGCCTGGGCTGTTTACAGGGCTTCCAGGGACCAGCAACCACAGATGTTATTCTCTGCTGGACAGGACCGTAAGATATTACAAAGGTTTGGGATTGCTGGGAAGGACAGAGGAAGGAAAAATGAAGAAGAATTACCATCTTTTGAATCATGTGATCATTTTCTTCTGTTTCCCTCCTTGATGCAGGGAAGAAACATTACTAATGGAAGGATCTAGAAGAGAAAATCATTCATTTTATTTACAGATTAGTTTTTCCTTCAGCACCCAAATTCTTCATCTACTTATTTTGCTTATAATGCTGATTTTTAAACATACTGGATATCAGTACAAATACACATTTTAAATGCAACCTCACCTGCTACGTGATAGCACACTACTGTGATAGTTACATAGCAAGAGATGTCTAACTAGATTGTCACATTAGCAGTGCCCTACCTAATGAGTCTCATGAAATTCTTCAGTTTTAGGCATTTGGGAGTGAAGAAGAAAATATCTCTGGAACAGATATGGTTTAACTAGCTCTCTCCAAAACAGTTTCTCCATTCTTCTGTCTTTCCCAGATCAGTCTCATTCTGCTTGTCTGAAAAAGAAAAATGAAGTTACCTCCTCTACACATAGCTATTAATGCAAACCCCAACAATCAATTCAAACTTCTTGCATGAGGAGATTTAATTTACTTTTTATTATATAAAGAGAGATAACCCAGCACCAATATAAAAAATAGCAAAAAATACCAGTGTGATGGACAAATCTTATTTACGTGAATGTTATGTGCACAAAACAAAACACTTACCATTACTTTTGAGTAAGATTTAATAGGATTAAAGACAGCTGCAAGCCCAAGCATGTATTCTGGCTTTGTGTGGGGCCTCTTCCTATATTCAGACACCCTTGGTAGGATGGACTGCTGAAGTCAACTTTCCTGTTGGGGGATCTTGCCGCTTTTACTCATCTGTACTCTACCAAGCTGAAAAATGGTTTTTTTGATTTTTTTTTTTTTTTTTGGAGGGGGATGGGGGAAATGGATAACCTTGTTGCCAATTCAGATAATGTTATTTCCCTCGCATACACATGTTGAATTACCAAGCAATGCATATTCCAGTCTCCTCATCTATTTTCCATTTATCTGGTTTGCTTTCACATCCAAAAATGCACTGTGTACCATAACATTTAATTAATAGGAGGATACTCAGTTCTATATTTACTAAACAGAACAACACACATGTGGGTACACCCCAAGGGAAAAAAAAATCATAACCTATTTTGGTGTTAAACTTGTATTGATATACTTATAGAGTTTTGGAATTACATCTTGCTTGATTCCTGGATCAGTATTAGCCAAAAGTATAGCATTTGCTCAGTAAAAAGAGGTAGTCTAAAAAAATAACATGCATTTCTATATGATAGCAACTTTGGTCTGAAGATTTTAAAAAACATCACAACATGCCCGATGAGTAAAACTGAGGTAAAGAGGTTACGTTTGACCTATTCAAAGTCACAGAGCCAGGAATAGAATTCTGGAGTTGACATGCACAGTCCCCACCTAGCTACTGGACAGCCTCCCAAAACAGTCAATTCAGAAACTCCCTGAAACCCCCTGATTGTTTTGCAGTCCCATATTATTGAATACCTGGTCTAGTTGTAGTTTTTAAGGTTTAATCAGAGAGCTAATGGAATAAGTTATACCACAAAGTGTCTGAACTTCTTGTTTTAAATAATTTAACTTGAGCTAGTTTTTGAGCTCTACATTGAAAAGCAGGTAAAAAAAAGAAAGTAACTTTCAAAATCTCAAACTGACTGAGCTGTCTTCTTCCAAAGAAATGCACAAGTAAACAGCATCTCAGAGAGATCAAGAAAGTCCTTCCCCATAACAAACAGGAAGACAGCATAAGTAAAGTCATGCCTGAACCATTATTATTATAAAGTGCTAGGCATTTTTTTTTTTTAGAATGACAGAGTATTCTTAATAAAAACTTCAGGCAGGTTTTATAGCTGCATATTATCCATTGAAGCCAGTAATAAACAGGACTGTAGCATTATTTAGTGCAACTCCAATACGCTAAGAGTCACAACTCCATTTTATTTATTGTGCTAGCTAAAACGTTAGTTCTTGGCTTTACAGTAGCTGCTATTTCTGTAGCTATTATGTCCCAGCACACTGCAATCTGGAGCTTGCTACTTTGTTACAGGATATGAAAGAAGATCTTGGGTAACTAACACATTTTAACTGAAAACAGAATACCCAAATACTACACTATGCATTAAACACAATGGGAAGGGTAAAGAGACGAGCTTTGCAAATACCAAGAACAAATACTTCAGAAGTAACCTCAGGATTCATGATCAGAGACTGGAATGCTTAGAAACAGCATAAAAGTTACATGTTTATCACTGGGAGAGTTGAATACTGCACTTCTGAAAAAGAGGAACCCAGGAAGAAAATTTAACTGTTTGTGGGAGGAAAGATGGGGGCAGAAGGAGTGAGAATAATCAATCAGCTGTAATGTTTTTATGCAGAAAACGGAAAATCATACCTGGATCTATTATAGTCACCTTTATACGAGTCACTTGGCTAGCTTTCCTTTGTAAGACAATTTGCTTATTATAGCAACAAATGAAGATATCAGATGAACACACATTACAGTTAACGTGCAGGAAACAAGTGCAAGAATTGATTATTGTCTACTGGCTGTGTTTGCCCTCATCACAATAGAAGCTTAGAAAGTACTTTAATGTCAAAAATTAAGGAATTGACAGCTGTTAAAAAGAGTTCTTCAAGTTTGGAACTAATAATGCCTGCCTGAAGTTTCTAGGCAAGAGATATAGTTGCCCTTTCACACAAACAGGTACTCACTATTACAGTTAAATAAAATAAGGTAGATAAATATGAAAGCAAATCATGAGGAAAGTAAAATACAACCTATTTTTGAACATTACATTGTTATTAAGACCAAAATATTTAAACAAACATCTACCACACACTCACCGCCCCACCAGATTCTGCCCTCAATTACACCCATGAAACCCTGGAACATCAGTTGAATTGAATGGGTGTAGCTGCAGAGAGAATTTGGCTCAATCCAGAGAGATGCTGAGTACCTGTGACTCCTACTAGAAGTCATTAGAGTCAGTAGGAGTCACAGATGCTCAGCTGTCCTTTGAATTTTGGCCACATAAACACTAGCAAGCAGCATTGTGTATCCTCTTTCAAAACGTGGAGTGAACTAAAATTGGATTAGAGGCTCAGTCTAAGTGCAGAAACCTAATTACTGAAAAAGTCAAAAACTTTCACTCATGTTTAACGTTACCATTAGGGGAAGTTTTCTTCACACATGCACTGAACTCAATAGGAGATAAATGCATATATGGAAAGGAAAATAACCCCTTAAGACATATTAACTTTGTCTATATCGAGCCAACAAATTTAAGCAGATAGCACCATTTATGTTAATTACGTGAACATACAAGAAAAATATATATTGTTAAGATAGTTTAGCCCCCTAAATATATGGTTTTAGCTCCTTCATATATATGTGGTTTTGTCCAGTACACTGTAAAAACAGAGCTTATCTGAGCTAAGCAAGGGTTACAAAACAAATTATATATACTATATTATTATTTTTTGTATGAGACAAAAGTTGACATAAAATACTGCTAAGGGGGAAGAAGAATTAAAAAAAAAAAAAAAGACATTCTGAACTGCATAATACCTGAAAGTTAGGCATGAGGCAGGCAGAAACTGGTCAGGGCTTTCTTCTGCATGTCTATGAATTTACTCTTAAATCTCCATGATTATGAGCACAGAGTGAGTTAACAAGTGGCTTTTCAAACCAAGTCAATTCAGGAAGAAATACTAAAGGTGTTAGGGACACATTTTACAGAACCCTTATGTACAGCAAACCATTTAACAGAGATAGTTGTAATCTTAAGTACAGATCCAGCTAGCCTTACTCATGTCAATTAACCTTTGCAAGTCAATAGAGCTACTTACATGAATAAAAACTACTTGTGAGTAAGCACTCTTAACTTTTACTGTTGCTATTTCCACCTGTGTTTTTGGTGCATTATTTTGGTTATCACTCAGCTAATAACATATTGATTTAAAGTAGCAGAACATAATTTCTTGCTTTTCTGCACTAATCAATTTCATTTCCACGGAATTTTCAAAGTGAGAATGATAAAAGGATTTTCCCTGCCCCCCATTACACCTATTTTTAAAACAAACATTTTATAATGACAGCAACCCTGGTGGTGTTTTTGGTTTGGTTTTAAGGGAAGGATATTCTGTGGAAGTCTCAGTAATTTTTTTATTCTTATTTTTAAACAAACACTAACTCATTTTTTTCCTCCCTCATCATCCTCTCTCACTCAGAGAAATAAATTTTCTAGTATTTTCATGCTTGTTAAATTTTGTAGGTTAGATTCTATAAACAAATATGCTTGTAAAAAAAATTCTCTCCCTTCAATGTTCTATATTAATATCCTCCCAGTAGTAATTTGCACATCAATATATTATTTTGTAGTTAGTCAGTGAACACCTAAAGTCAAATAATCTGGTACAAAAATATCAGAAAAGGTTTTATAAACATTGGAGTCTTCCTCGATCTCTGCAAAAGATCAAAATTACATCTCCTTTCATAATTCATGCCAAAAGATGACATTTTATCAGGCTCTTAATTAAGCTAATGATGAACACCTGTGTCAGCATTCTTTGGCAAGACAACTTTATCAATCATAATCTTTTAAGTACACTCAAAAAAACCAACAAAATCATATGACAGAACCAATCTGTTGCCTTTCCTCATGCTAGTTTTAGCTCACTCTCTCTACACACACACACACACACACACACACACACACACACACACACACACACACACACTTAAGAATGATTAGAACTACTGTTTCTATTATAATCTTTAAAGATTTAAAGTTCAAACTGAAAGTAGCTAAGGCTAAGCAGTTAAGGCATGGATCATCCAAGATATCTACTTTTTACCTTCATATACTAAAAAAAGTCAGAGTATATCATTTATATTTATAAGCTATCAGTGCTACGGTTCTAATATATGCTGTTTACTGCATATTCAAAATGTTTTCTCCACTCTAGAAAACACACACAACTAATCCCAATTACACATTTATAAACTTTGTTTTATTTGCTCCTTTATGTAGCGCACCATATGTTGGCACATTTTAAATGTAGGTAGCCAAATGAAACCACAGTATAGAAACAACTATGTAGATGCAACTACGGCTATATTTCTGTCATAAAATTCTGTGAAGTCATTTCAGGTTCGATCTTCCTAACCTTCGTTCATGCCAATAATTCCACTGGAGTCAATGGGACTATGAAAGAGAGCAAGGACCGTTTATAAAGGTTTGCAGCATCAGTCCCTCAGACTACATATCATACAAAAAGAACGATTTTAATTCTCTCTGTCAGGTAGTTTTACATTCTCAATTTAAATAAAATGAAGGGTGCAGACTAAGCCTGCAAATTCTACCCATCATTAAGTAAGATTTAAATGCTAATACAACAGAAGGTACAGTTGACAACCTATTTCCCAGAACGATATAGGGTACAAGCTACAAGATTTTACAGAAGTAAAAATTATATTAAAACAGCTTCAGTGGCATAAAAGAATAAAAAAAGCAGACTCTTGAGAACAAGAACAGACCCATACATTCAAAAGATACTAATTACAATAAATGCATAAAGAGGAACCATATGTATCATCAAGGGTGTTCAGGGAAAAGTTAATCCATGTTTGTTAATATAACCGTTAAAGCAACAAAATAGCCTCAGAATCAACTGCCTATTTCCTTTGAATCAAAAAGCTGAACAGTCCTGTGAAGCAGATTATTCTTAGCCTTTCACATTTGAATATACTTCTATCATAGGAAAGAGTTGCTGTGACTAATAATTCAGTAGAGCTATCAATGTGCAAATAAAGCAGAAAATAGAGACATCCTTAAGAAATGAGTCTCAAATTTGACATAAAGTGAAGGTGACAACCACAGCAATAGAACCATAAACTAAATGTTCCAATATCTTGAAGAATTATCTCCAGTTCTTTTAAAACTGCAAAGAATATAATAGTGGAATAATGTAGTGAGGATGTCTGTTTGATAGACACGTTCATGATGGCATAAGCCCTCTCTTGCTACATTTCATTAATCAACCCTGGTATTATGTTGAAGTATGTGAAACTGTGCATAAACTCAGCACAGTTTGGGGGGAAAAAAACTACTTTAGCAGAACATAAAAAATTAAGATGATAATTTTTACATGACATTAACCTTACCTCCTCCTCAAAATAGTCAGATACCCAGGAAAGAAGACAGTTAAAACTTCTCTCTACAAATAAATTGGCAAGGAAGAATAGTTACTCATTCTACTCACATATAAACTGAATGTTAAACAGATCAAACTTTACCAAATGATATCTAACTAAATGAACAATGGGGTATTGTCAAAGGATTGTGAGAAAAGATCTTGGGGAGGGGGGGGATGAAGAGAAGAGCATTTTAGAGCAATAGCTAAAATTAACCCAGTGACAAATATCAGTGACACTGTGCAACTGAAAACTGATGAAAGTGCACACCTGTGTGGATTGAGTATGTAAGAATGTGTATGATCCTGGTTTTAGCAAACCTTCACGGTTACCACAGGCAAAACGTACATGAATTTTTAAAAAGGAAAGCATGCATAGTTCAACCTCCTTTTAAAAAAAGAGGGGGGAGTGAAGGGGAGGGGGACAAGACAAAACCAAGATAAAGCCCCATTACATATAATCATATACATAGACGAGATCTCAGTCTTCTTAACTCTATGCCTGAGAGATCCAGGAGACGCATTTAATCTAACCAGGATTTCAATAAGTCATTTTTATAATTGCACGAATCATTACAAAAACATAACGCAAACAGGAGCCTCGTTTATTTGCTCCTGAATAGTAGAAAATTTACAAGCACAAGAGAAGAGCAGATGTGACTTAAATCCTCCAAGACACAGAAGTACTTTGATTGTCCGCACAAGAATTTGGAAGCTTTAATCGATGTGGGTTTAAGTTATTAGTTAATAATGAAAAGAACCACAAGGGGAGACGCAGTTTTTTCCCCTCCCGGGAGCTCTGTTTAGCCCAAGACTAGCTGGCAATCCCAAGGGGATGGCTGCTGATCCCTTCCCTGCACTGGGCACAACTGGAAGTGGAATTGGCAAAATCCTAGTACAGCAGTTTTGCAAAACCCTCATGCAATTTTACCAGCCCAAGCACAAGATCTACTCGCCACCCTTCAGTGCGGGAATGGAGAAGAGGCTCCAGAGACCGGTTTAGCTTTAACAAAGGCCAGCGTGCCCGGACCAGGGCTGCAGGGACAGCCAGAGTCCAGGCTCCCGGAGCAGTCACATCGGGAAGGGGCCCCCGGGGATCCATGGGCAGCTCCCTGGCCGGGACAGGCGGTGCGGCCACAGGCAGCCAACGCCCACTCCCCCGGGAAACACCCTATCCGAGGCAAGGGGTGACCCCGCGGGGCTGCCCTGGGGCTGGGTCACTCCTGCCCTATCCCGCCCCGCCCCAGGTGGAGCCGGCGGGCTCCGCAGAACGAGCCCCGCCCCAAGAGGCGCCCAACCCCGGGTCGGTCCGCGTTGGTCTGGGGGAGGGACCCCGGCTCTCACCTCTTGGCTGGGGTGGCTGGCAGTGCCCCGCGGCCCCCGGCCTCAGCGGAAGCAGGCGGCCGGCCAGGGCTCTATTGGCCCATAGCGCCTCCAGCCCGCCTCACTTCCGGACTCCCCGGCAAGCATGCCGCGGTCCGCCTTCCAATTAGAGTGACAGCCCGAAGGGCCAATGAGAAGGCGGTGGGAAAAGGAAACCGAATCCAGTAACCAACCAGGATTTGAGTTAGGGAGAGGCGGGGCTTGTGGGAAGAGGGGCACTTGGGAAATGTAGTCCTCTCCCGTGGTGCCTATGGACGAAGCACAGGTAGAGAGAGGAAGGCTGCGCTCTCCTCATTTTCTCTCCTGTCTTTTATTCTTTCCCTTTTCTACTTTTCCTCTGTCCTCGTTTTCCCCCCTTTTCTCTCCTCTTTTCGTTTCTATTTTTGCACTTTCTTTTCTTATGCCTACTCTTTCCTCCTTCTTTATTGTCTCTTCCCTTCCCCCCCCCTTATTGCCCTTTCATGGTTACATATTCCTTTCGACTCTTCCTACCCGTTATAAAGTGTCAGGTGCTACCATTGTAATATGTTTCAGCTGCGTTAGTGCCAGCTACCATAATTGCTGTTAGAGTAGTTCGCGTAGGGTGATTGCATTTTCCTCGCTTCTGCAAATCACTTGAAACTTCTGCCCCTCAAGATCTCGTTGGCAGCCTTTGACCTAGTGGTTTTCAGATGCATTCATTTAAACAGAAAACATTGTTCTTTACGGTGAGTTATTTGTAGCTGTTGGAATCAGAGCGCGAGAACGGGAGATGAAGCTCGAGCCGAAAAAAAATTCTTTTTCTTGTAGCAATGGTGTAAATGTCTATACATGTGCCATTGTCACTAACACACACACACCCAAAAGTGGGTTGGCCAGTGTTGTTTGAGGGGGCCACGGGCACGGCTGTCGGAGAGCTGCTGCGGTTGTCACAGCTGCAGTGAAACTCCAATGCCACCGTAGCAAACATTGATGTTTAGTCCCCTACTAATCTGTTCACTTGGATGTTCCCTATGGTGAAAGCAAGTCCCGGCCCTTAAAAAGTTGCAGACACATATGTTTATTTCATTGTTCCCTTCTCTGGAAAATCCTCCTGGTTAATCACATTTATATGTGTGTTGTTTTCAAACGACGCACGTGTTAAAGGCCCTTTTTTGGTGAAGAAAGCACCTTCTTACAACGCATAAAGAGCATTAGCAGCAGCAGCGATCAGAGGAATCAATACGTATACAGAAAAACCCCTGGAGATCTGCCTGCTCTGAATCCTTTGCCAGACTTCGCTGGAAAAGATTGCCAACCCCCGCCTCCCTCTTAGTCCGAGAGAGTTAATAACCACAAGAAAACAAATTGGGGGAAAGACACTTTCCCTGCACGAGTTCAGCGGGATCAGCTGGGGCTTTAAACCTTCTGCTGGTTGGTGACATATTCTGTCAATTCCGCTGCATTTGAAATTGTGGAGGGGAGAACCACTGCATGGCAGAACATGAAGCAATCTGACGTCTCTGCAAGGGTGCTTGTTTTGGGGGAGCGTAGTAGCACTTCTAAACGTGCACCGTATGTGAGGAAGCCTACGGTATAAGCCACTGACTCGATAGGATTATCCTAGTAGAGAGCGCTAGACAACCTCAATATAGGGGTCGCTACCAGCTCCCCCTATAATACAAGTGGGTACATAGCCGTGTTCACCACTGTCCCATCCACTCTAAACAGAGTTCCAAATAAATAAAGAGGAACTTTAGCCATCTCTTCCCTGCACACCACCCCTTACCCGCCCAGAGAGAAAGGAAAACACATTTGGTTGACATATGGGCAAAACTAACACGCGTCCTTTGCTCCTTTTTTCCAGCCCTAAAGCAGCCAGGATTTTCGAAGTAAAAAAAGCTTGAGCGTGAAGCTCCCCTTTTCTGGTCCACGACTTCTCTCTGGTCAGCACATCGCGGGAATTCAATTGTCCTCGTTTGCTGAACTTCAGCATTTTGGCTGCCGTTTGTTTACTGAGGTCTGCCTAGTGTGGCCGCAACTTCTTTTGGGGTGACGCGGTTGCAGTTTATCCACTGAACTGAAAGGCACACGTTAAAGGGTTTTTTTTTTTTACTCCTATCACAGCCGCTTTGGATCTTCCAGGAGCCGACTAATTTTAAGCAAAATATTCTCCAGCCGACACTCCCGGAATAGATCCCAGGGTAATTAGAACGAGCGAATGTAGCAGTGCATAATTAAAATGCAGCCTGTTTTGCAAAGGCACCACGAGATTTGAAAGAGAGCCAGGTAAGAGCAGCACTTGACATCCCTAGCCCCCGTGTGTGTGTTTAGCTGGAGTTGTGGGGAAGACGGGGTGAAGGGCAGAGCCCACAAATTGCAAGGAAAGCGGCTTGCCTTGGCAGCAGGGGGAAAAAAGTGAGAGAGAGAAGGGAATAAATCGGGATATGTTCCTGTTGGGAAATATATCTGGTGGAATCAAAAGAGATTACATCTTCTGATCGGCAGGGATTTAGCCCAGTTCATATGGTTTTAATCTGCTTTCGCTTCTACCCTTTTATGAGTTTCAGAGAAAGAAAAAAACTACCTGGTTTATTCTTCTAGATCCGCTGGTAAACCCTCATTTTGAAGGCTTTCTATCAGCCCCTCTCTCTTCACCCACCCTCCTCCCACCCCTTTCCTCCCCTGTCCCTCTCTCCCTCCTTCCGGGACTGGTGCTAAGAAAATACATTCTTGCATTTTCATACACTGAGAAGTCACAGTTTAATAATTCATCATCATCATCAAAAAACAAAACAAAACCAAAAACCCACCCAGAAACATCTTATTTGGAAATACCCCCTTATTATCTATGGAGGGGAGGGACGCGATGGCAACATTTCGGGCTGCAAATCTGGACAGCGTGTCACATTTCCCTTAAAATTGCAACAGGTACCTTCTCTGGGGCGCGTTCTCTGACAGAGGTGAAATGAGCAAACAAACAGCCTCCTTGCCTGAAAGCGTTTTTAAACTGCGGGGAAGACAAATATAAATCAGATTATATTACAGTGTGTATATATATCACACACACACACGCACACCACCCAGGAGTGGGAGAATCTATAAATAATGTCTAGCCATATTTAAAAACATCTCCCCATCCTAGAAGCTGAACATAATCTTATTGAAAATAGATTTTTCTTTTTAAATTGAAAGTGTATTTCACCCCCCCCCCCACCACCTTCCCTCACCCTTTTAAGGGATCGGACCAAATTATATACTGGGGCTGATTTGGGGGGGGGGGGGGGGGGGTGAGGGAAATAGGGGCAGAGCGTGAGAGGGGGAAAAAAAAGAATGGATAATAAATCTTATTAAATATATTTTTTTTCATAAACTGATTGGCTTGCATTCCAGTGCAGCCCGGCCATAAATCAAGATGAAAATGTGATGGCTCCACACAGTATTTAGCAAATGAACAAAGTTGGAGCTGATCTTAAATGGCTTGGATGTGATTGCCATCCAGAGGCCGGCGCACTTGAGCCTCGGAGCTGGGAAAGAGAGAGGCTCTCCTGCTGGTGGGGCTGGGTTGTGGCAAGCGAGCCCTTCTGGATCCTGCCATTTCTTCCACTGACAACACCCCGGGAAGGAGGAGCTTCCCAGCGCCGCGTAGAAGGCGTCAGAATCCTCAATTTCCAACTTAGCATCTTGGCAGGACCTTTCGCAAAGCAAAAAGCACATATATAAAAAAGGCCCCTCAGTCCAAAGGGGAGGAAAGGAGAGAAAAAAAAAAAAAAAAAAAAAAGCCCTGCTAGCTCGCGAGCTGAGCGAGAACAGCAGCAGCAGCAGCGCGGCAGCAGCCGAGACCCGGGAGCAAGGTGCTGGGCTTGCTGCTAATCCGCCAGCTGCCTGCCCCGCTTGGCAGAAGGGCTCGAGGGGCTCTTGCAAAAGTCACCTAGAAAATCAAAGCAAGCGGCAGCTCCTGGCAATTGTGCTGCCCGTGTATATGTATGTGTTTGGCCATGTCGTATCCTCAGGGTTACTTGTACCAGCCATCAGCTTCCTTGGCTCTCTACTCGTGCCCGGCGTACAGCACCAGCGTGATTTCGGGACCCAGGACCGATGAACTTGGGAGATCTTCTTCTGGCTCCGCTTTTTCTCCTTACGCGGGATCTACAGCCTTTACCGCCCCTTCTCCGGGTTACAGCTCCCATCTCCAGTACGGCACGGACCCGGCTGCCGCCGCCGCCGCCGCCTTCACTTCATACGTGGTAAGAACAACAATGATCGGCTAGGCAGCCCTCGGTCTAGCGGGGCTGCGTGGGGTTTACTCGGAGCGCTGCAGAGCCGAGCGAAGCGTGGAAAGCAGGTTGCCAGCATCCCTTGCAACTTTTTCTTTTCCGTCTTGGTGCACACCGCTGCTAGATCAAAAGTGGGGCGGTGGGGGGGGGGGTAGTTACAGGAGAGAAGTATAATACTAGTGAATACAAATATTGGGTTCGCAGTGCAGGGCTTTGCCAGGGGAAGCACAAACCCAACAGCAAATTCGAAGCAAATCTTTCACGAATGTTCCCCCCCCCCCCAAAAAAAAAACCAAAATCTCTGTGTGATAACGGCCCCTACATTTTTTTAATTGTAAACAAATAAAATAAAGCAAGCAGCCGGCCTCGTAATCAGCCTGATCAGCGTGTGTAAGTTTCTTCTGCACAACCTTAATTAGGCTTCCCAAATATTGCAAAGCCGTAATCCCATCTCTGCAATCCGATTTGGAAGCATTAAACATAAAATAATAATAATGAAAAAAAAGGGTACGGCTTGGCCAGGGGCTTTTTGTTGTTGTTGCTGGTTTAGTATTTTTACCGAAGAAAATGAGTGTGGATTGAGGGGGCCCAACTGTTGTTTTTTTGTTTTGTTTTTGAAGAAACACAAGTTAGTCTGGTTTTGCTTTTCTTTCCCACGAAGACCAAGTCTCCAAATCACAGTTGCCCATCTTCCTCACCCACCCAGCGCGG
This sequence comes from Emydura macquarii macquarii, assembly GCF_026122565.2. Taxonomy (NCBI): domain Eukaryota; kingdom Metazoa; phylum Chordata; order Testudines; family Chelidae; genus Emydura; species Emydura macquarii. The sequence continues at coordinate 7,083,555 of NW_027130432.1, forward strand.
CTTTCGGCAGAGTTTCGCTGCTTTCTTCTTTCTTTTTTTTTTTTTTTTTTAAATAGCCAGTGGCTCCACTGCAGAGAAAAACGTCCTGGTGCGGTGGTTGTGTGAAAGGTTATGTTCAATTAGACAGTAGGCAAAGCAATTTGTTGCTGCTTAGCACAATAATATGTCAGCGCAGAAATGGATTGTCAGGTTAGCGTTTCTTCGTAAATCAGAAACTTGGTTATTGCTGGGGGGAAATGGATTAACAGGCGCTGCCCCTCGCGGTTCTGCCCCTCGGGCCAAGGTGTAAAAGACTGCAAAGAACAGCTGTGCTACGTCGCCTTTGTATGGCTCTTGCACACAGAGACACGCACCGCAAAAAGTTCTAGGCCATTTTTCCTTTCTGTTCTGGAAGAGCGAAGGGGAAAAGCCGAGGCGTGGCGGTTCCAACAGCCGAACAGCCTCGGGGATTTGCCAAACTTTCTTTTTTTTGTTTTGAGGTGGGGGATGGGGGTGGGTAATTGTGGGGGGTCTTTCCTCATTTTGTGGCTCTCGTTGTGCCGTTGTTATGTTGCCACTGTTGCGCTGCATCCTTCCTAGCAAATTATCACCGTCGCCTCTGTGCCCGCTTCTCCCCTTCCGCAGGGCTCACCCTACGACCACACACCGGGCATGGCAGGTTCCCTGGGGTACCATCCCTACGCGGCGCCCCTGGGCTCCTACCCTTATGGAGATCCAGCCTATCGAAAAAACGCCACCCGGGATGCCACCGCCACCCTGAAGGCCTGGCTGAACGAGCACCGCAAGAACCCCTACCCCACCAAGGGCGAGAAGATCATGCTGGCCATCATCACCAAAATGACCCTCACCCAGGTCTCCACCTGGTTCGCCAACGCCCGCCGGCGGCTCAAGAAGGAGAATAAAATGACCTGGACCCCCAGGAACCGGAGCGAGGACGAGGAAGAGGAGGAGAATATCGACCTGGAGAAAAACGACGAGGACGAGCCCCAGAAGCTGGAGGAGAAGGGGGATCCAGAGGCTTCCGAGACAGGTAGGGGGCAGGGAAGAGGGAGAGACACCCCAGGGCGGTTGGGTGTCAGGGCAAGACCCCAGCGGTGCGGGCGCCTGGAGGGAGGTGGGGGGGGGGTTGTTACAGCGTGGCGGTCTCTGCAGCCAGCTGCCTCGCTGGCGCTTGGGGAGATCGCTCTTAACCCTCGCGCGGGGGCACCGGTGTTTCTCCTGGGCATGGCCTGGTGGCCGCTTCCCCCCGGCCAGCGCCAGCCCCACGGGGCGGCAGCGGAACAGGAGCTGCCAGCTGCAGAAAGCCGTGCGCGCGCGGAGGAACTGGGCAGCCCCCCGGAAAGCCGAGCGGCCGGGTCAGGCCGGGCCGGGCCGGGGGCGCGCGGATGCCCCCCACTTGCACTCCCTGCACCCTCTACCCCGGGGGGAGGGGAGGAGAACTCGAGCTCGGGCTCCGCTCGGGCCCTCGCAAACTTTCTGTCGCCCTCCTCTCCCCCCGCTTTGCACCCAGGAGGAGGAGGAGAGCAGAAGGCAGCCCCGGGCTGCGAGCGGCTGCAGGAGCCCCACTCCCCGGCGGACCAGGAGGCCGAGGGCGGCCTGAGTGACTCGGATTGTAAAGAGCCTCCGGAGGAGCGGTCCGGGCCCCCCAAAGCGGCCGGCCCCTCGGCTCTGGGGCAGTGCCCGGCCAGCCGGATCCTGCAGCAGGCGGCGGTCAGCGAGGAGATCCAGCACCAGCACCAGTACCGGCCTCCTTCCTCGGCAGCTGCGGTAGCCGGCCCCCACCCGGGAGAGCTGCACCCCATCGCCCAGCCCAGCAACGGCACGTCGGTGATCCACTCGCCGCAGCAGGCGGCCCTCTCCAAACCCAAACTCTGGTCCCTGGCCGAGATCGCCACCTCCGCGGACAAATCGAAAGAGAGCAGCAGCAGCAGCAGCGAGGTGTCTCCGGGCGCGGGGCCGACCCAGGACCCTCCCTTGGCGGGGAGCAGCACCTCGCACTCCCCGTCGCGGTCCCCCTCTTCACAGTGCCCGTTTCCGAACAGCGCCGTCCTCTCCCGGCCCCTTTACTACGCGTCTCCTTTTTATCCGGGCTACACGAACTATAGCACTTTTGGGCACCTTCACAGCCACGCAGGCACCAGCCCGGCAGCCGGAGCCCCCAGCAGCCATTTCAATGGATTAAACCAGACTATCTTAAACAGAGCAGAAACCTTGGCTAAAGAAACTAAAATGATCAGAAGCCAATCCCAAGTAGATCTTTGCAAAGACTCACCTTATGAACTGAAGAAAGGTATGTCCAACATTTAATATTGGCTTCTTCTCCGATAACCCCCCTGCCCCCCGGGACCTTTTTTTTTTTTTTTTAATTTATTTGGAAAAAAAAATTGCTTTGGAAGTTATTTTTCCACTACCAAGAGAAAAACAAAACAAACAAAAACATTTTCAAAGACACGCTCCTAGTCAAAAGTTTATAGTTTATAGGAAATGGCTGATATAAAAGAGCTCAGAAATGTCTTAATCAACTGAAAACAAAACAAAACAAATTACACACAAAAGGAGAGAGATTTGTATTAAATCTTATTCTGTATATTTAATGTAGCTTTTTTGTATTTAAATTGACAATACAGTATCTTTGAAGTAAGTTATGGAATCAAGACACCTGTACAGGCATTAATGTTGTTTTTCCGTAATATAAATATATACATTTGTGTCTTTTCCCGAATTGTTTCATAGTTTTTAATATATACATATATATATATATATATACACACACACACACACACACACGTTTAATTTAACTTTTTTGCTGCCTATTGATTTCCCCCCCTGGGTGTGATCTTAATAAATTAATAAATAAAGGAAATAGGTTCTACTTACTAGATTAAAAAACCCTGCAGTAGCCATTGTTAAATGCAAACATTTAATTAAAATTAAAGAGATTTTAAAGGAATCAAAACCACTTTAAAAAAAAAAAAAGAAAGAAAATATATACACAACTGGTGACAAAAATAACTTTTCAAATGTCAGTTTATTTAAAAGTGGGGTTTTAATTTAGAACACTGAAGTATCTTGAAACTGATTTTCAAAATGAGAGAGATTTCTGAATGATGGGAACCTTTAACAAGAGCTCTTTATGTGTGGTAATTTAGGCTAATTTGAGGGAAGAATTAGTCAAACAATGAAAGGTTGGTATAGGAGATAAAATGAAGAAGAGATGTATTTCACTAATCGTTTAAATAAGGAAATGTATAAAAATACAAAATAGAAACACCAAATCGAAGTACAGTACCATCTTTTAACCTAATTACTTCCAATCAGTGTCGTATTTTATGCAAAGTAATCAGCTGGTGAACTTTGTTAATGAGTTCGATTTTATGCCAGATTTAGCCCTTATTACTATTTCAAAGGTGCTGCAGAGTTATTAGAAGAGAGACGGCGAATACACATTAAAAATATACACTAGGGGAATGACTCCCCCCGACCTCCATTCATTCCCCCCTCCCCCCAGATTTTTGCATTGATATATTTGGTTAATTTGATTAAATTAGTGCTTCATCGCCGCTGCATATTGCAAGCATTGATAGGATTTGTAAATCTGTCTGTCCGGAGATTACCATATATAAACGGAGGTTGAGGGTCGGATTGGAATGTTTCCCCACATTCACAGGTAGGTGTCACACTTGTCCTGAATTTCAAACCTACCCACTTTGAAATTGGTGCTAAAAAGAGAGAGACAGAGGAGAATCAAAACGTAATCAAGGAGTCTTCAAATACACAATTCTACTATAGGACTCGAAAACAAAGGAAGATAGAGTTCAGCTTTACTAGCTACAAATTGGGCTAGTAAAGATTAGGTTTACCAGTTTAGGAATGTTGTCATCTCTTTTGTAAATTAACCCCCTCCCCCAGCAATTTTAATCATTAAAAAAATCTGTTTTTCTATCACTTTAAAACCAAAGTAAAAAGAAAAGGAAATCTATAATCAAGTTAGATATTCTACATTAATTGAAGCCTGCACTGCAAACTACCTCCCACGGGTATTTCAGGTTCTCAAATCTTGACTTTCCCTGTCTTTGCAATTAACTAAGCAGTGTGTTTCACTCCAGAGCAAATTTTCTAATGTCCAAAAACTGTTACATCACAAAGCTATGGAAACAGATTTGCTCTATTCACATCGGATTTGTGGGTGTCAATTGTATACGAGTATATGAATGACATTAATTTGACTACAGTATATCTGGTACCATTTAAACAGACTGGTACTGAAACACCCTTTTTTTTTTAAATTATTTTTTGTTATTTTAGAAGCCAGATAATTATTTTGTAATCTCTTCAACTTTGTCAGAGCTATTTATTAGCTGTTACAAGTTTTTCACGCATATTTACATTTTACGGGATATTAAATAGTTTGTATATTATGTTTTAAAGGTACAGTAAATGTTCACTTGCTATACCATCTTTGTAGATAATCTGGTTTAAAGTCAATTGTTTCAAGATGAAAGTGTAAATAATCAAATATTCATGGGATAATACTATGTTATTTTGTCACTTTATAAATTATAAATGATTTTTTTAAAAAAAAAAACACAATTGAATTCCACAATCGGATCGTTTATTTACACGGGGAATAAATTACACTGAGCTGCTTTTTTTGAGGTGGGGAGGGGGAACCGTTAAGAATAAATCAGATTTATTTAACTCACCTGCCTTGTTTAAATTAGGAGAAAGTTTGGCTAGTTCTGGGAGATGAACTGCAAAACAGTGACATCAATTATATTGCCTTTAAAAAATAAAATAAAATACATCACTTATTATGTTATAAAAACTAATCTTTCCAAGCACTTTTATTAAAGATAGATATAATTTTTGTTGAACCTTAGGTTAAACTTCCAAATTTTTCTTTGGAATAGGAGAGTTGATAATCCCACACAACGGTGCTTTAGAGACAACAGGTTATATACAGTTAAACAAGCATTCCTAAAATTAATCATTTTTACTGAGTCATTTAACGATGGATTTTTAAAAAAAAAAACAAAAAACTGTCCCTATATCTTTTCCCCAGATGCTCTTTCTACCTCTGAAAAGCTACTTTGGGAATTAATTTAGGAACCTCGTTTATTATAAGAAACTTGGGTTTTTTAACAAGGGTATTCTGAATAAGTCTATTAGCAATCTCAATAGGGTTTTTCTTTGATGTATTAATTCCAAAGGGAATTAATCCAATTTCTCTAGGTTGCAGCTATTCAGCTTGTCGCCTATTTTTACCTAGTTAAGACTTAACTACGACTCTAGATCGTTAATTTAATAAAAACAAGTCTACCCTTCCCTCTTACCCCTATCCTAAGTGAAATCTTAGATGTAATTGTTCTGGTCTTAAAATCTAAGCATAATGCTATTTTTCTAATTAAAACGTAGTTTTTTTAAAAACAGCATTCATATATTTTGACAAATTGAGGTGACCTCCAAATTTTGCAATTAAGATGTTATTTTTATGATGTCTCCTTAAATACCTTATTTAGGGTCAATTTCTTCACGGCCTGTTGGTGCAGTCTTCGTGCTTATTATCTATATATAAATCGACCAATGACTTGAAATATCACCATTATAATATAACATGATTATTTACATTAGACTGGTATATAGAGTCACATACTTGTATGTGTATACACACTGTTCTATATACATCCGAGTTTGGCTGTATTTTTGTTACGATAAATATTTAAATTAGTTTTAACTATTTGGGGCAGAGATTTAAGACAAAAGATCTTATTTTCGTGCTGCAGAGTATTTAAGCAGATGTTTTAAATGCAGAATAGATGAGAAACTTGGAATGACAATAAGTTCTCTTAAGACTGGTGTCAGGGTGAGTGTTTTTGTTTCGTTTTTTGTTTAAATACACATGTATATTTAAATACGTCAATAGAAGGCAGTTAACTCAATATTTTGAGTGGGTTCCCTGATAGATTTCTCAAACTGGAGGATTTCTTGGATAGAAAAGCTGGGCATTTTCTCCAATCTGCAGATCCCTGATTTTGCTCTGAAATGTCAGCGTTGTCACAGAATTAGCGTAATACAGACACAATAATGAAACTTATTATTGAGTCTCGCCTGCAAAGTGTGGTGACTGGTCTAGTGAAATGTGCACACGAGGATTTTTGGTGGTGACTTGTATTATTAAAACAGCTGTTGGCAGCTGGCATTTTCCTCAAAGCTAAATCACATTACGATGCCGTATCATTTTAATAGTTAATTATGCTACTTTTATAAGTTCAGTTGAATCTAACACGTGAGAAAAATGTGCATCTGGGTTCACTCCAATCCTCAGAGCCTTCAAGTCTCTTTCGCAACAAGGATACAAACAGATTTTTAATATAGTAATGTAAGTTTAAAACAAAAACAAAAAACCTAAGAACCATATCCTGGTATTTTAAAATTCGAGGCCAGTCCACACATTTTCAGTCGTTTGTACAGTCAGTTGCTGGCGCAGAAAAAAGGAGCTCATCATTCCAGAAATGTGGTCAGCGCAATGGACCCTACGGCGGTTTCGGAGTGGGCATTGCACCGTTTACAAGGGGATCTGTCGTGGGGCGAGGGGAGGGCTGGAGGAAGGGACGGCTGAGTACAAGCTGCTGTTAGTGGCTCTGGTGAGGAAGTCAAGCAGGTTAATGCGTCCCCCCAGTCTGCAGACATGTTAATAATCTACCAGGAACAATCTCTCACATGCTTCCCTTTACTGCCTGTTTGCGTGTGCGGAACCATGTCCTCACACACCCGGGTCCAGCGGAGGGTGAGGAAAAGGCCGTGTGGCTGGAAGGGATGCACTCAAACTCTGCAGTACGAAGCAGGCCGATTAGGCGGTTGGATGGTGTATTTTATGTTGCGATTTCATGCGAAACAAAGCCTACAACACTGAGCACTCTTCAGTAGCAGCTCGGCAGCTGTCAAAGTAAAAGCATGTCCCACAGCAATCAGAGATGCTGCAAACTCGGCGGTAAACTAATGATTCGCTCATTGGGTTTCAGATTAATTTCCATTAAAACCAGATTTCCCTCCCTCCCCCCGTTTCCAGGCGTCGGTTCCTTCCTCTGCGGCGCAACTTTACCGGGAGGAAAGGGGCCAGGCGCTTACGCGAGGCAAGATCTGCAGCGGGAGCGACCTAAGGTCGGGAAACTTTGCGGGAAGTTGGCCTGGGCCCCAGCCACCTTCCCCTGGCCGGAGAACAGCGCTGGAGATGGTCTGTGCGGGGTGCGCAGCGCAGCGCACCTCACTTGGGGGCGAGGGGGGGCGCACGTGCGTTAGCACTGAGCGGCCTGGAGATGCAGGACTCCGCTGTCCGCGCCCCGCGGGAGGAGACAGGACCGCGGCCTGCCCGCTTAGAGCCCGGCCCTGCTCTCACTGCGGTCCCTGGCAACATTCCCATCAGCTTCCAGGGGAGGAGGCTCCGTGCACTCAAGTGACCTCCCCATTGCAGGGGGGGGGATTTCTGGAAGGGGCCCCGCTGCCCCGGCAGGTACACCGGGAGCGTGTCGCCGCCGGGCAATCGCACCCAGCGAGGCAGGCAATTGGGGAGCGTGGCTGAAGCGATCCCAGAGAGTGGCGAACTTGCCCCTGAGTGGACTGACTTCTCCAGTCCTCAGCTGCAGGGTTCTAGGAACAGAATCAGCACTGACCTCAAACGGAAAGAAACCACCCAATAAAAAGTAATGCACTGATGGGCAGGTAAGACCCCCCCCCCTCCACCCACACAGACAGACACACACCTGCCCCGGCCCGTTAGAGGGGTTAAAAGCGGGTGGTAAAGCAGTGGCACTGACTGCGGGTCATTTCTGACATGAAAGCACGCGTCATTGCAATGCTTTATTGGGAGGGGGAGAGAAAGTTCCTGAGACGTGCAGCAGCAAGCTCACTCGCGCCCAGTGGCTTGGAACCAGAACTGCCCTGCACGCCGCAGTGCGGCCGCGGCGCTGCTTCGCTCCGGCTCCGCTCAGTGCTGAATAGAAAGTTCGCTTTGATTTTTAAACTAACGTAACCTCGTCCCTTGGTGTGTGTGTGTCAGAGAGCCCAAGGCTCCAGGGAGAGGGACTTTCCCACCTGCGGGCTCTCCTGTACAGTGGGGAGGCTGTAGATGGGGGGGTCTGTGCCCCTCACCGCCCTCCAGCATATTTGGAAATGAACACAGCGTCCAAAACAGTGGAGCACCCACCGATTCGGGGTCAGAGACCCTCCACCCGCCTTTCAGAAGCCACGCTCCCTTTTCCTGTTAATGGAAGTACCCCCCTACCGTGGGATCTCACCCTTCAGCAAACAAGCCTTGAGTTCGCTTTCATTGAACACAGGAACAATCAGGCAGGGGCTGGGTAACTATGTGGTGCGTAGATGTTCTTTGGCTGAAAGGACTGGCAGATAAGGGCAAGGTAACACTAAGCAATAATGGATCCCCAGCCACCACCTTTTTTTCCACGGCAAATAAAGACTCGGTGTTTAAGGCCATTAGGAAATTAACAATAACAAAACCCGGGCTTGGATGATGCAACTGTTCTTGCTGGGAGAACCTGGATGGAAAAGCTCCGAATGCTACTTCCCCAGAAAGTCAGCTGGAATGGAAATTTCACTCCCCCCCCCCCCCAAATTAAAGTTAATCTTTTCAGTAGGAATCATTGAGTGAATCTGGTTTATCCTGCAGTCTGCTGATTCCTCCCACGTTTGAAATATAAACCAAACCCTAATTCTGATCCACAGCACACTGAACTGTGTTTACATACGCCCAACTGCTTTCCGTGGAAAATGCTGCTTTTTCAATTGTCTCGCTTAACCATAGCATGTTCCTGCCGTCTAGCATACTAACTCCTACAGCAATCGCTCCTCATAGTAACAGAATATAGCTTTCTGTGGAAGATGTATTTTGATATAATTGGTTTCCAGGGTTGTATTTTTACCCCCTCCCTTCCGCTAGTAAAATGATCGAAACAGACTATTTTGTAGTCATGCCTGAGAACGATTTACAAGCTCTTCTACAGCAAGGAAATTCATGGGGGCAGCATGTTTAAAAGGTGATTGAAAATAAATGTAGCCTTCATTTCGGAAGCAAAGGAACCATTGTTTAAAACTGATTCCCTGCCACTCCCAAAAATCCGGACAGTGTGACTATAACCCCCCCAAGAATCGGCTTGATAGAAGATAGACTGCAAAAGAGGAGTTTACATAGCTCAAAAAAGTAGAGTCTCTCTCAAACGAGACCTGTAAATGGCAGCCAGACACCCAATCCTACAACTCAATCAGCTGATTGCGGACAGCTTGACTATTTAATCATACAGCTCAGTTCTGTTGACAAACAGAGCGCTGTGTTGTTAATTATTGTTATTACGCAGATGTAGAAGTCAGGTTTCTTACGTCCGGCTTTGCATTAACAAACCACTAGAGAAACATACTCGAGTCAGCTTGGTCTCTAGTGCAGAATCGAATTCAGCACAGAAAGTGTAAAGAGATCTCTCTCTCTCCCCCTCCCTTTTCCCTTTTTATATGACTTGCTTAGATTATTAGTAAGGACATCTGTGGCTGGCAGTGGAACAAGTGTTCCCAAAAACAGAACCGGCTGTTTTTCCAAATGAGCAATATGTTAATTCCTCATCCCCCCTCTGGTTTCTTTAAAACCTGGCACAAATACATCAATAGCGGAGAATAAGGAGCCTTTGCAGAGAACAAGTGGCAGTTTTGAATTTACCTTTTGTGTGCGCCTCAGATGCAATCTTGAGGCATTTTTCGCCTCTCTCCCACAGAAAAAGAGCGTTAATCTGCCCTATCTTGGGACCCAGAAGAATTGGAGTGGAGTAGATATTCACTGAGATCACATAGGGGAATAAGGGTCTTGCTTTATTGAATCATCAAATCCCAGGAATGAAGCTCTTAATTAATTATGGGTGCTAAAAATTCAGGCCAGCTGTTTCTTTTTACTTGGCTCCGACAGAGAAAGACAAAGTCTATGCTGAGATCTTCTAAATCACATTCGCTATAAATCATTCCCCTCAATGATACTTCTAGCCACGAAATGAACCTGTAACTGACAGATGGCTCATTGTCCCCCTGCATTCCTTTACCCTGTACCTATCCCGGATTTTTTAAAAAATCATTTGTCCAAGCAAGCTCTTGACTATGAATGATCCGGCACTTAAAATGCCCTCTTTCCCCTCGTTTCTTAAAATAAAACACAATTTTAAAAAAACGCTTTACAAATATTTATGAATAAATAGCTTGCTTGGATGAAGCGAGAGAGGGCAATTACAGCCCTGACTGCTCCTTTGAATAGGGGGTGTGAGTAGTTTAGCCATGAAAACAAACACAAGCAACAAAAATAAATAACACGTCCCCATGTTTCCCTACATCTCAGCGTTACACTCGTAGGTAAAGGCTGCACAAGGTACAGGCTCGCAGCTGTTTGATGGTTCGTAAGAAAGCTCCAGCACAGTAACAACATCCTTGCATTAAACCAGACAGTTCCTATTAATAAGCACTGCATTTTACTGCCCAGTATACACTCTGCCTGATGTCTTCTTCCTCTGCTAACTCTTCTGAATTTGAGAGCGCCAGCGAAACTCCTGTTTAATGGGATCAGTTCTGTAGACACCTGGGACCCAATCCTCAGAGGTTTATCAAGCGAGGACCGCAGGATCGGTCTCGTACAATAAATGACAGAGCTCAGATTTTACCCCTGCAACTATTTTTTTCAGTGTAGACGAACAAGAAGGAAGCCTGTGCCGATACAAGAAATGTGAGCGCCCTGCCAACAATTAATACCCATAGCACTATCACCCAGAAGCATCATTCAGTAAGAAAAAGTTACCACACCACCCAGGAAGCACAGTAGCAAACTGTACCTCGTCTCACTACATCCAACTAATTCTGTTGAAGCGGAGAGAGAAATTCGATCCAGCTTTAAAGAAATAATCTATTTTCAAGTCGTGTAGTATTAAAGCACGAGTGGGGGTCCCACCCCACTCGAAATGTATTTGGACGGTATTTGGTTTCAGGCGTTCAATGGTTACGTTCTGCACTAGTTTTACGTTATTCAGAGCATGTTAGTGGGTAGTTACTTACGTGATTTCATGAGACACTGCTCTATGCACTTGCAAGCAAAACCAGCGCAACTATTTTGTTCTCCCTCAAATCTGCAGTTGCTTCTCCCTGAGTTCTATTGCGAAGGGGACCAGCAATAGGGCCGTGATCCTTTCGGACCCAGCAACCCCCCTGCTAACTTTGATCGCAGCGAGAAGCGCTGAATGCGAAAGGAACGCAGGATCAGGCCCATAAAACCCAATCTTTCAGTCATGGAAGTCAATGCCAACACCCTCTTGAACTTCCACGGGAGCAGGATCGGGACCATAGCTTCCAAAGCATTGCTCATTGCGAACCGATGGAGTACTTTGGTGGTTTCACCAGGGTCCCAAAACGAGCTAAATCACTAACCAACCTATTGTTTGTTTTGAAGAGGAAACTGGAACCAGGGATTTGGAAAGAGTTTCCAAACCAGAACTACCATCAACCAGCGTTTTGAATGATTTTTTTTTTTAGTTACCTCAACCTATCAGATTGTATATCTCATTCTGACGTTATATTCGTTTTTTTAAATTCTGTATTAAAGTAACTGGGTTTTTAAAAAGGTGTTTTAAAAATTTCTGTATGAAAGTAGCCGCTTTTTTAACGTGTTTGTATGCACTGGTTTGGCCTAGACGTACATTGCTATCTCCAGAAAATACTTCGGGAAACAGAATAACTTTGCTGTCTCAATTTCTTTCAGGGGGGTGGATTTGTTTAATAGTCTTAATTACCTCGGATGAAAGCAATCTGTATTATTGTTACAGGTATTTTACAGAAACACATAAGGACAGTAGGAGAGGCAGCCAAATGATTATTTAACTGAGTTTTCATTGTTTGCGTTCAAAATATACAACATTTCTACTAACAGGCTCAGAACGGAAGGGGCAAATTCTGCGCCTTTTGATGGCACTAATTTAACGAAGCTGTGCCTTTCTTTGTTTTCTGTTGGCTAAAACTCTTCTTCCCCACTCCCCTTCTTTTTTTAAGAAATCAGGTTTGCTGTATTTCCAGTGGCAAAACCATGTGTAAGTGAGCAAGACAAGTAAAGATCCAGACTTAATGTTCTGTATGTTGACTCCATTGATTTAAAATAAATAAATGCATTGTGTTTGGAAAGTCTAACGTGTCTCTTGACTGACAGTAAACTTCATGCCAGGGAACTCTAGTGGTTTGATAGACTACGTGTGAAAGCTTCAGAAATCAGTTCATCCTCAAATACCAGAAAATAAATGTCCTTACCACACGGTCACCCAGCTGTTATAATTAGAGCATGCTGAAACTTGCAGATAGTGTTCTGAGAACAGGTCTGCTTGGTTGTTGCAGGTTGCTGTGGAATAATCAACTATCTTTTCTTCCTTTGTGTTGTTTTATGTAGACGTATGAAAAAGGTGTTTTGGTTAAGGGGATCTTCGCAGACACCTTTTTCTCACTTGCACTTGGTCTAGGGTATTACTTTTAAATCTCTTTTGCCTCCCACCTTCACAGCAGGAGCTAAGATCACCTTTATGTTTGTCCAGACACCTCTTTTCCTATGAAATGGACTTATTTCCTTAAAACAAACCCCAGAACTCCCCACACTCATGCCTGATGGATACAACTTTAAATGTGCACTTGTTTAATTGGATCAGGTCCCAAGATAAAAGAGACAAACGGGCTCCCAGTTTGCCAAGTTATTTTCAGAGGCATGCAGTGATGTGTGGAAGGAAAGTTAATGAAGAGGAGAAGAGACACACTGTACTTAAAATACCTTGGGTCTAGACTAGTTGAGAGGACGCCTAGACTTTACCACATTTGAGCAGAGCAATTATTTGACGCTTATTAGGACAAGTGGCGTTTGGAGAAGGAGAATCAGTAACACTTTCGAACCTTGCACGTTAAGTCGCTTCCCTTCAGCTGTAGTTGAGCGTTCTATTGATATTGAATGACTAAACCCTGCGGTTTTTCCAATCGAGTAATCGCTCCAGGCAATTAGTCTACCTTAGCCTACGTGGGGAGGGATTTGCTTCAACAGGCAATTAATACTCCTTCCAAAATTGTTCCCCTTTAATGCTGTCTTTCCTTGTTCTTCTCCCTGTTCTACATCCTGATGCATGAGACATTAACAGACGGTTATTGATACAAACATAGTTTTGGTTGCTAAAGGCCTTCCAAAACAAATTCTCCGGCTGAATGCCAATGTATGCATGTTGGCTGGTGACAGCTGATTAGTGAAATGATTTACGGCCAAGTTAAAAAAAAAAAAAGATGATACCGTCAAAGGCAGCAATTTGGGGGGGGGGGGGAAAAAGATAAGACTGCATACCCTCAAGGCTTTCCACTAGAAAGCCACCCAACAAATCTAAACCTACACTACAAATACCTGAAACACTCAAGAAATCAATTGGTCGCAGATTAAATACAGTCTCTATTACGACTTTCTCTGGTAATCTGTTACTCCTGCCTACAGCAGCCGCTCGATTTATGCAACCTCCCCCTCACCTGTCCACCCGGCTCACATGGAATATATTTCACAGCGCTCCAGCAGGGATACATTTGTGATATTGCTACCGTTTCCACTGCTCCCCAGAACAACGGGAGGAGATTGAGCCGTGTCCCAGCCACGCACAAGGTCACCTGACGTCACTGCAGTGGGAGATTTAGCCCTCCTTTTTGTTTCAAGACCTTTTTAATGCTCATTAATTGATTAAAAAAAAAAAAAAAAAAAGAGCCCTCCTCATTCCCCACCCCCTTAGCTCTTCTTCATAAAGAAAGCTTTTGCTCTGCAATAAAGTAAGAGACTTTGATCCCAGATCATCCTCTTAGGTCTTTCCAGCAGAAATCAGCGGAGAAACTATGTGGAGTTATTGTTCGCACTTGCTGCACTTCTGATTCAGAAAGGGCTGATTTATTAGCTTGTCAAGGGAAGCATTGTTCAGGAAGGCAATCAAAAAGCACTTACCTAGCTAAACTAAAATTACTGCCTTTTCAGTGGCTAATTTGTATAACTCCCATGGAGGAACTTGGGAAGTGTTTGATGAGGCATAAAATGATGATTAATGAATTTATTGGCCTGCTGCTCATCAAATAGGAGTAGTATATCTTTCCTCTATTGGACGTTGGTCTAATGCTACATGGCTGTGTAAAGCAAGTCCAATATGATCTCCTTTTTAGCCCCCTTTTAACCCACATGACCTGAAGAATATCTCCGTGTAACAGAGGCAACATCAGGGGACGTCGGAGACAAAGGGCCTGTTTGATAAAATGGTAAATGAGAAATGTGAGGAAAGTTGCTGCAGGGATAGATCTGCTCCGTTTTCTGCTTTTCAATCACTTTGACTATTGAGGTGGGAAGAATGTAGAAACTAGATAAGGTGTGAGGAGGGGGGGGAGACAAACCAATTTTAACTTTCATTAAGGACCGAGCCGAACAACTTTATTACTGCTTGAATGGAAGAGCGAAAGCAAACTCTTGGAAGGCCTAAGCACACTCACTGCCCTTACCCAAACTGTGCGGCAATGACAGGGCCTTTACCGCCCAACACACCCAATAGTTTTCAGCCAATATTTAACATCAGGTCAGGCAGTGCTCCGAGAGGATTCGTCGAAAGTGGTTTGATGCTGGGGATTGCAATTCGTTTTTCACCGAAATGTCTTTCCCTAAATGGTGCTAGGGCTTGAATGGTTCTTGTGGATATTATCATGTGATCGCGTCCTCCTTCCTAAGAGTTAATAGAAGATACATGGGTATTTCAAGTTCGTATAAATGCAAATTAACTGCGAGTCCGTTTCTATAGGTGCCCATGAATATACGAACAAGGTGGTGAACAGTCCGGCGCACTTATTGCTGCGATCACACCATGCTGGAGAGACCAGGAAAGATGTCGCTTTTCCCCTAGCACTCTTAGAGAGGAGGCTTTGTTGGAGTGCTGAAGTTAAATAGCGTCCCGCGGCTGACTAATACACGTTTACATGGGAAATCGGCTGCTCTCCGTTAATACGCTTCTCAAGAGTAAGATAAAACGGGGGCATGTCTGTTGTGCAGAATTACTGATTAGGTTACTAAAATAACGTCCCCTATTCCAGCCTCTGCTGAAGTACAGAGAAGTAGGGAACTCGAGTACAAAAAGGCGGGGGGAGGGGGGGGGCACAGCAGCATTTTTTTAGCGGGTCCCCTTTTGTCCTCCCCCCCCCGAGAAACGTGCTTGCGATGAGCTCCTTGGAAGTGATTCGAAAATGAAAAGGCCTGGGCCAGATGAGGCAGCCAGGACTGACGGACAAAGCTCCCACCTACCCGTCCCGACTCACGGCCAGTCTCTTCTCCTTTTCTGTGAGCTCCCCCCCCCCCTTCCCGGGGGCTCACAGCTTCACGGTGAAGCTAGCGGGGGAGAGCCCGGGGTCACCCTCCATCCACCTCGCGTCATGTCTCAGGCGCCACCCCAGCGTGCCAATTGCTAGAGTCACGGCACTGAATTTGATGCCTGGACCTGCATCACTGAAGTCGGGGGGGAGACGACACCGGGGGGGGACGGGGACGACGACGCCTGTAGATCTCCAAGGGCTTGGCTCAAAGCCCCGCGGCCGCGGATGCGCACTGGGGGGTGGGGGGGGGGGGAGATTTGTCTGCGCCGTAACAGCATTTTACGTTCAACAGCGAAACATTTGCCAAACTTTCGGGGCTCAGCATGTCACAACGGTTCGTTTCCCCGGAGCTGTGGGGAGAGGATTTGCGGAGCAGCGCAGCAAGAAATGCCTGCCAACTCTCAGCCGGGCAGGGGCTGCGGAAACCAAACACAAACCGTCTCGAAACGGCACCTCGCCTCCCCTGCCGTAACGACTCCACCTGCTGTTTAGAAGAGCCGCAAAGGCTGATTTGAACTCTGGCACAGGGGTGCTCGTCTAGTCGTCGGAGACACTTTCAGCTAAAATTGGCCCCCGGGAAATGAGGTTTATAAACGCCTTCATATAACACTCCTGCCAGCAACATACAGCTCAACAAGTGTCATCTTCAAGTCCTTGACCTGTGACTGCTTTTACAAATGCTCTGTGTTCATTAGCAATTTCGGGTCATGTTCAGTACCTGTGTCACTAGCACGGAGTGCAGCTGTAAAATATACACATTGAATGCCAGCTGACGACCAGTGGCTTATCCCCCGCCCCCCCATCCGCAAAAGCAACAAGATCTTACATTTGATGAAAAAAGACGTAGCTACATCTGCATAATGACAGCAATATTGTAGGTCTTTAGTGCAACAGACCTAAAAGGCTGACTTCTGATTAAATATGTATTGCTAAAAGTTACCAAGCTGCATAGTGTGCCTAGCATTAGACAATGACAGTTTTGGGGGCATAATTGCTTTAATGTGGGCAATTAAGACTAAGTGCATGCGATTTTAGTGTCTGCCCTACATTCCTCTGAATGATTACAATGATCAATACACATGATTTGTAAGCCGCTTCCTATTGATCGAATGGTAAAATGTTTGACCTTCCTTTGAGGAAGTAATTTGCTAAATTATGACACCACGTAAAGTCTTTCTTAGTTCAGAGGTGAGGGGTAATGGTGCACAGGGAAAAGGGGGAAAAAAACTTTTCTTTTGCCTGAAAGTAGGACTAAATAATGTTTCTGCCAGTCCTCTGGCTTCTCCGTTGTAGCAGGGAGCCCATCAATTTTGTCTTTGAAACCAACAGTGGAAAAATTACACTGAAAACTTTATTTTTCTTTACGTTTGAAAACTTTCTGAAATGAACTGCATCCATGCACACTTCCATGCCAAAGCATGATCGTTCTTGACCATGTGAAATTTGTGCTGTTTGAGTGGTAATGGGAGGAAGTGTGCCAAGGCAGAGCTAGGGAAACAGCATTGTGCCGTTGCTAAGAGCTGTAATTTATATGTATTTAAATATGAAAATATCAACGTTTCTCCGATTCTTCGCCACAGCTCTTTTTGATTTGTATCATTAATGCAGAAGTTTTAGCAGATCACATGATCATGTAATAAAAGCTGTTCTTACAGAAAAATAAGAAAAGTACTATACTATATATAAAGTGTCCGTAAAGCTTAAACCACTGAGTGACTGGCTAATAGACGAAGGTAGACCTCTTTGGATAGGAGCTCTGTGAAGGCTTTGTTTGATTTACAAAGCTGACTTTAGGGAGTGGAGCCAGTGGGGGAACAGAGGGCAGAAACACCCTCCAAGAAGCTACAGTACATTTGCAATAATTTACACCTTCAGAAGATGGTTTTGGAGCAATCTTGCAATACATGGGGAGATGCAATGGGAAGACGAGGCATCTCACACCATAGAGCTGGGCAGAAACCAAACCTGATAATTCACTGTATTTTCTAAACAAAAGTCTTCCTTTTAAAATACAAAGTCTGTGCCAGGAAAACAAGCCTCATTTCCCACTTGGGAGACATTCTGAAAGACTGTGTGGAATCTCTAACAAAACCCAAACATGTGGGAACCTGTCTTTTTCCTTTTACACGGATTTTTTTTAATACATGTAGTTTTCTTGTAAATCAGGCTGAGACTCTGTCCTTCGATATATTTCATCTTCTATCCTAAATGACGGCTCCTCCTAAATGACATAAGAGTGTGAAAAACTGATTGACTACCAATACTTTAGCAGATCTAGAGAAATTATATAAGTAATAATAGCATGTATATGCTATCCTATATGCCAAGTCATGAAACACATGTGAAGTATAAATGTGTCTGTCCAAGTTCCCTCGAGTGTGCTGATCATGGGGAATGCAGGACCTCAACGAATTGGCAAACACATGAGCCACAGTGCGGGAGGATCCACCATAATCAGCCAAGAGCTCTTGAAAGAACTAAAGAATGAAGTAGATGAGTTGTTTACAAAAGTATTCGCTCAAAATCAGTCACTAAACCAAAGGATGGGAGGGTAGCAAGTGCTGCACCTATTTTACTTACTCTCACATAAATACACACCCAGGAATAACAGACCAGTGAGCCATACCAGCATAATTGCTGAAAACGATCATTCAAAATAGAACTGTAAATGTTAAGAGGAGCACTGCATGAAAATAACCAACCAGCAAGGTTTCTGTAAAGGAAAATCTTGGTTGTAGGAGCATGTCAGTTCAGTAGTGGATAACAGTAAGGTGGTTGACAATTTCAAAATGCCTTTGATAAAGCCCCTCAGAGATTATTAAAAAAAAAAACACTAAGGCCCAGATTCTCAAACGTTTTCTCAGATTCTCTTCACTGCTCTAATTTATGCCATCTGGCTGCAGTCCCCAAAGGACCATAAATTAGGTGCGGAATGCCAGAGTGCACTCTATTTCAATCCCAGTATAGTTTCTGTGTTCAGGGACTGGAATGCTCCACTCCTGTAGAAATAGTAAACTGTTACCAGGGTAGGCTCAGCAGCTGCTACTTTTAGTAGGTTTTGAAGTCAATTGAGTAGCATAGAATAGTGCCAGCTACAAAGGCAGACATTGATCACCACCTCACAGCTGAAACCAGCACATAATTTTTGCCCTTTTGCAAGGATATACACAACAAGTTGTGTGCACTTTACAGAACAAGGAGATAGTGGAAAAACTATCCAAATGGTTACCCAGGAGTGCCAAATAATTACGTTACCCATAGAAGCGGTCAAAAATTTCCCACTGAATGTTTTTCCATCAGAAAATGCTGGTTTGTTGAAATCAAAATCAAACCTGTCTGTGGGATGGTGTCAATTTCAATGACATTGCATTTAGAAAAATATTTGTAAAATAAAAGTTGAAATGCTGTGTTTTGACCTCTTTGGAAATAAACATTTTGATTTTTTATTTCAAAACAACTTGTCATTTAAAAAATTATTTTCTATTCTATTCTATGGAAAAAAGTTGAAATCTGAAAAAAATAACTTGATTTTTATCAAAACTGAAAGTTTGAATTTTTGGAAAATAAACCTTTTTTTGGAAAGTTTCATTTCACTGGAAATGTTTTGTTATTGTTGCTCCTCTTTGGAATGAAAACAAACGTTGGAATGTCCCACAGAACACATACTTGAAGTTCTGACCAGTTCTAGTTACTTGGGTAAGGAAAAGGGGAACCACAGTTAGTCAGTGTAGACAGCAAATAGTCATCAATTTACACCCTTGCAACATGTGTAATGATAAATCCATGCAATTACGCTACCTGACGGACCAGAGCTCATCAAAGATGTGAGTGGAGACAGAGGAATGGAATGGCCCTTCTCATTCAGTTTATTTAACGGGGGCTGCTCCTTTTCTAGCCAACCACTCAGTGGCAAGGGAGAGACCAATTAAAACAGCACTCAAAAGACGCAGACCATGACTAGATGGCAGAATGGGATTCCCTTGCTCCTCTCTTATCTACTGTGGGGAAAGAACTGGCTGCAGCTACTGTTCAGTTGTTTTTCACCTAAATACAAGCTAACATTTTTCAAACTTGGGTGTCCAAAATTAAGCACCTAAATCCATGTTTAGTCTGGATTATCGATGAGGGGGTTGATTTATAGAGTGGGGAGCGTTCACAAAGCCTATTGAAGTGTCTGAGACCCACCAGGGCTCGGAGCTTATGCAGGACATGGCTTCTGATGTGTTACTATGGGGCTGCTGGTATTTTAAGTATACACCAGAGGCACCTAGGCCCAGATCTTCAAAGGTATTTAGGATCCAGATCTTGGAGCTGTTTAGGTGCCTAACTCCTAACCTAACCTAATTTTAGGTGCCTAAAATATGTCCAAGCCTCTGGGCCTATAGCCTTCAGCTAGACCCTCCCCCCATTATGGTTATTTTATAAATCTAAAGAATAAATGTATATCAGCTGAATCTAGGAAGAAACAAATGTAACTGTTAAAAATATTTCACTTGAACAGCATTTACTCTTTCTTAACTATTTTAGGGAGTTTGGAAATAATTACTGGTAAAAAACCCTGCCATGTAAGTAGTACTTCTATGAATTTCAGAGCTAAATAAGAATTACAATAAAATAAACTAATTATAAATTCATTACAGAGGGTCAGATTTTGATACCCTTGGTTTCAATGGGACTAGTCAAAGAATGAGGTACTACTCCAGGAAAGCACTTGATCACATGCTTAACTTAAATCCTATTGAAGTCAATGGGACTTAAATGCGTATCTCAACTGCTGTCCTGAATTGCGATGTTTTCCTGAATTAGGACCACAGTGAGTAAGTATGACACTTTAGTCCATAGCATCCTAGATGTGACCATTTATTTAGGGTGCAGCTAAAGGCCCTACTCTACCAACACTACTTGGTGAATCAAATGTCTGCTTATGGTCTACATACTATGCCTGGTACTGGTTGCTTGTCTGAGTCCCAAGTTAGGAAGAGAACACATGGGAAAAAGTGGCAACACGGAGGCTGGAGAGGGGAAAGGGAGGAAGAGGGAATTCTCATTTAAAAAAGCAGAAATGAAATGAACTAAAATCAAGCTGTGCGTGTAGAAGGCTTTGCAAGTTCAAAATATAATTCCCATATTTCTTTGTTACTATTAATTTTGTTTTGCCAGCTTATTAATTACATGACTTTGATGAGTATTTTTAAAACATAATGGTTATCACTCAGTTAGACTGCTTTGAAGTGTGTCTGAAAGTTAAATGACTAGTAGCATTTATTCATTTCATAATATGATGCTAAAAGTTTTGATATGGGATTTAAAAAAAAATAATGATATTTGAAGTTAAAAGAAGACATCTTGATTAAAGCCAGAACAAATTGTTTGGCTGAGAGTCAAACTCTGGTTCACATGCATTTCCAAGCTTGTAGGCTCACTTGTTTGCTTGCAAAAGCCCATATGCTTTCAATGGATGAGTCAAAAATCCATGCCATGGATCTGCTGACAAAATGATGAACAGAAAACTGCTTCAAGTATGGGAACCAATGCAATAGCTTAACTCATAAGGGAGTGATAGAACTTTAGATATTAGAAATGGGAAAGGGGTGGAAAAGATGATCGTGTGGTTAAGGCACCGGACTGGGATTTGAGAGGTTTAAGTTCAGTTCTCAGCTCAGTCATGGACTGTGTGACTGTTTGAGCAAATAACCACCTCTCCATGCATCAGTTTCCCATCTGTAAACTGGGGATAATGCTACTTCCCAGTTACTACCTACCGAGGGTTGTGACACTAAATATGAGGGAATGACTCTGTAGTATTCCAGTGGTTAAAGCATCCACCTGAAAGCTGAGAGACCATGGGTCCAGTCCCCCTGCTCCAATCATGCTTTCATTATTCATCCACAGTAGAACAGCTTTAACAAGTGAGACTGAGGGAGCCCCACATCAGACTATCCCACAGCTCAGCGGTTATAACTTCCCTAAGGAGGGAGACCCCTGTTCAAATCCTTTCTTCCCCTCTGGAAGAGGGGGGAGAATTGAATCTGGATCTCCTACATCCCAGGTGAATGCTCTAACCACTGGGATAAAAGTCATAATGTGGGCACCACCACCTCCCGCCTCAGTTTTAAATGGGAGCCACCCTTGTAGGCCATCTACTGAATTGGGTCCCCACCAGCATCATAGGCAGCTGCATCCTTGTCTTCCCCTGGTTTTTAAATTGCTCTGGGGCTCAGGTGGGAGACAGAAGTCCAGACACCCAGAGGGAGGCAGCAGTGCACATGTCCAGAGGCAGAAACGAAAGCACTTAGGGAACTTGCAGCCTGAAAATTGAGGTGCAGAGTGAGTTTAGGTACCTACAGGGTTTGGTGGGAGTTTTGTGAATTACGGTAGAGGTTTTAGGCCCCTAAACTTGAGACTTAGGCACTTAAATACCTTAGTGGGTCTGGACCTCTCTGACTACCTGGATAGAAGACTTGTTTGGGCACTGGTTCAAATCTGGAACAGGTTGGTGGTGATGGCTAGTTAAGATGCTGGGCACATTCATTTGGTACCATTAACTCATAGGCCAGTTCTGGTTAAGTAGGTGTCCGTAAACCACACCCACAATATGAATTAGTGTTCCTTGGTGGCAGCCGCTGCGGAAAGGCTATGGTATGAATCAGTATAGAGTTCACCATCTTCACATCTAGATGTCATCTTCCAGGACAGCAGGGAAGGTTTTGGTGGAGACTTACAAGGCCATTGTCGGAAGAAAGCATCATAGCCATGGATGCAATGAAATCCTACAACTCTTTTCCCCATTCTAATCAAGTAGGTAGTGTCATACGCAGCCTGATCTATACCTTTTCAAAATGAACCAATATCATTACATCTTCACCGTGATATCATGCTTGATCAAGCCACCTTCAGCCAACATTAACCCTTTGCGTTAGTAATCATTCCTTAAGTGACTGAACTAATACACCTACTAAGGGAATACTCTTTATATTTAAGGAGAAATGATATACTTTTGTGAAGTGAGACCTTACAACATTGTGGGTGTTCATAGCAGCTAAACTGGATTTTAAGATACCACAATATTTTGCCATTTTGGGGGCATGAAGAGAAAATACTGTGTCAGCTTCTACAGTGGAAAATGTTATAACCTACCAGCAGTACACTGACTGAGCTGTTAAAATTGGGGGTAGGGAACAACTGTTGAGTGAGCTGGTTAATATCAAGGGTCACCACTCATTTCTGCTTATACTGCAGACCATGTCAAAAGCTTTCCAGTAATCAGTAGAGCTTAGGAAAAGTCTTTGTTTAACTTTTCTTTCATCTTTCTCTTTTCCATCTGGTGTTAAAGATCAAAACTTCAGTTCCTCTACTCTTTTAAGCCTGGCCTGTTTGACAGCAAACTTCTCATCCATCTTAAATATGGGGCAAGTTAGAGTGTCTTTCAGCAGCAGTTACAGAACAGATTTTTATCAGACACTAACTGTATAACCACTGCCCTCTCTTTTAACTTCAGCCCGAATGTTATGAGATAATCCCCATCCTTTCTCATTTTCAGCTTCTCTCCTAATGCACGTGTAGTGTGTTCCTTTCAAATTTTGGAATACACACTCTGTACTTTACACAGCTTGTTACAATAACTTTCCCATCAATCCACAATGCCTGTATCCTTTGCACTTCAGCACCTGTTGTCTTAGAGGTACTGCAACATAGGTTCTATATGACTTTAAATTGTACACTTGTTGGTTAGATTCTGCACAAAGGCTGGGTCCTGTCCTTTGACACGATCTCAGCAGAACGTGAATAATTAGCTACTCAGTAAGGACTCTATTCTCCCATGGAGGATAGAAGAGCTGCAATCAGAGCCAATGGGATTGACTCTCATCTTGCCTGAGATACTTACCACTATTCCTTAGAAGCAGAGCAAGGAAAGCAGATATAAATATTTGTTACTGTAGTTCACTTATGAAATTCTGCTTTTGTGAAGAAAAAGATTCCATTTAGTACATATAAATTTACACTTATGTTATAAAATTAAATTTGATCATATGAACAGTTGTCTGCATAATTACCGTGCGATGCTATCAGCACCATCACAACCACAGCACCTTTCAATATTGAGGCAAGAATTATTATAAGTAATGAGAATGGAGGAAGTGGGGAAACTAATATTAAATGCAAACACTCTGATTAAACAAGGGGAGGATTGTGATATAAACTAATAAAATTTAGGGAAGTGATATGGAATAATGAAGTGACTCCTTGAATTGTGAATTTCAAAGCTGTGGTTGTTTTTAATCATTAACATGACCTTAGATGTGAAATAATTGTCTGATTCACCACTTCATTATTCCAGATTTACACCCGTGTAACTTTGATTTTGGGGAGGTGATGCTGATATAAGGTTAGAGAGACAGTGGAGAATCATGGCCACAGGGATTTATTTTTAAAATAATCAAATATTACCCAATTATTATTTATCAAAGAACTGAATCACAGGAATAGTTGGTCTGCCCTGTCAATTAACCACACCTTTAAGATTTTATTAGCACTTTTCCCAAAACCCTTGCATTCTATTAACTGTGCAGATAGTATTTGGTATATGCGTCACACATATTTTAAGCTTGATATTTTTTCTGCAGTAGAATTCAGGGGCTCTAGTTGGATCCCTCTCTGCTTGTGGGGTAAGCATACTGGTTTGGAGAATGTCTCATATTTACATAATAGACATGACAGTTCAAATGATGCACTTTTTAACCCTTTGGAGATAGCAAGATGCATCCCCTAGTTTGCCTGACAAATACCTTGGAGGTTCTTCTAAGTGTTAAAACTGGATTTGATTAAATCAAAATGTATCATGTAAATCTTTGTTAGTTAATGGATTATTAATTTGACAGCCCATACCAGGACCATAATTGCCCTTCTCGGATTGGCTGTCTCAGACGTATGTTAAAGGGAAAAAAATCTTAGCCCAAGTATCAGAGTGAAGTAGCTGGGTTAAGATCCCACACCTCTGTTCAGGAGCGATCCTTGTAACAGGCCTTCATAGTTGAAGGAGTCTTCACAGCATCTGAACAGCCTCCATTCTGCAGGGAGCAAGAGGTGGATCCATGAGGTGGTGAATGCCCTGGCTCTGTTCTCACACTGCCTTGTCCTCAAATCCCTGCACAGGAAATCGCTGTGGAGCTAGACTTCACACAAAGGCAGATTTTATGTGAAAATCTAGTCTTTCCATAAGGATAGATTTTAAAATCATGACATAATTACCAACAGAAATATTGGTATATTAATATAGTATATTAGCTTGCTTTTGAAGGCTTTTATTGGCTCCTCTGACCCATGACGTTAGGCTGATGATAATTAAGATACCCAGCTTCACAGGTGAAAGGGTACAAAAATCCTAGAATACTTAAAAGTTTTTCTGTAATGTGTGAGGAATATATATATACAAAATACAGGATGGTGCGATAAAGGTTCTATTAATACACTTTTGGAATGTCTTGCATAATTCATTTATGGTTTCTCCACATGTGTAACATGGCTTCCACAAATAGACTTTGTACCACGTCACACCATCATACATTATCTGTCTCTTATGTACATGTATAATGTACATAAAACTCAAATACAATGAAAGAGAGGCATTGCATACTGGTCTGACCTTAGGAGAGAGGCCAGGTCTGCACTACAAACTTTTGGCAACATAGCTATGTTGGGGCCGGGGTGTGAAAAAACACCTTCTCAACTGACAACTATTCTGGCACCTATGCCAATACAAGAGGGGCTCTGGCAGCATAGCTAATGTCGTTCGGAGGTGTGATGTTACTGTACTGGCTGAAAAACTCCTTCTGTTGACATATGCTGCATCTATAGTAGGGAGCTAATCTTGCAAAGCATTTGTAGTGTAGACAAAGCCAGAGAGCCGGAAACTTCCAAGTTCTAATCTTGACTCTGCCATTAACTCACTCTATGGTTTGGAGGTAAACTTTCTTAGGGCATGTGGCTACATGTTGGATGAATGGACTATAAGGTGGATAGATCATTGGGCTCTATGGGTAGTGATCAATGGCTTGATGTCTAGCTGGCAGCCGGTAACAAGCAGAGTGCCCCCAGGGTCGGTGCTGTGGCCAGTTTTGTTCATCATCTTCATTAATGAACTGGAGAATGGGGTGGATTGCACCCTCAGCAAGTTTGCAGATGACACTAAACTGGGGGGAGTGTAGATATGCTAGAGGGCAGGGATAGGGTGGAGAGTGACCTAGACAAATTAGAGGATTGGGCCAAAAGAAATCTGATGAGGTTCAACAAGGACAAGTGCAGAGTCTTCCACTTAGGATGGAAGAACCCTATGCACTGCTTCAGACTGGAGACCAACTGGCCGGGCAGCAGTTCGGCAGAAAAGGACCTGGGGGTTACAGTGGACAAGAAGCTGGATATGAGTCAACAGTGTGCCCTTGTTGCCAAGAAGGCTAATGACATATTGGGCTGTATTAGTAAGAGCACTGCCATCAGATCGAGGGAAGTGATTATTTCCCTCTATTCAGCACTGGTGAGGCCTCATTTGGAGTACTGTGTCCAGTTTTGGACCACACACTACAGAAAGGATGTGGACATATTGGAAAGAGTCCAGCAGATGGCAACAAAAATGATTAAGGGGCACATGACTTATGAGGAGAGGCTGAGGGAACTAGGTTTGTTGAGCCTACAGAAGAGAATAATGAGGGGGGAGTTGATAGTGGCTTTCAGTTACCTGAAGGGGGGTTCCAGGGACGATGGAACTTAGGCTGTTTTCAGTGATAGTAGATGACAGAACAAGGAGCAATGGTCTCAAGTTGCAGTGGGGGAGGTCTACATTGGATAATAGGAAAACTTTTTCACTAGGAGGGAGATGAAGCACTGGAATGGGTTACCTAGGGAGGTGGTGGAATCTCCATCCTTAGAGGTTTTAAAGGAGTGGCTTAAAGCCAAGGCTGGGATGATTTAGTTGGGGTTCGTCCTACTTTGAGAAGGTGGTTGGATTAGATGACCTCCTCAGGTCCCTTCCAACCCTAATCTTGTATGATTCTATGATTTCTGCTGGGTTGTGTCAGCAGAAGCCCTAGTGTAGATGCAGTTAAACTGCCAAAACTGCACTTTTATCAGTATAGTGTGTTTAGTTTGGGTGGTGGAAGAAGCTATACTAGTAGAAGCACAATCCTGCCAGTAGAAGTTGCATCTACACTAGAAGTGCTTTATTACATGTACCGGCATTCCTACACCAGTAAAGCACTCCTAGTGTACACAAGGTCTTAGCTTCCTTGTGCCTCAATTAGCCTGACAAACTTACCTGCCTCACAGGAGTACTTTGAAGATTTTAATTTGTTAATGATTGTGCAGTGCTTTGATGTGTACACTGGTACACACGCCAAATAAGATTTATTATACAAATAAGAATCTTTCCCTTCAGTGATACAATATATGTTTTATATATATATATTTAATTTTTAAAAATAAGCTGAAGTCTCAGGGCTTGTCTACACTACAGTGCTGCAGCAGCACAACTGCACTGGTGCAGAGCTGCGAATGTAGACAAGCCCGAAGTAACTTCCTGATTTCCTTTACAACCTGAAAAGATGCCAAACTCCGTAAGAGCACGGTGGAGGTCATTAAGTTAAAAGAATTTGGACAGATTCAGCACAAACAGAATGCCTCCAAAAGTTATGTTTTGTTCTTGTATTACATACAATGAAATGCAATATTAAAAAACTGGAAAAACCTGTTTCTCCCCCTAACATAAGGATGAAAAATTCAGAGATGCTCCCGGGTAGTTCTAACTTGCAGCATTTATTATTTCACTTTGTATTTTTTTTAAACATTATTGCTGTCACTCAGTGCAAAATACATATCAGAATCATTACTGCAGTTTATGTGGTATATGACATAGTCTCTCTGAACATTGTTTCTTTTTCCATACTTCATGTTTTCCCTGGTGCTCAAATGGCAGGATAGACATAATTACGTGCTACAAGTGTAATGTATTTCCAGTTGATGGAATGGAGATATGGGAGATTATTAATTATTTATATTGAGGTAGCACCTAGAGGCTCCAAACAAGGATCAAGAACCCATTGTGGTAAGCACCACTGTATACACAAGTAGACAGCTCCTTCCCCAAAGAACTCATGTCTCTGGATAGGTAAGTCTTTAGGGACAGGACTCAGACCACTGGATCTAAAGGCATGAAATTATAATGACAATCAACCAGTTATGGTAAACAGGATTCAGTAGTCAACTCAAACCTCTATGAGGTCTAGCCACTAGACGACAGAGTCATTCAGCATTGTATAGGTTACATACACAACTGAAGTAATGTAGCATATTTAACCATCCCCAAATTTGAGCACTGCACTTTTCCTTTTCATTCCTGGAGGCTGGTGGTTCTGCTCCAAGTATTCAGCATTTCCCCAAGATTCTCAACTTCTCACCATGTGTCATCCTTCAGGACCAAGAAGATTGGATGGAACTCCAATTCAAGCCAATCAATGGGGCTCCTTAGTCTTCTATTTCCAGTCCCTGCCAGGTGAGGATTCTTTTCTCTCATTCATATTTAATTTAAGCTTTTACTTACCGGTTTCATTGTAGGTTATTTTTTCATAGAGGGTTTGATGAACCGGCATTAATGCACTTTAAACTCCCTTTACCAGCAGCCACAGGTGAAGAAGTACTGAGGGGCAGAAGCAGCATCAGACTTCCCATACTAACCCACCAATGATCTCATAACTGATCAGACAGGACAGCTTCCCATTTGTGGCGAAGGATTGTTCAGTTTCCAAACCAATTTATTCTGACCAATTGTGCAATTTATCTACATCTACATAGATGAAGACAGAACATACACATTGTAGTTAATACATTGGTGTCAACTACAAGTCTGGGAAATAGCTTGAATGTAAATGTTCAAGGTTCCAAAGCTCAGGTTAATGAGTCTAGGGACACTTCTTCAGAGGATGTGATTAACTGATTATATCAGCCAGTATATCCTGGTTTCATACAATCATAGAATATTAGAGTTGGAAGCGACCTCAGGAGGTCATCTAGTGTAACCCCCTGCTCAAAGCAGGACTAACCTCAGCCATATCATCCCAGCCAGGGCTTTGTCAAGCCTCAGCTTAAAACCTCTAAAGTTGGAGATTCCACCACCTCCCTAGGTAACCCATTACAGTGTTTCACCACCCTCCTAGTGAAAAACTTTTTCCTAATATCTAACCTAGACCTCCCCCACTGCAAGTTGAGACCATTGCTCCTTGTTCTGTCATCTACTACCATTGAGAATAGCCTAGCTCCATCCTCCCTGGAATCCCCTTTCAGGCAGTTAAAGGCTGCTATCAAATCCCCCCTTTATTCTTCTCTTTTGTAGACTAAACAAACCTAGTTCCCTCAGTCTCTCCTCATAGGTCTTGTGCTCCAGTCCCCTAATCATTTTTGTTGCCCTCCACTGGACTCTCTCCAACTTGTCCACATCCTTTTTGTAACTGGACACAATACTTCAAATGTGGCCTCACCAGTGCTGAATAGAGGGGAATGATCACTTCCCGTGATCTGCTGGCAATGCCCCTCCTAATGCAGCCCAATATGCTATTAGCCTTCTTGGCAACCAGGGCACACGGCTGACTCATATCCAGCTTCTTATCCACTGTAACCCCCAGGTCCTTTCCAGCAGAACTGCTGCCTAGCCCGACGGTTCCCAGTCTGTAGCTGTGCATGGGATTCTTCCATCCTAAGTGCAGGACTCTGCACTTGTCCTTGTTGAACCTCATCAGATTTCTTTTGGCCCAATCCTACAATTTGTCTAGGTCACTCTGTATCCTATCCTATCCCTACCTACCACTTCCCCTATCTTAGTGTGATCTGCAAACTTGCTGAGGGTGCAATCTACCCCATCCTCCAGATCATTAATGAAAATGTTGAACAAAACCGGCCCCAGGACCGACCCCTGGGGCACTCTGCTTGTGACCGACTGCCAGCTAGACATGGAGCCATTGATCATTACCTGTTGAGCCCAATGATCTAGTCAGCTCTCTATCCATTTTATGGTCCATTCATCCAACCCATACTTCTTTAACTTGCTGATAAGAATACTGTGGGAGACTGTATCAAAAGCTTTGCTAAAGTCAAGATATAACATGTCCACTGCTTTCCCCACATCCACAGAACCAGTCACCTCTTAATAAAAGGCAAGCACGTTGGTCAGGTATGACTTGCCCTTGGTGAATCCATGTTGACTGTTCCTGATCACCTTCCTCTCTTCTAAGTGCCTTAAAATGGATTCCTTGGGGATCTGCTCATGATTTTTCCAGGGATTGAGGTGAGGCTGACTGGTCTGTAGTTCCCTGGATCCTCTTTCTTCCCTTTCTTGAAGATGGACACTATATTTGCCTTTTTCCAATCATCCCCCCAAACCTCCCCCAATTGCAATGAGCTTTCAAAGATAATAGCCAATGACTCTGAAATCACATCAGCCAACTCCCTCATCACCCTCGAATGCATTGAATGTGGCCCCATGGACTTGTGTATGTCCAATCTTTCTAAATAGTCCTGAATCTGTTCCTTTAGCACTAAGGGATGTTCACCTCCTCCCCATTCTGTGCTGCCCAGTGCAGTAGTCTGGGAGCTGACCTTGTCTGTGAAGACAGAAGCAAAAAAGGCATTGAGTACCTCAGCTTCCTCCACATCCTCTGTCACTAGGTTGCCTCTCCCATTCTGTAAGGGGCACACACTTTCTTTAATCTTCCTCTTGTTGATAACACACCTGTAGAAACCATTCTTGTTCCCTTTCACATCCCTTGCTAGCTGCAACTCCAAATGCACCATGGCCTTCCTGATTTCATTCCTGCATGTTTGAGCAGTATTTTTTATAATCCTCCCTAGTCATCTGACCAAGCTTCCACTTCTTGTAAACTCAGATTAAATCAGTTAGAAAACAAGACTCCATTTTTGTGTTACAAAATTGAATCCAATTCCATATGAAAACCCAAAGATGGTGTAACATTAAGGTTATTGAGGTACACACAAAAAAGGTCCAGAAATACTGAATTAAGGTTTCAGATTCAACCTTAACTCTGCCCTGCTAGGTTTATGAATTACAATTTAAGACCAGATCCTCCAATGGTGTAATTTAGTATAGCTGCATTGTTTTCGGTGGAACTATGGTGATTGATACTAGCTCAGAATTTGGCCCATAGTCATTGCACAGGATCATGTAATATTTCTCAGATAACACATTTAATTAATCCATTGCAACATAACACAACTTCAGGATGATCACTGCTGTACATCATGGCCACTAAGCACTTCAGAGCAATAGCAGAGATAGAATTCAAATCTCCTATTCTTCAAGCAGACCCCTCTACTACTTGAAACATTTCCTTTAGCAGTTAGCTGTAGGAGGACTATGATACATAGTGGAGCTGTTCTGATTCCATATAATACAGGCAGTGGTTCAGATGTAACCAAGCAGCTCAAAATTAGAAATCTTTGACTTTTAGTCTGCTTTACATTATGTAACGAAATGTGTCAAGGGAAGACTCTCTTGAGGACACGTCTACAGAAAGTTATAAATAATTAAAAATAGGAACTTTAAAAAGATTGGCATTCTCTTATCCCTACAGTAGCAAAAGATGGTTTAGGGAATTCCATCATGCAGAAGATGAAATTCACCCCCCTACAGAGAGCCAATACAAGATGTAATAGGCCTTAAACAATACATAGGCCTTGTGCTAAAAGCCTGATAAATGTCATACTGAGCATGCACAAGTTCTGTTATTTCCTCCCCAAAATTCACTAAACCTTTACCTTACTGAGGTCTAGCAGCTTGCAAGGAGTTATAACTGAAGAGCTGAGCTTTAAAGCCTAAATTTGTGAAAAATATGTTCTTTTCTTCTTACTGCTCTCCTTTAATCTCATCTCATTCTGTTACTTTCTCCTTCAGCCTATGCTCTGGCACTCATTCTGGCTGCCTAAAGGATTTTCTTGGTATGAGAGGTGTCCTTGGGTGACACAGAGACTCTATGCCATCCCCTCATCTCATCCCTTCGTGCAAGTGCTTTCCTGGGACAAAGGGGTGCCTCAGCTCTCCACCTATCCCCGAGCTGCCTTTGGGGCTGTGCACAGCTGGGCATAAGTGAAAGCAGCCTTGGATTGTTCTTGGATCCCAAGAACCAGGGCTCCACAAAAGTGGCATAAAGCATAAAGCCATCTTTACCTTCCCCTCTCAGTGCTGTTCTGAGCCTAGCTCCTCCAGACTCAATAATCCAATCTAATCATTGTAGGAGAAAAATTCTCACTCCAGTCAAGAATGTCTTTAATATGAAAAATTTACGTGTTTTTAAGAAGATCTTTATTAGACTGAAAGGTTAAAATAGAAGCTGTCACGGAGTCTAGTCTAGGAGACTGATGTACAGAAAAGCATCTATTTATATTTCATTTTCAACCTCCTGTAACAGAGGTTGTGTTTGTTGAAACCACCTCCTTCATGTTCCATGCCAGCCAATATTTTGAGAACAGGAGCAGAACAGGAATAGGCGGCTTTTAACCAATACACATAGGCTTTTAACCCTACTCTTTAAATTACATGATGTATTTTTATATGTGCTCTATTTTCCTTTCTGAAATGACAATGTAAGCCTCTTTCAAGTAACTGAAATAAGGTCTGACATTCTCTATACTTAACCTATCTAAATTACACCTGAACTGAATGCCTACAGAAGTTTAGAAAAGATACTGCTATATACTAAGATCTGCAGGATATAAATGTTACTAAATACACATTACAGTATCCTTTATTCTGAATTTCCCTACCGCATGGTTGTAGCTGCACCTATAATACGTTTGTTAGAAAATGTTTTCTGAGGATATATTCTAAACTTTGATAAAATACTCCAACTATGAAAAAATAAAAAAATCTCTCACACTGTGCTGTAAAAAAACACTTATGATATGTAAGATCTAACTGTGATTAATTAATATTAGGTCAGTATTTTACTACACATGTAAAATAGGGGCTAGATCTTCAGCTGAGGTAAACTCACATTGCATAGTACCAATTACTTCAATATGCCTATTCACACTAGCTAAGAATCTGGCCCTCATGCTGATTAGCCCTCCCTCCACACTGGCTGAAGATTTAGAGTTAGATTCTGCCACACTCACTAACACTGAATCATAACCTTACTCTGCATACAGTCGTCCCCCCCACCCCCAACTAAACCTTTTACAAACCACCGTGAGCTGGGGTAGCTGAACCTGGCCCCTACTTATTCCTGTTCTACAGCATTGCCCTTGCATTCTGTTTTACACAGAATATGAAGAGTGGGGAGAAAAAGGGGGAGGAGATAATCTGCAACTAATATTTAATGGGCTGGAGTAACCTGCTACAGAGGGGAGAGTGGCCATGAATTAAAAATAATTTGCAATGTGAT
The DNA here is from genome assembly GCF_026122565.2 of Emydura macquarii macquarii. NCBI lineage: Eukaryota > Metazoa > Chordata > Testudines > Chelidae > Emydura > Emydura macquarii. Next base: position 7,116,422 of record NW_027130432.1, read on the forward strand.
GTAGCAGCAAAAAAAAACCCCACACCACCAATGGTGTATTTGCAGAGGAATCATATGAGAGGCCAAGAAAGTAAGAGTCCTGTCTCCCCACCCTCTGTTTCTCTGACGACTGCTTTTAAATTTTTATGTTCAGTTCTGGGAGTCTCATTACCGGAAGGATATTGATACTTTGGATGAAGCTCAGAGAATAGCACTGGAAGTGACCGGGCTGGATTTATGAGGAGATATTGTTAGCTACAAATGGACTGTAGCAAGTTGACTAAAACCAAGGGCCTAATTTTCAAAAATTCAGGTCCACAATTGCATGTGAAAAAATGTATGCAACTGAATGACTGTGTCCACCCACCCCTGGTAGCTATGACTGCATATGGTTATAAGGTGCCTCATTGATCATTTGCCACACATATACTAGATTTGTGCTCACAATAGCATGCACAAGTTATGTGTGCAATGACTTTTTGAAAAATCAGGCCCATAAGTTAATATTTATGATTTTCTTTGAAAATGAAACCACCTTGAGCATCAAATTAAACAGAACAGTACCAATGACAACTGCATACCAACTAAATTGCTATGATCACATAATTGATTATTTTCAGAGCAACATGTTTTGCACATTCATTCTGCCAGTAACATGATGATTTCCTCCATCCTTCTCTGCATTTCCAATATGGTAGGGCTAGAGCGTAGTATTTTGCCAAAGTTGCATAGGGAGAAATATATATAACATGATTATTATTAGCAAACTAACATTTGGTAGGGAAAGCTCTTATAATAAAATTAACAGCTGGGGAGTTTTTCAGGTAATCCAGTATTGAATTGTGAGACACTCAAATCTGCAAAGCTGCTAAAATGTGGACATTTGTTGTTTACTATGAGCAGCGGAGTTCAAATGCTGCCACTCTGAGAACTTCAGATAATAAAGAGACCTTCCTCTGATATGTTAATTGTGTGTCACAAATTATGTCTGAAAATCTGCTACCTAGATTATTGCACTCGGTAATCAGAGCATTTGGTGATGAACACACATCAGAAAGAGTTGACAGAGGCTTTGAGAAGCAAACAGAATTTCACTTGGAAAACATTAATAACCTTTTTAACACCTGTTGTCTGATCCTGAGATAAACTTGCAACAGCTTCCATCATTGAAGTCTCTGGGTGTTGCCAGTGAAGAACAAAAGAGATAAGTAGAAGATCACAGAAAGGTTTCCTCACTGGAGGACGTGAAGTTGTCATGGCATTGGTCAAGGATAAAGAGGACTGCAGACCCGATCCTCAGATGGTGTAAATTGGCATGGTTCCACTGCAAATTAAAGTGATAAAGCTGTACGAATTCCAGGGAAGTTATATCCTGCACCAGCAGAGGGATCAGTGGAGCTATACCCCATTTGCACCTGCTGAGTATCTAGCTCTCTGTGTCACTTTCTTTCAACCACTCTGATTTAAGTTCTTGGGTTTGGTACAATTGTAATGCAGGAGGGGGATTCCCATGCTGCATTCCTGCCTAGATCTGGCCCCGTTCCTTAGTCAGTTTTGGGGGACTTCTCTTATAGATCCTGCCTGAAGGCAGCATTTCATTTCTAAAGCAGAAAGATTTGAAATCATAAGTGAGGGTACAAGCAAGCAGAGAACAATAAGCAGAGTCCACCTGCTCTGGAGTGGAAATAAGAGCTTCCTAGATCTAGGAAAGGGTAACAGGACTTGGGGAGAACCCAGCATTTCAGATGCAGGACAGTATTTTTGGAGGGTATTGGGGTGATAGTTCGATAATAAAGGAAAAAAGAGTCTTGCTGTTTAAGAATGACAGATTATAATCCAAAACCTGACTGGAAGCCATTATATGCTTCTCTGAGGTAAACAGAAATACACAGCAATAAATACAAGAACCTTACATGGAAAACCCATTGGTTGGATTAGATCTGGGTCTCCAGCTTGCAAGGCCAGCGATCTGCTGCTAAGCTACGTGACTGCTGTTCCAGCTGCTCAGCTCAGTGAACTTTCTTATTACTAGCCACAATCCCACACATGCAATATGTTGTTGTTATTGTCTTATACAAAGAGGGGAAAATGCTAGAGAAACTGAATGGAAGCCACATGCTAAATTGCTTTTGCAACTCCTGTTTTGGGGCTTCAGTTCTCACTGTTTACAGTGAAGGAATCTTCTAAATGCAATCAGATGTACCATTCCCACTAAATAATTGACCCCACATTGTTCAGAGATCCATATATTATGCCACATAACTGATGCCCTTCTTTTCAGTTCAGGAGCATGACTCTTAAGAATGTACACAAGTTTCGGTCAGCCTTGCTATAGATTAAGAATACTTCTGGAGTTGACATTACTAGAGAATACTATTTAAAGTAACAGTAGAATCCACCCAAGATATTTGAGAACCTCATAATACTTCTGATTTCTGAAACGTTCTCATTGTAATGTAGATCCTATTTAAAAACAACCAAACCAAACTAGTTCTTCCCACAGAACTAACTTATGACTAATAAATAAACCTATTGCCATTAATACTTGGTCTCCACAAATCTTTTACTCTATTTAGTCTGAATCAAACTTTTATAACTTAGTTGGTAGTTTTGTAATATCCAGAGGATGGACACTAGATGCAGACATCCCAGATATTTAATACCCATTTTGTTTTGTTAAAAGACTGTATTAACACAAATTCATCTTTCCAGCAGCCCGGCCATAGAGGCAAGAATCATCCACCTCACTTTACAGATGGAAGATGCACAATCCTTCTTCCTAGATCATCAGCTTGCAGAAGCAATACGCACACTGCACTGAGCGTGTGGATAGCCTGTGTTCCCGCTGCTTGATGGCCAGCTTCCTGGACTAGTGTGGATAGGACCATAGTCCTCACCTCGGCCAGCTCTCTCTGTGGTGACTTGTGTCTTGGGGAAGGCTCGGAGGGAAGCAGCTCCCAAGTTCCCCATAATGCCAAGACTACTATGCCAGTTGCACAAGAAGGCGGAAAGGTTCTTTCAGACCTCTTCTTGCCTTGTACACCTAGATTATGGAGCTAGTGTGATCAGCTCTGATTTTATCCTTTCCATTTGGCAGTTAATTCTTTCAGAAACGTAATTTACGATCGTGATTGCTTGGAAGCAGGGTGGGTTGAGCAGACAAAATCCCTGTCCTCTCAACACTCCTCCTGCGTTTAGAAATATCTGCACTTTACTCCTGGATTGTTGCAAAACGCTGTAATGTTGGAGTGCTTAACAACTACAGTTCTGTTGTGGTGTCCATGGTCTGTAGGTGCTTTTTTGTGTGGCACAAAGCTGTACTGCTTAGCAAGCACTCAGGGTTCGAGTTGGAGAGAGAGAAAGCATAGCACTTGTCTTAATCATGTGAGCCGCTATGTCACATTGACCACTCCAGCTTCTGGAAACATTTAAATTGCAGTGTAGACAGTCAGGTTTAGGCAGGAGCCAAAGCTTTGGGACTGTCCCCACTTTGTGGGGCCCCAGAGTCCATGTTCCAGCCCAAGCCTGAACATCTACATAGAAAGTTTACAGCCCTGCAGCCTGATCCCACTGAGCCAGAGAGTCAGCTGACCTGAGCCAGCCACGCATGTTTAACTGCAGTGTAGATATACTCTTAGGGTGTGATTAAAATCAATGGGAGTCCTTCCTTTGACTACAATGGCATTTGAATCAGACCCTGTTCATGCTCAGAAGCTCAAAATGGGTATTATCACAATCACTCATATACTATCATTACATCATTTCATTAGCATAGTTCTCATGCTTGTAACTCGGGACCTATCCCCACAGAACCCACCAATCAGGTATCTTGAAGTATTTGAAAAATGTAGCAAGCTAATTATGCATACATTTGTCTTACTGAGTTACTGTTTCAAACACAGGAAATGGAAACTAGGCTAACATGGCAAACGAAAGTTCAGAAAACCAGTTAGCCGGGCATGTTATTCCTTTTAGTCCAATCATTTAAAGGGTTAAAATGAAAAATATTGCACTTTTGTACAAAGTATTTACCTACATGTGTTACCTTTAACAAAACAATAGAGATTTAAGACAGGGACATGGGGGAAAATATGTCCTCTTATCTCCTCTCCCATGGGTGTATTTACTTTGTGCATTTCACAGCACTGTCTGTGCAGACAGTTTAATTACTGCCCCTGTATATTCATTCTGTTTCCACTTTGTTTTTGCTGGGTCTCCCCTTCCCCAGGAGCAACAGAAAAGATGAAAACTTAAAAAAAAACAAACAAACAACAAAAAAAACAACAATGGAATTTGTGGCTGTAAAATTTGGAAGGGAACTCAATGGCTGAAGCAGTACCTAAAACCTACGGGTAACTCTTGACATTGACTGGATTGCAAGTTGATTGTGTCCCTTTAACATAATAAACTATAAAACACAATAGCATCTGCAGGAAGTCTGCAGCTTGCTTTGTATAAGGCTATATTAATATTTTATATCACTGTCATTTCTGCCTATTCTTAGCCACCTTGTTATCTTGCACAATCTGGAAGGAGCAGTTTAGCAATAGGATACATCAGCAAGAGTGTGTGAAATCATGCTGCAGCTAGAGGTGTTGTATCCAAATGCAGATGAGTCTCTTGACCTTGGCCCTGCCTTAAGTGTGCAGTGTCACTGAATGGATTCATTAGAATATGGATCTGTTCCCTGGCTACAAATAGGACAGAGATAACGCTAAAGAGGTAGTGGAACAAGAATAAACTAACCAATATTTTCTTTAGGCAGACATGTCTACCTTGCCTATAATGAGTAAATAAGTATGTGGATTTTTTTTAAAAAAAGAGCTAATGACTCCAAATATGCCTTTCAGAGATAACACAGTAGAACTCACCATGACAGTGTGAGACAGATGACATGAAGAGGTGAATTGTCAGGGTAACTGAGATGTGGTGTTATGTGCTCAAAAACATTCCAGGTATTTGCTTCATAGTTTTCTCCCCTGCATGTATCACCCCACTCAGTGTTTTAAAAATGTACCTCAGAGTGCCTACACACAATCTGTTGTGATGAAAGAGAGAGAACAAGAGTGAATTGCAGAGTCATAACAGATAATGTGCTAGGTTATCTACAGATCCCTGCACACAGCAAATGGCCCTGCTTGCAGGTAATCTATATTACTTATGAATAGTTTGGCACAAATCATATGTTTCCCCCTTTTTCTTGCAGCTCCAGTGATTTGAAAGGTGAAGTTATCAGTGATCACGCTGTGTGAAATAAAGCAATAAAGTTAAAATAGTATTTAAAGCTGAGGCACAAACTAGTTGTTCTTGGGTATTGTAGCATGGTGTCCTTCCTCAAAGCCTCTCAGAAGAGTGGGTGACATCACAGATAGTCCTGAGTACTGCACTTTAAAATGCTCTAGAATAAATTGTGTACAAAAGATTTGTGCGTGTTCACATACTTGCATAGGGGCAAACATGCCTTCTCAGTGGAATGTAACATTATCCAGTGATATATGACAAGCCATCACCCGTACTGCACTGACATCTTAAATTCTGATCCTGCTGTGAACAGCACACAGATGGTCCTATTGGGTTCTGAGCTCAGGGAGGTACATGCCTGGAGCTCATTGCGGGATCAGTGCCCAAGCCTTTTCAGAACTCTTCTACTACAATAAAAAAAAAAAAAAAAAAAAAAAAAAAAAAAAAAAAATCAGAACTTGATTTAACCCCTGAACCCTGAAAAACCAATAAGGGAGATACATAGACCAAGATCTAGAACATATTCTCTCTCTCTCTCTCTCTCTCTCTCTCTCACACACACACACCCTCCCTCCCTCATGCATGAATTTCTAGCCTATTAACAAAACAAAGTAGTAAAAGTGTGGTGATTAGAAATAGGGCAGTATCTCTAACTAGTCTGTGAGCCTTCTAATGATGCTCAATGTTTTAAAGCAGCTGCCAGAATCCACCCAAAGTAGCCGTGTGTAGCTGTGGCTAGGGCTTGCATGTTGTGTATGCTCCGCAAACACGATTACATGGAACTGACCTCGCCTGAATGGTTCATTCACATCACTGTTGTGGGAAGAGCAAAAGACAACAATTTATGAGGATGGATGGATGGGATCCTAATCCAGAAATACAGTGAAGAATGTGACAGCAGAGGTCTAGGGAAAGTGAAACTGAAAAGGAAACTGCAACCTGCATCCCCTGGGATTGTGAGTAAACTGCTCATTTAGAAAGGGAAAAAAAGGGTTTTAAAATGTCTATCTGTCTGAGGAAAATTGACTTGTTTGATAACTTACTAGCAGACTATCTCACCTATATCAAGAAACTGGAATAATACATAATTACTAATGGTATAAACAATGAGAAAATGTGGCTGTTTTGCAAAGTGTAATGGGGGTGAAAATGTTTACTTGATGTAAAGTTTAACAGCTCCTATTAAACCCAGAGACAAATCATTTGCTGGGACTATGGATATTTCCCAATCCCCATAGCCACTGGTGATTGTTGAGAGTTTCTCCTTCTATAAACAGAATAAAAAAGAAAATGAAATAATTTCCGGATAGGTGGCTGGATTACAAAAATTAACAGAGCAATGCCAGTTTGAAGAGAGATTAAATGGTGCATTAAAGGACCAATTAGTACATGGGTAGGCAAAAGGAAGCAATCCAAAAGCAGTTATTGACTGAGGCTGAGCTGATCCTATTCCTATGCATTATAATAAGGTTACATGCAGGAAGTAGGAAAGAAGAAGCATGATCTGCAGCATCTGCCATGCCTCCATACGGCATGTTCCAAACTCACTTTTGGCTGATGACAGCACACAGATTAGGGCTTCAGTGTGGGTTGATCTGGAATTGATCTTTCATTGAGATTTGAATAACTTCATGGCCTGGGTCAAGAGTGGCATGAAGCTCATCTTCACCTCACTCTTGATCTTTTCACCATAAATTATTCCAAATTCAAGGGCATAAAAGGGGGTATTTTTTAAAGCACAAAAAGAATATAAAAATGTGGTCTGCATCAAGTACGGAGAGCTTTAGTACAATTCACTCTTACAGGAAGGCTAATGATGTAATTTAGATATTTTGTAACTCAAGAGTGTTTTTACAGCAGATTGATTTGTTTTAAAAAAGTCTGGGGTAAAAATGTGTACACTAAACATTAAACTTAATGTGATTTAAAATACACAGGACAGTAGTTTTCATTCACTGAACTCAAAGCACTTTGCAAAGGGAAGGAGTAAGGGTACCCCCGTCTCCTATTTACAGATAGAGTAGCTGAGGCACTGGAATGCAAAGTAAACTTGACCAGTCTGTGGCAGAGTTGGGAACAGAAACCAAACTCCCAGTCCATGACCTATCTAGAGAGCCATGCTGCCTCCAAAGATAATTTTTGGGGGAATAGCTGAGATAATTTCAGAACCGAGGGTTTATAATGAGAAGAAACAATGCCACCTTAAAGGCAACTGCACCATTGGCATCTCCACACTACTGCAGATAGAGGTCAGCAAAGCTAGGTTCACATAATGCATATTTCCCTTAACCTTTTATTTAAAATTCTGCTCACTCATATAACTGATATTTAGTTTTTAAGGAGATATCAGAGACAAAATTCATACAATCTTATTCCAGCTAGGGGTGAGCTAACTTGCTTGGCTTCCTTTGGCACCCACTGAAACACTGTAGGTTGAATAGCTTGACTTGAACTGTAATGATACTGAGTGTGTCTTCCATTAAATAAAGACTGAAAAGGGAAGCAAAGGAGGGAGAAGGAAAAAAGTCCAATGAAAAATAAATCCAGTCTATATTTTGACTATAGGGCATCTACATATGCTAGCCCAGCTTTATAGAATCATTCTTCTATCCTGAATGTACATCACATCCCTTTCTACAAAAGTCATGGAATGCTTTGAAACTAAATCTTTCTTGTAAAAATATGAGTTAGATTATAGGGGTGAGACCCTGCAAATTCACAAGAGTTTTATGTGCCTAAAAATTATTTGCAGAAACTTACAAAAGAAAGTTACAACTACAGTGGGGGTACTGCTGATGCCCTGGCATAATTCAAGAAAAAAAAACCAAACAAACTTCGGATTCCAAATATTTTTTTCTGTGCACCTAATTCTGTATGCACCCTTCTAGTAAGTGGGTACAACTTGGATAGTGTGCGCACATCGGTGGGTGTTTTAGAACTGAGCGGGCTGCATATACACATTATCCATGCGTACTTGTGGTAAGTACGCTTTTAGGTACAGTACCCAACTACACCCAGGTCCATTTTTCTTGTATGAAAACCTGCTTCTCAGAGTAAAAAGCATGTACAACTCCAATTTCAGTTCATTTCATGTCGACAAGGGTCTGTTCAGAGGTACACAGGTGTATTCTAGCTCTACCACTACCTCCATAGCAGGGCTCCAGCATCATTGTTCTGTCTTTCTGAGATGGCTTTTCCAGGAATGACATTAAGATATGGCAGTGCCTGCTTTTCAGGCTCTGTGCGTTGCTCAGGAATTTCTGTGTATTTCATGCTGGCTTACATTGGGTTCTTATAATGCTGGACAAAACCCACTTTTCCCCTGAAGATGAACTAAAATGATCTTTCCAAGAACTGATATTCAGAACAAAATTTTTAGATCACTATTAGTGAATCAGAATATTTCAATTTCCATTATTTCAAACTGAATAATTTAATGTTCACCCCTTTTAAATGTACCACTTTAAAATTAAAAACTCATTAAAATGTTCCAATAACAGTTAATATTAGCATAGCTATAAGACATACCAAGTGGGCATTACCAGGAGATAATTGACCTGATCTGTAAATTGGTGCCCTTGACTTTACCTCTGGGTGTCAATCAATTACAGCAGTCAATCATCTTCAAGAAGTGCCTGCATCAGCAGGTCTTATTACTTAATCATATAACTGTTGAGCTAATACCATTCAAAAACTCCACTAGGAATTCCCATTCATTATCACTTCAAAATTAACAAGATCTTGAAGTGCTTACTATATTATTCATAACATAATACTCTGCCAAATGGAAAACATCAAAATAGATTTTTTTTAACATCTGTTAGCAATTCTTAAGGATGATCAAATAATTGAGATACAGGTTTTTGATTGGGTTCATGGAAAGGATGTGATCAAGTTAGTAAATCACAGTGAGACTAAGGTGTCACTGTAGAGAAAATAAGCTAAGGTCAGAGCCTCAGTTGGTATATATTGCTATAGCGCCATTGAAATCAATAGATTTACTGATTTGCACCAGAGGAGTATCTGTGGAGAATTTATTCAATGATAGACTTCTGCCTAATGAAATTTGGTGAACATGTTTCTCTTAACCCTTTGGGTTCTTTCCCAAAAACCTTTAGTCCCATGAGGGTTCTATATAAATTAATGACTTACAAAATCTTACTCACATGAGTCATCCCCTTGAATTAAATGGGACTTCTCATGTCAGTAAAGGCAAGTAGGATCAGTCCATTTGTGAGCAGAAGGCTGACTTCACATAGATAATGAAATGAAAAGCTCTTTCAAGAAAGTGAAAAGGAGACAAGGACACTCAGGAAAATAAATCTGAATTAACTAAATGTGCGAATTAAAAGCAGATTAATTCAACTGCATTAAACTGCTGTGTGGACAGATTCATTAAGAATTAATACAGCCCAGTATAAGTTTGGAATCTTGGGTCTCAATTCTGCGAGTGCTTATGCATGTGCTTGGCTTCATGCACAGATATGAGTAAAATTATGGGACTGCACATGTCCATATAATTAAAAACTCACACCTAAACATTTGCAGGAGCAGGGCCCTAAGTTTTCCTTCTGGATATACTGGAGCAAATATGTCATCTTTAATATTAAATCTGAGGCAAATCAGCCAGAGACTTCGTTTTACTAAAGTACAGAAAAAATTGCATTTTTGGAAGGCAACAAATATACTGTTGGACTCTCACCGAAGAGGAAGTAGAGAAAAAATTATTAATTATAACAACTTTCTGGATGGCACAAACAATCGAGATAGGAGTCAACATGTTTGGTAACATCAAAGAAAATCTTATACTTAAGGTATCAGGTTAACAATTACAATGATCTGTTCATTTGGCTGTTCCAAGAACTCTAACAGCCAGCCAGAAGAGACAATTAGTAATGTATTGGCACCAGCATTCTCTAATGTACTTAACAAAATCTGGCACTGTGTATAAACTCACATCACAGGACTTTCTTTAAAGTCTTCTACTGCAGTTAGCATGGAAACATGGTCTAAAATGTGAACAGACAGAAATGAGATCTGTTACAACATGCCTAGGGAACATTGTGTCCATTGGCATGAAAATACGTTAGAAATTCTGAACGGAGGCTTCAACAGCAACACCTACAACAGACTCTGCTGTATTCACTCACGCCTCTGAAATGCACTTTTTGGAAATACGGAGGGTAGCAAGGAGGTCTGGAGGATAATAAATTCAAGATTGTTTAGGTCACAATCCCCATCCTGCAGTTACAAGATTTATACCGAAGATCCCATACCAGATCACGTTTTAATCCACATTTTCTCCTTAAACCTTCTAAAATAGAAGGTATCTATTTTCTTTACCTAAATCAATAGGTTGAATTAATACAGTTACACTGGCACATGCCATCATTGGCAGCACCAAAAGCAAACAGAATCCAAATTTCCTTTATGTGCAGCTGCTGGGATTTACAACACTACTCAGAGATAATCAGCAATTAGTTAAACACCACATGTTAAAACAAACATTTTTTCTCCTGATTCCAGCTGGTAATAGCCAAGCTTAGACATTTAATTTAGGACAAATACAAATAGGAAAGAATGTAAACTTGTCCCCTGCATATACCTGGAATACCAGTAAGAGTTTACTTATATATAACTCCCTACAGGCTAATAGATGAAGAAGCAAGGAATCCAATAGAAAGAGGAAGAAAGGAATCCTAGTGCTAAGAAGAAGCTTTTAGGGCCCAAGTCTGCCAATTATTGCTACTAACACAACTAGCCAGACTGATGTATTTCAGGGCTGAGGCCCTAGATATTCCCTTTCATCAAAGTGTCTTTACAGAAGTAATGGATCTTCACCACATCCATGTGTTAAGTATCATTAGAGCCATTTTATAGATGAGGCAATGGAGGGTTAGAGTTAAAGGGACGAGTCACTGGAAGAGCTGGGAATCTACCCAAGAATCCCTGACAGCCTATCCCTGACTGATCAGAAAAACATACTTATTTCCTAGAACCTTTATTTTATGTCAAGGGTCCCAAGATTTCTGAGTGTGTGGACAACATCTCAATGGAGAGAGACTGCCAATGGGAGGTGATCTGTCTAACACAATCACATCATATTACTGTGTCAACTAAAAAAAACCCAAAACCAAAACTTAGAGTAGGAAAGTATTCTTCTTTTATTGCACTTTGCAGCTGGAAACAAGAACCAGCACCATGTGACTTGCAGGTCACTAATAGTCCATAGATTATTGTTGGAGAAACTTCGTTTTAGAAAATTATTTTGAAAAATGCCTTGATGAAGAGTTCATTGTGGAGGTCTGCATTCACATTCCACCAAAACAGGCTTTGCTACTGACACCCTGATTGAAAGGGGGAAAGAGCCAACAGGAACTGGGCAGAGATGGCAGGAAATTCCAGCCCAACTTCCTTAACAGGTGGCCTGGAAAGAGGAAGGGAAGGATGCAGTACTGTGAATGCTGGGTGGTTGCGGCTACTACAAGGGTACAACAAATTGAGAGCCAGCTCTGGGCTGGGGAACAGGTCCAGAGAGCAGTCTGGACCCAGGGCCCCCAGGGAGCCTACAACACACAGCACTTGAGAGTCAGAGCCGCAGAGGGAAGGAGAACCTGTATCGGTGACAGAGGGGCAGGTACATAGTGCCCTTTGCATCTGATGTGGATGGGCGGATGTCATTGAACTGTTTGTTGCTGAAGCCTTTAGAGAGAAAGCAAGGAGCAGGACTGCTGGAACCCACTGCTGAGAGGTCAACCCAAGGACAGTTGGACACCAGTGCAACATAGATGCAGACTCAGCACTCTGAGTTCACACTGTAGAGAGACTAGAGCTTGGGCAGTTTGGATTCTAATTCAGTCGGTTGCTAATCAAGGTGACAGTTAATGATGTTGACCTGATTCCTGGGTGAATTCTGGTCTCATCAGAGGCCAAAAGAGGGGTGTCTAGCCCAAGTCCAGGGGAGTTTGGAACACACTGCTGGCTAGGGAAGTCCTCACCTGATACACACCTTTTTGCTGATACACACCTTTTTGTGTTGAGATTTAGCTATGGGAACAGGAGCAAAAAGTTCATTTAAGTCCTGGCATGATGTAAGCTTCAGAGAGTTCCAACAGGTTACATTAATTTTCTTAGAAGATATAAACTACCAATCCACAGTTACACAAGTTAGTGCAGTTTCCAAATAATTCCAGTTTCACAATTATAAACTTGTATTTCTTCTTGGATGAAACATGTTAAATATTTGTCAATGCAAGAGCATTTTGTGCAAGACAACAACAGCTGTTGTTGCTATTAACAATTATAAAGATAAAAGATAAAGATTACAGAATAATACCTTGCAATTCCATCATTAAAATGTGTTCTGCAAAGTGTTTGATCCATATCATGCACATGACAATGTTTCAATTTCTGGCTTGTTTGTATATCAGTACTAGTGATGGGTCAAACCCCAAAAATGGTTCAGAGATCTGGATATGAACTCAGAAATTCATATGCTTCTTTGAGCTATATGTGAACAGCCATAACCTACTTGGTCTGCAAAGTTCAACTGGAAATCTCACAAGAGGTAGTTTTCCTGAGGTTTCCATAATTCCAGTTTCTGGTTGGGACTGACACACTATTATATTAGCTCTCTGTTATTTAAGTAGAAATCAGAGTCACATGCTAAAAAATGTGTAGTATTTAACATAAAGTTAAACTACTTTGACACCAAGTTTTGGTTCAAGATCTGTGTGATTTTTTAAAATCTGAACAGGTTTCTCCAGCTGTAATCACTGTTTATAACAGATTAGAAGCCCCTTGAGTAATGGGAGAATTCGGATCCACATCTGAATTTTACAGTTTTAAGCCTCTCTCTATGAAAGGGTCAGAGCAGAACTTATTTCAAGCATCTTTGAATTTGGGGAAAGTTTGGATTTGGATCTGAACTTCATGGCTCTGATCCATCTTGCTTGTTAAGTCATCTGATGACATCCTGGATAAGAAGCAGCAATTTTCTGTCAACAGACTTAATGCTAGAACTGTGACACTGGGTAAAACTGCTTGACAATGCTTCTAAGCCAAGGAGCATTTTAACCAAAATCAGTGAAGAAGGTGTGTGGCCAATAACTTCACCAGTGAGAATCATAAGCAGAAACTAGAGAAGAACTGGCAGTAAAAAGAAATTTAAAAAAATCCACATATAGATCTTGCAGTGTGTATGTTTGCCATAACCATGTCTTGTGCCAGACAAGTCCATAGAACCCACAGGCATCGAAAAGGCCTGAGGGGCGGAACAAAGATGGGAATGAAAAATACCTTTAAATGAGGTAGTAATGAGTAGACTTCCTGACTATACGTAGGGATGTGTGGAGGATAACCACTTCAAACTAGAGTTAACACTGCTGGAAACAGCACATGAAGTCATAGGTGTGATTAAACTGGTGTCAAAAAGGATCTAAAGGGAGACTTGGTGGTGGAATCCTCAAGTTAAAGGATCTGTAGAGAAGAAAAAGAGAACCTTTAAAAAAAAATGGCAGACCAGTGGTTTGAGCAGGAATAAGATGACATACATGGAGGCAAAGGGAGGACGACAAAATAAACATTGCAACAACTAAAGATTTGGCCTGTGACAGAGTAGGAGGATATGAGGGGGGAAAAAGACCATCTACAAACTCATTAAGGCAAGAAAAAAAGTGACAAGGGATGTGAACAAGTTTGCATATATTAGAAAAGAACATGGTATATTGCAAACAAATGGTGAATAAATCAACAAAGTTTGGAACGATTATTTTTTAAAAAGAGTAATGAATGTGGAGGAACTAAGAACACATAAGCCAAATCAAGGTGTGATAGTTTGCAGACAGGAGAAAAAGGCTGCAGAGACATTTAGAAAAAGGAGAAAGCACCTGAGCCTGATGAAGTACAGTGGGTGTGCTGAAGTCATTGGGAAGGGAAGACATCAAATATTTTACAAGTCTTTTCAATTATATTCTTAAGAAAGAGAAAATGCCAGATGAATGGTGTAAAAACGTGTGGTGCCCATTTTTAAAACGTAAAGGAGACATTACACTGTGTTAATCATCACCTAATTAAGCTGACATGCTATGAAAGTATGGGAGAAGATTACTGAAAAGCGTCTGCATAGAACAGTTGAAATTTAGGAGGGTCAATAAGGACTTGTAGCAGGAAGGAGTACAGGTGATGCCATATTTGGTCTACGAATTCTTATGGAGAAGTTCAAAGAAAAGAGACATCAACTGGGTCTTTGTGGACTTGGAGAAGGCATACCATAGTGTACCAAAAGAATTAGTTGTTGGAGTTTGCAATGGAGAGGTGTGCCAGAAGGAGATATATCCAGGATATGCATGAAGTGGCTACCAATGTCAAAACCAAATGAAGCTACAGCAGAGAATTTCCGGTAGACATTGGCTTGCATCAGGAGTCAGCGTTGAACCCTTCTTTGTTTTCAGTTATCATGGCTTGGAATATGCTGTTTGCTGATTATATATATGGAAGATTGTGCAAATCTGAAAGCTGACTTGGAACAGCAGTAACACAGGTTTGAGCATGTGGGACTTAGACTGAGGATTTCATAACTGAAGGAGGATGATCCACCAGAAAAGATATTACAGGCAGTGATCTTAGGAGAGTGAAATAATTTAAGTACTTAGGATCAATGGTTGCTGACAGTGGTGCCCTCCTGAGTGATCCTTGGCCTCAGACCAAGCTGCTTGGTGCAAATAGTGGAGCTGACACCAGTTCTCTGTGATAAAAAGATGCCATTAAAGTTAAAAGTTAAAGTGTATAAAACTAATTCAACCCACTGAGATCTGGCCAGCAACAAGAAAAGAAATCAGTATGCTCTCCATATGAAAATGAAGATGTTCAGATGGTCAAATGGTTGGACACTTCATGATAGGAAACAAAATGAGGTTGTGAGGGGCCTAATGTGGGTTGCCCCAGTTGAAGACAAGTAAGGGAGGCTTGGGTATATTGGTTTAGCATGTCCAGCAGACACCAGAGAGTTATATTGGTAGGATGGCCCTTGCAGTGATCATGAATGGAGAGGGATCAAGGGGGAGGCCAAAGACTCAGTTCATGGACTGGGTATCAGCAGAACTTAGAGAGACCAATTTGCACAACAGCCAGGCATACAATCAGGAGTTTTGGAAGGAGGATATAAAAGTCACCAACCTCAAATGGAGAAATGGTAAGAAGGAGATATGCCTGAACTGTTAAACACATATGCTTTGGGCATGCTGGCACTGCCTATGTGTTCGCTTTCTGTCAACTTTCCTGTGATCCAGTTTTATTGTCACAAAAATAGTTTGTGAAGAACAAAATTCAAAGTCACTTTCACAAGTGTTCACTCTAAAGAAATTATATATGGTCCACGAGCATATGTGCTGAATATCCATGTGCACTCATCCAAAGAGGAACAGAAACAAGAACATGTGGCATGGCTAAACCATCGCGATGAAACACTATGGCTTATACAGCAAAAAAAGAGTATTGAATGGTTGCGTAGCCATTAGTCACCACACCACAGAATTAAAATGGGAAAAAAAAAATCACAGAATATACTTAAACCGCAAAGAAACGGAAATCTGCTCACAAATATTCAGTGAGCAAAATAAAAGGCAAATGCACTGGGTAAATTGTTCATTGTGAATTAGTCTCTTGGCTCTAGTCACAGCATCTTAGAGCAGCAGAATACTAAGCAAAAGAGTTAGTGGAACTTAAATGATACTATACATCAACTTGCCATCTTCTGAAAATTCAGATTAGTATATGGAATTTGGAAATAATTCCTGGAAGCACCAAATATATCCTCTGCTCTTCCTGTCCAGACTGTCCATGTCACCCATCCTGAATCATCTTGGGCAGCTGTCTTCAGCTTATGTAGTAACGTTGAAACTTGCTACCTTTATCAGACAAGTTAGTGAGAATCACATGGCTATGTGTAGCAAAGTGCATTTTAGAGCTGTTCAAAACATGTTCTGGGATGAGCTGTGCTTTCAGGCTTTTCTTTAAAATCCTATTGAAATGTTCAACAGCACCACTTGTCCAGGTATTTTTAGACTCAAAGAAGGACAGAAATTAATATCTATAGTCTGTGGTCAGTCCTCCTATAAGCTATTTTAAACAAAGCATCCCATCTTTTCACTTTTCTCTACTACCTAAGCACTGACTAAAAGGCAGACTTTCCACTATTTTTAGTCTGGTTCATTAGCTAATAGAAGTCATCTAACCTGGATCAAACTCCAAATTTAATTCCAGCCATAAGTTTGACTCTGACATATGTTGATAGGTTAGAATTGAAAAAATGTAGGCGATGTGACACCTCTAGGCCTCAGCAAATACCAATCCACCAAACCAAGTCACTGGAATGCTACTTCATTCTCATCTGCGCAAGATGTCTATCATGAACTACTTCTTTCCTTCTTAATTTATTATTAGTAGATAAACATAATAATTACTAACATTGTATGTTAGTGTGTTTACACACTCACACAATGATACACATATGAACACAATATTTTATCAGTATAATTATACAAGATAGTCATAATATATAAATAGCATGAGTCAGATTCTCAGATGGTATAAATTAACATAGTCCATTAACTTCAGTGGAACTATGCCAATTTTCAGCAGCTGAGAATCATGATAGATAATTATAGGGACACCCAAAGTAAACTGGAAATAACTCCAAAGTAAATTGGAAGTAACTCCCTTGAAGTCAGTGGACTCACTCCAGTGTAAAACTTTTGAAAATGAGATCAGGATCAGATGCACAACAAAACAACATTTTATCTTATATTCATAGAGCATTCTTCATCCCAGTGGAATATATTTTACAAACTTTACATATTCAGGAATCACCACTGAAATGCAGCTACTTCCGGCATGGAACTTGGCAGTTGTTTGACAGCGCAGAGGAACACTACACAATAACTGACAACAGTAGTGGGTTCAAATGTGCCTAAGAATGCTGTATCTATTTGAAAACACAGGAGGAAGTGTTAGTAGACAGAATGTAATTATCCCTATTGGAATCAGAAGAGAATACTGGGGCTACAAATAAGCCCACTCTTGCAAAAAGAGCAGTTTAACAAGAAATCATGGCTTGATAGATTCTACAGAATGAAAGAATTGCTGCATCAACTCTTCTTAAAATCTGATATGCCTCTCTTTTTTTAAGGCCTCCAGTGTTAACCGCATGTACAGTATTGCACATGTAGGCTCTCCCTGAGATTATCGGATACTTCATAGTCTGATTCCTGAATCTCATCTGTTAAAACAACCAAGGAAACAAACAAAGAGACAAAACCAAACCAAACCGCCCAGCATGATCTGTTGGATTTGCTGTCTTGCAGAATGTGAAAGTAGGACAGAGCACAGTTCCTTCTGAGACTTGACAATGAGCACTTCAGGAGCTGCATATGATGTCAAGCCCATGCGATCCTATGCAATCCATACAGCTGACCTCAGTAAGGGCCCAATTCTGTTCCTATGGAAGTCAATGACAAAATTTCTACTGACTTCCATGGAATCAAGATTAGGTTCAAACTTGCCTAAAGTTAGTTACACTCAGCCTGGAGAGCCAGGATTGGGCCAAAACATTCCTAAGTCAGCCATAAGAGCAATTTTCGTCATCCCACATGGTGATCTGTTATGATTGTCTCTCCACTTCACTGGACTTCTTGATGTACTTCTTTTGCATATACCTGTGGATAGCCTCCAGTTAAGGCGTATGATCTCAGCAAAAGTGGGTGTGGTTTCAGAAAATGCCACTGTGCTCTAAGGTACCATCAATACATGGAGCAAGATGAGCAGGGGAGGCAATTTTAATGGCATTATTTCCATTCATACTTAATTCACTCTAAACTCTCCCTTTTTCATAATTTCCTGTGTGCCATGGAATTCCGGTCCGATGGTTGTGGTCTCATGGGGCACCCATGGCCTTGCTGCTGAAGCTCTCTCTCAAGGTATTGGAGCAAGAATGCATAAGATCATTGAAGGTGGCTGTGGTTACACAGGCCTGATACAAGGCTAACCACTGTGAACACCGAACTGGAGTTCCTCTGGAAGTGTCAGAATGACCGATGCTTCTAATAAGACAAGATGTGCCAGATTTGCTCCAGAATGTTGCATACTAAAAAAACCTGCCACAAGAGGCGCGAGGTTACTGCTAAAATAACTCTTAACTCTTTCAGAGCTTGAACACACCCTGAATGTTGTCCTGAGATTTTTTCCTCTCTTTGAAATGAACATTATTTCCCATCTAATGGTTCAAAACCTCAAAGCAATAGTACGCTACAATTCATTGACACAAATGTAGTGGAATAACACCCTGTTGCAGAACTATATTACACTGAGTCTGTTTGATTTTACCATTTGATACACCAATTCTCTGCATGTCAACTGGGCCTGCTCTGTTCTTTAAGGACTTTTGCACTTTGAGACATGACACATGCTCTGTGCTAGTCTGTCTCTTCCAGATGCTCTTTGATTTGAGATGGGTGACCAGAGGCAGAGTAACAGAGCATGAGATGCATGCACAAGGTCAGATGATTGAGTAAAAAAAACAATAAGCCAGTTCTCATCCCTACATTCCCAAGGCCCCACCAAAATGTAAGGAAGAAAAGTACAACGAAAGAGTACTCAACTCAATTCTCTTGACAAATCTGAGCATCCTCTAGAGGCAACAGAAACAGCAGAAAAGAAATGTAAAAGATCTTTGACCGGTGACTTCTGTCTAGTTGTGGTCTCTGGTACAGTATGTGTGGTTTCTGGCTCAGAGAGAATGAATGTATGTACTGCAATGTGTTCAATGTGCACAATGCTGAAAGATTGGAGAGTGAAGTATGGCATGGGACATGTCAATATGGATCTGGAATGATCAAAGGAGGTTGTCCCTTGTGGGTATGAGAGTGGGTTGGGTTAAAAGAAAAGGAAAAAACGTGAAGTGCTTAATGCGTTTTCTCTGTCTTCTCTTTTCTAGGATCACTGTAAATGGACAAACATCTTCCCCCAATACTCTATTTCCGCCATGCGGCTCCCCCAATAAATATTTTAAAGTTTTGTTTGAAGGATACAATTTAAGAAAATAACCCTGCTGTTGTTTAGCACAAATAATAATGTTGTTTTTTAAGAGCTGGAAGGGGAGTTATATGTATGTCTGATTTGGATAGTTATCTGACATAAACCTTGTATTTAGGTAATTAATGAAGGGATTTTCTTTTTCTTTCACCCTTTTTTTTAAAAAAAAGGAAGATTTACTTATCTTCTCTCCCTGTCAGGTTTCTCTCTTTTTTTAATGTATGAATTTTACATGTTAAGTAGGGCATGCTCATTTAATTTCTGCCTCTTTCTCTCTTTTGAGTTATGAATCCCTTCAGTGAATAATGACCAGTTGGCAACTTTTATGCCAAAGGAAGAAGATTCAATGAATTCTAAGCCCAAAAACAGAAGTTCCCTCTTCCCACCTAAAAAAAAGTATAAAATTTTTATGAATTGTACCTGCAGTGATCTGGCATTAAATTACTGCTGCATTTTTTCCCCCAGCATGGTGTCATTATTCATGTTCTGGGGGTGCATAGTTACAATGTTATAAATTCACCCCACTTATGAATTAAAAAGCCTACTATCCAAAAATAGAACAAAGGGTGAAATCATAGTCAATAGGAACTAACCAGCTTGGTTGTCCAGTAACAATTAATTATATAGCAATGTAAGTGACTTGGGACCAGATCTTCACGTGGGAGAAACTGATATAACTGCATTGTTGAAGATGATTTACACCAGTTGGGTTTCTGGTCATCCTAATCCTCCTGCTGCAGAACATGAATAAATATTGATTCTATAGGAATTAGTCAGATCATTTGGGGGAAGAACAGGGCCTCTGGTCAAGCTTTCTTGCTGTCAGGATCAGCTGGGTTTGGAAGTGCTGTGGAGGCATTTCAGTTAAGGGAGAGGAAATGTTTCACATCATTCAACAGCAAATGCTTTGGCTTATTCAGGAATGGTGTTGATAAGGTCTGAAGTCAGTGCTCTGTGGCTGGAAGGATGGTTGTCCCTGTTCAGGTTTCAGAGAAAGGAGAGTCAAAATAAGGGATTCTTATGGCCCAAAGATAAAAGGGCTCCTGAGGGACATTTCCCCCTCTGTCCCCAAGAACTTCCTAATGAGCCTCTATCTTTATTGAAATTCAGAATTAAGGTAAGAGGCAAAAAACTAGAATATCAGAGTATTTACCAATGAAATAAGCCAGAGATTTCACAATGGATATTTTTAAAACTCAAAAATACATCTAGTGGCTCTATAAATAAAGATAATAGAAACAGCTATCACATGTAAATCAATTCTGTGACAAGTTGGCCGCAATGCGAGTTTTATCCAAAGAGTGCATGCTGAGCGCTGCTTGTGAATGGACACTGAACTGAATTGGTGGGTCAAAAAGTTCAATTGTGCCTTTATCAGGCTAGGTATCTTTAAAATAGTGAAATAATAGAGCAATATTTACAAAGTGTAGCCTCCCATGGAAGTTTCCCGTGCACTGCACAACAGTGCAACAACATTAAAAAATTAGAGACAGAGCCAGAAAAACGCTTTCTGAAATTATTTAAGAGGAAAAAACCCTTATGCTACAAACTCATCTGCCTGGGTGGACCCCTGCTCCCATATAAGACTCCTACTGACTTCACTGGGGCTTCACAGGGCCCTCCCGCATGCATCAGCTTGGATGAATGTGGGCAAATAAAGGGGCTCCAACAGGACTCAGCAAAGGGAGAGACGGGAAGATCATTCATAAGAGGGAAAATGTGATAAAAAGCTTGTTTTGGGGTAGTTTTTGAAAGCGGGGAGACAGGGAGAAATGTATAAGCCATTGAAAGAACCCCATTGAAGTCAATTGGAGCTATGACAGTTTATACCAGCGAAGGAGCTGCCCCTAAATCCACCAGCAGAGACAGAAACCAAACTCTGAGAAACAGAACTCTGGGCAGTTGTAACTCAGTGGTCAGTGTGTGTCGTGTATCCACCTCTGTGCTTGAGCTGCATAGGATACCAATGTGTGACAGACCTCAGGTGCAGAACTTCATGCTGTAGAAACTGCTGCAACTAGGTCTGGAGGTCCCTAGTTCAGTCCCCAGTGCTGGCTAAGATAGAGGCTGTCACAGAAGATCAGTACAAGAGAGTTTGTAAGGAACATGGTTTTGGGATGGATAAAGCTGAAGCATTCAGCATGAATTAAGGGTGAGGTGACACAACCTGTGATGTAAGAATTAATTCCAATGGCCACATTCACTCCAGGGGGTACAGGGAGGCGTACATTACACCTCCCTTCATCACAAGGGGCATTCACACCAAGGTAGGGTAGTGGCACTTCCACTGCTGCTTCTATTTGCATTTTCCACCATCAGCAGCTGTAGCATTCACACCCACAGGAATTCCATGAGCTTGATCTAAAGCCTATTGAAGTCAACTGAGAGACTCGCCTTCACTTCAAATGGGCCTAGGGTCAGGACCCATGTGCTGGAGCCACTGTTGGGATGCTATGGACCAACCATAACATGGTTGCTCCCTTTCCTAGCCAGCAAAACCCACTTAGCTCCCAGTACAGTTAATGGAGGCTGTCTTTTTTTTTTATACCACTGCCAACTCCTTTCCTGGCAGATCAGCGGCCTTCGGGGCCCTCTGATAGGGTCTACATCGAAGGAAGCCAACACAGAGCAGGAGTCCACCTATCCCAAAGATTTGAACATGTTCCAAAGAGGATTCTTTCCTTCCTCTAACCGTTTCATAGCTACCTCTAGCCCTTTTGCAAACAATGCACACGGCCCAATGGAAGAGGGGCCAAGGAGCTAGGGGGAAGAGGGAAAAAACAAGTTAACCCTGCTGCATGGATTGAAATCATATGAAAATAGGAAATTGATCAATGATAGCCCAAGGTGCATTAATGAATGCATCTTTGAGCCCTGTGGGAGGGATCAGAGAGAACAGAAGATACCCTATAGCGAACAGGAGCTTGGTACATTCACTGCTTCTACTTCCACAGCAGGCTGAGTGGTGCATGTGAATGTTGAGCCTCTTTACATGTCTGCACTAGACCTTGTTGAGCTACTGGGGCTGGTGTTTCTCATGGATCTCCAGCCCCCACAGCTTTTTCTGGCCACATAGCCTACCACTCTTGCATCCCCACATGTGGGGAGAAATTAGCCAATATTTAATCCTCGGGGGATGTTTGACTACATCACTGTTTCTTCTCTGCCTGTCCTTGAATGTGGGGAATGCAGGGGCCTTAATCATTGCTTAATGCTCTGCATAAAATAAAAAGTGAACTAAAGTGACTGAGAACAAAAAAGTGACAAAAAAAAAAGGAGGGCTTGACACATGCCACTGCTCCAACTTCGTGTTAAAAAAAGAAAAATCATGATTCCCCCCAAAAGTTTTGAAATTGGCTTTAAAATCATGAGATTTTTAAAATAGAAGATCTTCATTCTTTTTATTTGTCTTCTGTTTTTTCAGCAGAGGGTTCATGTTTTCAAGCTCCCCGTCCCCGATCCCACCTCCCAAAGCATGTGAACTGGAAACTCACTGCATTTTTAGAAAGTAAAGCCAAGAGTCTCACAAAGTCACCTGACTCCAGGAGCTGGGGCTTTAAGGAAAACACCAAATATGGCAAAACTCACTGTCAATTTGCAAATGATATCAACACTGTAGATTAGCAATATAGTACACCATGGATTCTTTTCTATTGTGCTATGGTACAAGAACACAAACCTTCCCCTCTCACTATGAAGAAGTTACATTTATTCTGTTTTTCATCCTTTCCCCTGGGTCTCTTCTTTCTGCAGGGGTGGTAATCCAGTCACTGCTGACACAGAATTGCATTGTGGGACAGGGAGGAGTAAGGAGCACACAGAAGCAGGTATGGTCTCCACAGAATTAAGTATACAGATAACCTGGAAATGATAGATAGTCAGCACCACTTCTGAATACAGTGAATCCTTCTAGATTAACCTATTAAGTTCTTACAAGCACATTCCCACCAGGCAGGCAGGCCTGGTTTAGTAGCTAGGGTACTGGCCTGGAGGTCAGAGACCTAGAATCTATTCCTGGTTCTGCCACTGACCTGCTGTGTGTTGCTGGATAAGTCACTTCCCTCCTCTTTGCTTAGTCACCTTTTGTCTTATTATATTTAGACCAGTGGTTCTCAAACAGGGGTACATATACCCCTGGGGTTATGCAGAGGTCTTCCAGGGGGTGCATCAACCCATCTAGATATTTGCCTAGTTTTACAACACAAAAAGCCCTAGCAAATTCAAATTTCATATGGACAAAACGAGAAAGTAAACAATTTTTCAGTAAGTGCGCTGTGACACTTTTGTATTTTTACATCTGATTTTGTAAGCAAGTAGTTTTTAAGCGAGGTGAAACTTGGGGTAATGCAAGAGAAATCAGACTCCTGAAAGGGGTACAGTAGTCTGGAGAGGTTGAGAATCACTGATTTAGACTATAAACTCTTCAGGGCAGGAACTGTAACTGTGTTTGTAGAGTGCCCAGCACAATGGGACCTCTAGGTACTACTGAAATACAAATAAGCACTAAAATGTTGCTCTGTTACTACTAGTTCCGATGCAGTTACTTCTAATTTACATGGGTAAATGAGTTACTCTGGACACCACCACTCATATGTGACACTGTCCCTAACAGTTTCAATCACCCTGGGAAGAAGATTAAACCAACCACAGTGAAGCACTTTCTTGGAAATCATTATATCTAGTTCCATTAATAATACACTACACTTTTTCCATTTAAATCACGTTCCCATCATAAACCTCCACTCGCACTTACGATAACAAACGCCAATGTATGCAGCAGTCGCCAGCTCAGTTTGGAACCCCATCCTCCCTCTCCCCTTCACCCAGCCTTTTTTGTTTCTATGGTTCTCACTTGCTGTGCCATGTCTGACTTAAATGTCGTAGAATTTATGGGGCAAAGGCCTTGATTCCATGAAGCACCTACATCATATTTGGGCATTTAAACACCAAAAGCGCTGACCTCTTGTCAGAGAGACAGTCCTACCACCCTTCACTTTAACACACCTCCTCAACCAAACCCAAACGAGCCAGACTGGGTCTCCTTTACTAACACTGAGCCCAAGGGGTTCATCGAAATGAACAGGGCTACTGGAGCAGGAAAGCCCTCCTCAGAATGAGCAAACGTGGCACCATCTGATTCACAGTAAACAGGCCTTGGCAACGTGCCCTGAAGATCAAACTCAAGATAGGTTTCAGCTGGTGATTGAAAGATTGTGATTTCAGCTTGCTTAGATATACCTGAACTAGCTTTAATTAAGGTAACTCAGGTACTGGACAGGGTTCTCACATTTGAAATTCAAAAAACACGGCAACACCCTCCTCCCAAGCAAGCCTGCTGCAACCCCTACCCTCAGCCACAAGGCAAATCCAACTCCCCCACCCTCAACAGCCACTTACAGTATCTAGAGAGATAACACATATAGATAAGATTGACAGCATCCTTGATAGCAAACACCCGTTTATTTTATCAGCACATTTTGCCAGCCAGTCTTTGTAGTCTGTTTCATTAAGCCAGTTGTCATTGAATGTGCAGTTTCTGAGGTGAGTTTTTTTTTTCCTGGGGATGTAATAGGATCACTTGCACCATCGCTCTGATCTTTCATTATTTAATATGCCCTGCATGTCTCCTCACTCCTGCATGACTCAAACCCTTCACACACACACGCAATGTGCTTGCATGTTGGTGGGCAACTAGCTGCTGTACATTCAACAGTTTTGATTTGTCATTGCTTAAACTGTGGAAGTGGGAACACTGCAGCCTCTTTAGCTGGACAGAGAAACTTTAACATTAGATATCCCAGTGTATTGTGATAATAATGCAAATCTTTAGAACCTAGCAGATTAAATTATTTTTCTGGCAACTGACAAATCCATAAAAATACCGACCAGGTGGTAACCCTAGTACTGGAGCAGTGAAGCCGTGACAGTGCGGCAGCCTTCAGCGTGGGCTGTATGAGCCTGCCCAGAATTCTGGGTGATTATTCAAGCAGCTGAAGTCCATGCTGCTGCACGGTCCACTATTCTGATAGCCGAACTAGCTAGCTACCTGCACGTGCAGTGTAGACATACCCTCAGGCTCTGTCAGACCTAGAGGTGAAGAAAGTTGTAGAGTGGAGGGCCCTCCATTGCAAATGTCCAGGTCAATCCCAACAGCACATAAAGATCCCAGATCTGTGACAATGCAGCCTCAGTGAGGCTACTGCTTGGAAGGCCATGGGTCATTTCTAGTGACTAGAGCTGTTAATATTTGGATGAACAAGCTTTGCTCTTGTCCCCACTGTGACCAATGAGGTCTCAAAACTAAAACACTTATCCACGCCACCAATCTACGGTAGCAAATGGTTCAAGTTCTGATGTTTAATGTTCCAGGGATAGCAGTAGGCAGCTTTTTTTTTTTTTTTGTTCCCAACTCTTTCAGCACTCTGTTTTGCCTCAAGCAAAAAATGGTTTCAAGCAGTCTCACTCAACCACTTTCTCCTTGCCTCCGCTAACACCACCGTACATATATATGAAAGATGCTGCAACAGAAGTTGATGCTACAGGGCTAGAGAATTTATTTCAGAGAGTCAGTGACAAATTTTTTTAAATCCATACTTTTATCTGAAAGATTATTTGCTCACTTTTGGTTTGCAACCCAATTTCAAAGCTAGTGAGAAGCTGAGAGAGTCATGCACTTGATTGAGACATCACCATAACATGACATTTTGCAAAGAATATCAATATGCCTCCTTAAAGAGACACTAGCCATATTAGTTTAAGTGACTGGGTTTGCTGAGATTTCTTTAAGGTTGACTTAAATGTCAGATGCAATTAGCTCTGGAAGTTCAGAGAGTCCACTACTGAGAGCATCTTGTGCAGCAAAGGTTGAAAGGGTCACAGGTAAGCACAGCCATGGTAAAATGCTGCCTGGGATACATTTTCTACACAGAGGTTGAAGCTGAACACTGCATCTTCAGATATAGTATTTGTGTTAATGTCATATCAAGCACTACAGCAGATCTCTGAACTTGTACCTCGCAGCTTCTGGCTTCCTATTTGAATCTTTTCTATTCTCCTGTCATAGATTCAGGGGGTATCTGAGCGGTAACATTTGCATTAAAAGTTCAAAACATGTGTGTGTCTTTGAGGATAAGAAAAGTGAACTATCGATTAGCAATTGACAAATGCAATAGAAATTTTATACGGGTTGAGAGAGATCCATACATAATTTATAACTGTGCCAAATATGAGTGACGGCAAACAGCAGGAGGTTTCAGCACAATATTGATTACTTTAAAAAACTGAGAAAGGCACCGTGCTGAGGTCTGGGAGGATAAAGAGGAAAGGGAACAAGCAGAGAAAACAGAAGCAAAGCCATTAAGGACGTCGTGCTCCCAGACACTGCCAGACTAGGAAGTTGAAGAGACAGTTAGGTGGCGAGCACTGCTCTCTCCTTTCCAATCAATAATACCATGTCAAAACATAAAATGCATGCTTTTGCTCTTAAGTAAAATGTGTCTAAGATTTTTAAAAGCATTGATTCAGGATGGATCAATGAAAATCTAGGCATATTTTCCTGTGCAAAAAGGGGGTAATAGCACTTTGTAGATAATCACACAACAGAAGAGACTTCCAATGCTGGTTTATAAATGTCCTGTTTATATTACAATCTTTTTGTCAGTAAAGGTGAAAAATAGTAGGTCAAGGAGTCTTGCATTGTTTCAGAAGGGTACACAGGGATGTAACTAGGGGCGCTGCATTATTTCATTCATTTTTAAAAAAGATGAATAAGGGTGAAATTACAACCTGAAGAATAGAAGCTTTGTAATACACTTCTTCCCCACAATGCCTCAGCTTCACTTCCAAAGAGCTTAAAAGTTTCTCCTATGGACTTTTTAGCAGCTTACGGCCATGGACTGAAGAACGGTACGCACTTGGGACCCAGTGAATGGGCCATTTAGTTTGTCCCTGCTTAGTTTCAACTCCTGTGAAGTGTTGGGTTTCTTCGGTGGGAGTTCAGCTGTCAGGGCTTGCCTTAAACAAACACTTAGTTCACGGGAACCTGGGGTGTAAATCTACCTTGCCGTAGCTTGCTGCGCACTAGGTCTCAGGATGGACCCTGCTGCTGCACACTAAAAGTTCCCTAAAGGTGCTTTGATCTACCACTGCCCTTAGAAGGAATCTATCAACAGGCTCCTTCTAGTCTTTTCTCAGGTTTCTCCTTTATCGCTTTCTGCCTGTTCTAAAGCAAAACAACAATTTTATTAGCAGTGTTTATCCCAGGGGGTCCCCTCTCTGAATCATCTGAAATTAAATTTGGTTTTTAGTTTATTGGCATGCTGAAGTCAGACGTTAAAAAGAGGCCAAAACACACTAATTAGCTTGAACAAAGAACACTCATGAGGAACCCAGATTCAGGTCAGTGACTGAACAGCAATTCCCACCCTGGATTTTTTAATAGACAGGGGCTAATTTTTAACCCAGGTGAAAAAAAATATATAGCTTTGGTTTTAATACTGCTATCTTCCTCCACAAAAGATAGAGTGCCCAACTGGCAGAGGAAGGAGAGGGAAGAATAGTCCAGTGCTTCCTTCTGCAGTAGCATGAGTCCAAATCGCTAAAATAATTTTAGAAACAACTTCAGCATAACATGAAAGTACTTTCTCCCCTCCCCCCATTCAAAGCTGCCATTGCTCTATAACAATGTAATGTTTCACTGTCCTGGATATTTACATGTCCCTGAAGTTCTAATACAATGATGTAATAAATCGTTGTCATCAATAAATTATATTCCTTTTTGTGAACTCCTGCTGTTTCCCTCATCACCAGTAAAAACTGAAAAGCCTCACAAAAATAATTATTTTGCTGCACACTGTTTTTCATTTTTGATAGAAATCTTAACAGCAGACTTCTCTGAATGCAAATCTAAGGGAAACCATGTCATTATTTCCACTGACCTGAGTAATTAGGTATAAACCAGAAACCCCTGCTTCCTGGTTGGTGAAATGTCCTGCATAAAGCAAACTCTTATAAGGTTTTCCCTCAAGCAGCCAAACAACACAGGCCACAGGGACATGAACAAGAGAAGAGCATTTATGAAAGGAAGCAGCATAGTCTAATGGATTGAAGTCAGAGCTCCTGAGTTGTAATCCGGGCTCTGACATGGCAATTCAGGTGACCTTTCTGGGCCAGGTTCATCCCATGGGCCTCTAATACTAAGGCACTAGATTAGAAGTGCCAATATGTAAAATACAAGAGGTGCGGAGCTTTTTCATTCATTAATAATTAGATTTTGTCACACGCACAGACCCCACCTGGTTTTCTAAAGCAGTACTCCGCTGTATTGCATGGTGATTTGCTGTAGATGTGCTGCAGTATAAGCAGTGACACAGATGTTATACTTAATGTTTCTGCACACTAGCACAGGAATGAAAAATAGACACAAAAACATACGACACCACAATCTAGATGTGAGCCAGCCCACAAGTGACCTGAATCCCTTAGGCAGCCACTCTGAAGCATCTTCGTTCCTGGAATTACTGCTCTGGAAGGGAGAGGTCTGATTCTGGGAAGGACGGCAAAACCATGTCATTGCCAGAGCAGTAGGTAGGTCGCACTCTGTGTAGCAAATGCTCAACCCCTCCAACTGCAGGAATACCTCCATGCAGAGTATTTGAATCTGTTTTGCCTTGGCAAAGATCTCTGATTAAAATAAATTTCAAACTTAGTTGAAAAGTTTCCCTGAAATGTCAGTCAGACCTACACTGGGAAATATGAGGTTACTATAGGGACCTCAAAATACACCCCCACGATGGAATATAAGGGGAACCGCATGATTTCACTGAAGATTAAAATAAAGGATGAACGTTCCTTGCAGGCTTTAGCGTTTGTGCCGGCGATAGGCCAGATCCTGAGTTGTGGCTGATCCTGCTCGATCCTACTCGATCCTGCTCAGAAAGGAGTGTGTACAATGTTGGCTCTATGCCACCTTTTGCAGGAATCCAGTCCAGCCTTTTGGCCATTTTAAACAACACAGGTTTGATTAGGACCCCAAGGAGCATTCCAGCAGTCGGGACATCCTGGCTATGCCCTCTTTCCCTCCAAACCGTACTTCCTGCAGCTGCAGGGACCGGGTGTTTTAAGATCTTCTGATGCCTGAGCTAAGAGTTTCACAGAGAACACAAGTCCACACCTCAAAGAGTTTATACCAGAAGCTTCAGTCACTGCAGAGGAAGACACTGCATTTGCTTAAATACGTAAGCTATGCTGAACACATTACATCTGGGCTCAGCATGGCGCTTGAACCTGCTGCTTGCTTCCGAGTGTAATTCAAGGTAGCGGCTTTAATCTATAAAACCCTACATGGTCCCTCTTGGCTGTCTCAGAGACCGATCTGTAAAGCTGAGATCAGCACTCATCTGACTATTGAGATCAACTAAGGAGTTAACAGCTCAGAATCTCAACTCTGGCAACAGGGTATTTTTGATGAATGGAACAAAATCCCTTTGCGAGTCTGTCAAACTCACTGGCGACTGACCTTCAGTTTACTCAGGTTTGGTCCTTCACATCCATGCACACCACAGACTGTGTGTATCTAGAGGAGAGGAACCACTGCTTGGGCAGTTGGGTGGTATGTGGGGGGTTGAGTTCTCTTTTTCTTGTGGTTACTACAAATGAGTTTGTGGATTGCCTGTTGTCAATATGCTATATATTTTATATTTAAATTGTTTTTAAAGCATACCAGCCCCCCAATGTCCTGAACAGTGGGCACATGCTTTTATGAATACTCATTAATACATCCATGTTACTATTGGGTAATTTGAAGTGCCTTTTCTTTTCTTTTTCAGACCAGTTGAATGCTTGTTTATCTAATTATACATAGTGCTTGGAGAACTGCTCCAAGAAGGAGCAGTGCTAACAACTCAGACTCAAAACAAACATGTGAGGTAGGTAAATATTATTCTCTGTTTCACAGATGAGGAATGGAGGTAAAGTGACTTGATCAAGTCAACAGAATCACCACATCAGGGTAGGGCACTGGACTGAAAGTCAGGAGATCTGGGTTTTTACACGCAGCTTACCCAACGACCTGCGGGTATGAGAGTGGGCAGTCACTTCACCTTTGTGCCCCTGTTTCCTCTCCCACTCTTTGGTCTATTTTCTCTATTTTGGAATACACTTTTCAGGGCAGGAATTCTCTTATTCTACACGCTTGTGCAATGCCTAGCACAACAGGACCCTGGGGCCTCTGGGCACCACTGTAATACTTTTATACACCGCCAGCCACTGGGATTGGAATTGAAATGTTCCTGGCACTAGATCACATCTCATCTAGCCTTTAGAATATTATCAAAATGCTAGTAGTAAAATTATTGAATATACCACTTATTCCTCAAATGAGAGACAGGAGCGTTGCAAATTATAGGAGCAAACATATGTAATACATTGCATTTTAACAATCTACTTGTCCTCTATCATTTTAATAATGACTTAAGAAGATAGTTGACGGATCAGAACCAAACAGACATTCTCCTCGCATCTGTATTCAATTGTAAACAGCTGTGACAATACTTTTATTACTATATTCTTGATTATTTCTTTCCCTTCATGCTGTTTTGTACTTGGGATATCTGATGACTGCAGGTGGATTTAGCTATTCTATACCAGTAGTTCCTATCATAACATAGCGGTTATACTGCTAGGATTTTAGATCATGCCTAAAAGAGGAGCTTTGGGGGGGAGGGGTGGAAACCTGTTCTGGAAATAGTATCACAGCAGTGTTGACCATAAGCATTCCCAGAATTATTCTGCTGGTTATTTAATTAGCTCAGCCAAAGGTTGCAGAGTGCACAGAAAGCTATCAGGGGAGCTGGAGTAATATTTGGAGGTCATTTCTTTTACTGCTTTATCATTAAAGTTTTATGTACTCTTGCAATTGATAGAAGCAATATATAACATTTCTGAAAATACAGAAGGAAAAACCAAAAAAGTAATATACATGAAATAAACCCTTCATCTCTAATTCTGCTAGCACTGTACATGTTCTACAATAGCATCATTTAACGGTATCCTAGGTCTGGTGTACAGACTACATCTCAATGAATCATGACCAAGTACTTAGACCTAGATATATTTCCTCTATTTATCTCAGTTGGAAAATCTAAATAGAGCTGTTTGAAAGAAAGTGAATATATCACTGTTTAATGGATAAAAGGCACATTCTTTGTACTTCAAGAATCTGTCTGACATGCATCTGGCCATCAAGATAAATGGCTGAGGTCGAGCAAGCAAATGTGTGTGTGTCTGGAAGCGTGTTGCAGCCAACTTTAACCTGAAATCTCTGCACCCTTGAACATCCACCAGCACATGTAGCTTGTCCTGGCACTTGGTCTCTGCCATAGCAAGAAAATATATAAGCTACTGTATTTTGATAGGAGATTATGACATGAGACAGGCACTATACCAACTATTCAGATATATTGCTGCTAATATAGGGTCTGATCCATGGACATGAGAGGGAATTAGATCAGATCCATACATGGCTTGCTTGGGGGAACAACTGCAGTAAAGAGAATAGAAGATATGCAATATCTTGTCCAACAGAACTACTTCATTTTGAATGTGGCCTACTGCAATAGCTTTTGGAGATATTACCATACCATTCTGCTCTGTGGTATTTAGATACTTATGATAAAAAAAAAAAAAAGGTACTCAAGAGCAAAGAACATGTATAAGGTAGTTAATAAGATGCATCAGAACACAACGGAGTGAACATAAAGAATTCACTTTTTGTTACAGCTGTTGCATTAGCTGCAGAAAAAAAGAATAGTCTGTGGTTAGGGTGCTAGCCTAAGATATGGGGCATCTGTAGTCAATTTCCCACTCTGCCACAGGTTTCCCATGTGACCTTGGGGAAGTCACTTAAACCCAGCTCCATTTACCTTTGTGGTTAAGCTCCTTACCTCCACTGAAATCAACTTTGTGGATCTGAGCCACAGTCTCTCAGCCTCCCTTCCCTACCTGTAAAAGGAGGATAATATCACTTTCCCTACCTTATAGGGGTTTTGTGAAGATAACTACATTGAAGAATGTCAGGTGCTCAGATACTGTGGTAATCAGGGCCCAAGCATAAATTTTTCAGGCCCAGTACAAACTTGTAACATGGGCTCCCTCCCATACACATACCCATGGGGGTTGCAGCCTGGGCTGGGCCCGCCAGGGCCTCTGGGCCCTGGTAAAGTGTACCCTTTTTTCCCCCCATGTGGGGGCCATATATGTAGTTATGATAGGCAGAACACATTCCAACAATTTTGGTTTACACCAGC
This sequence comes from Emydura macquarii macquarii, assembly GCF_026122565.2. Taxonomy (NCBI): domain Eukaryota; kingdom Metazoa; phylum Chordata; order Testudines; family Chelidae; genus Emydura; species Emydura macquarii. Next base: position 7,149,034 of record NW_027130432.1, read on the forward strand.
TGAAAATATGCCACACACTGTCTTCATTAGTGTAGGTGGTCTGAAGTAAATAGGATGAAATCCAATAAGGACAAATGCAAAGTACTCCACTTAGGAAGATACAATCAGCTGTACACATACAAAATGGGAAATGACTGCCTAGAGAGCACTGTGGAAAGGGATTTGAGGGTCATAGTTGATCACAAGCTAAATATGAGTTAACAGTGTAACACTGTGTTGCAAAAGAAGCAAAGATCGTTCTGGGAAGTATTAGTAGGAATGTTGTAAGCAAGACACAGAGGTGATTATTCCACTCTACTAAGTGCTAATTAGGTCTCAGCTGGAGTATTGTGTCCAGTTCTGGGTACCACATTTCAGGAAAGACGTGGACAAATTGGAGAAAAATCCAGAGAAGAGCAATAAAAATGATTAAAGGTCTAGAAAACATGACCTATGAGGAAAGATTTAAAAAATGGGGTTTGTTTAGTCTGGAGAAGAGAAGACTAAAGGGTGACATGATAACAGTTTTCAAGTACATAAAAGGTTATTACAAGGAAGAGGGAGAAAAAGTGTTCTCATTGACCTCTAAGGATAGGACAAGAAGCAATGGACTTAAATTACAGCAAAGACAGTTTAGGTTGAACATTAGCTACTCTAACAGTTATGAAGTTTTTCCTAAGCACTGGAATAAATTGCCTAGGGAGGTTGTGGAATCTCCATCATTGGAGGTTTTTAAGAGCAGGTTAGACAAACACCTGTCAGGGATGTCTAGATAATACTTAGTCCTGCCTTGAGTCCAGCAGACTGGACTAGAATACTTCTCAAGGGTCCTTCCAGTCCTTCTATTCTATGATTCTATATGGCCTGAGTGTGAAGAGTATCAGAGACTCTTTAAAAAATATGACAATATGTTTGAGGAATAAAGAGAACTACTGTTTTGTACAGGCATTCCCCCCACATGCCAAGTGCCTGCAAAACAGATTAAAATAAATGATAGAAAATAGAAAGTTTAAAACTCAAAATGGGTACATTTATGGTAGTGATCAAAGAAGGCAAAAATAGAGAGCTAGTAGAAACAAGGGGCAGCACCACATTTTTTAAGTTTAATTTTTCTTGTGTCCTGATGCAATCTTGTAAGGTTCTGTCAGTTCACTGTATATATCTTATCTACATATACCTATACCTGCCTATACCTTATCTGAGCTGCAGGACTTGAGGTACTGTCTGCAATCACAGTTTCTTGCTAAGTTTCCTGTGACTATAACTTACCTATCCATACCCCTGATTTTAAGAACTAATATCCACTTAAAATAAAGGGATATTTACTAGTGAAGATGGTGGCGTAAGGCGGCATAAATCAGCCTCCTTATATCTATGTGTTCTTGTATATGATGCACTCATTTATCTATTTATAACCATTCAGACTTGCAAGTAAAAACTTCTGTCTTTTCTAGTTAGAGGGACTGGTTTACCTTTGATCCTAACCCTTTAATTTGTCATTTAGCCAGAATACCCTCAGTGAGAATGTTTCTGGCACTCCAAGGCTGCAGTTAACTTAATAAGGAATGTAAGCACAGTTAGATAAAATTAATTTCAAGGTCAAGCACACTGACAATGGAAAATGAATGCAAGTGGCAGGTAATAGAAGAAAATTCTTGTGCATACTGATACACTGTTGAAGGCAGATGTTACTAGATAATTTAATCTGAAATGTAACTGATGTTTTGGGTTGCCCTTGTCCATTAAAAGAATTGTAGTAGATGCAAAAAATCAAAGATTATTCAGAGAATTAAGGTATGAAAAGCATGTTAGATCACTAAACGCCAATTAGTTAAATTAAATTGTATACCATTATCTACCTGTAGCTTTATTGTTAGCCAGCATTAGCACTCAGCTCGAGCAATAATAAAATTAGAGAATAACACTTTAATTGAATTGCACTTAAAAGGATCATGCTGGCAAATGTGATTGTATCTGGCTGTAATGCACACCTTTTCCAACGACCATTAAATCCAATGAAATGAAAGTCACAGGATCTTGACAGCTTTTTGAAATAATCTGTGAGCCATGCTGTATCTAGGAGTACCAAATCAATTTACAACAGCCTCATTAGGGCTCTGCAGCTAAAGAATACTTAAAAATCAAACCAAATTACAACACATTATGGACAGCCAGCTAATCATATCGATACAACAAGGATGTATGGTGTTGCAACAATTCGTGTCCTTTGTAAGAAGTGATTGCCATGAATAATTTTAGGATTGTTATTCATAACTGTGGATCGTCTAGCCCTAATGTCAAAGCTTTTCTATCAATGCTCATAATAAATATTTCTTATGCTGTCTCTGCACTGTATTCTAGATATAATATCGGACTCTATGCACGCTTGTATGTTTATTATGTGTGAGTGTCTTCCTCTATTTTTGTGTCTTCCTCAAGTATACAGAAACAATGATGTGTGACTATGGGAACAAATTAGATATTACTGGATACCAATGTGAACATTTCTTGGCAATTGTTGTTTCCCTGAGAGTAACTACTTTGTTAGCGGATTATTTTACAGCCAATAACTCACTCTCACTCTCCCTTACCTTCTGTAGCTGTTTCCTTTTTATATGGCAGCTAATACAAAATAGTGTACCTTGATGTAATGCTTACATATAAGCAATCTGAGCTGGGTAATTTAGCAGATTAATGAGACCAGAAAATAGGCATTTAAAACCAAGCCATATCTGTGGCACTCATTTTTGATCTACTTAGTCAACATGGGACTTGGCCAGTCACCTTTTCCAATATACTCATTCCAATCACACGATAAATCATGTTTGCTCAATTTTTTCTTTTAAAAAATATTTCCCCTCAGCCTTCCCTCGATAAAATGCCCTGGGCATCAGCTGGACGACTCAGAACCAGACACCGGTTCCTTTCCTCCAAGACGTGCATTATTCTTAGTTATTTATTCTTGCTGTTGACTAACATTCCATTAGCTTCAAGCCCCTGGGAGGCTGTCATGTTTTGACTGCCAGGTCCCAACAAAACATCAAACTAGGTAGAAGGTTGAAGACCTGTTACATGACGCCCTTCCCTTTCTCCCCGAAGCGCTGATTAGCATGGGTCACTAATAGCCCAAAGAGGACAGTTTGAAATGCAGTTGTGAAACAGCATAAAATAAGACACCCCTATGTTAAATACAATTTATTATATAGTGGTTTAACTATCTGAAACAATATGGCTTTAATAAATACAGTCTAGTTCCTCGCTTTTCCTGCTGCATGAGGAACAGAATGAGATTCGGGACAACATATGGATTTCTATGCAGTATGGAATATTTAAAAGATTTTTTTTAAAATGCTTGCTGTACATATACAGAGTGGCTGTCACATGAGAAACACATTGCTGGACTTTGAGACAATACAGAGCCCAGAATCTTTTGAGAAAGGGTGAGAAGAGTACATGGAAAGGTTGCAGGCCTGATTCTTCTATTTACACTGGTTTCACACTATTTGAACTTACTATTTACTTCATTATTTGTTTTGTGGTAGCGCCTAGTCATAGACCAGGACCCCATTGTGCTAGGCACTGTACAGACACAGAACAAAGAGATGGATCCCTGCCCCAAAGAGCTTACAGTCTAAGTATTTTGATGTCAGTAATCACTCCCAATTTACTCCATTGTAAGTAGAAGGAAAATGTGGCTCACAGGATATAGTCCAAGTAATTAATGCCCTTTGCTTATTATGTATGTATGTTAATATACTGATAGAATACAGCATATCTATGCAAAGGAGTTATTTCCTTTTTAAAGAATCACTACCCTTTTTTCCCGATTTTACAAGCCAAGATGTAATTGTAAGATCCTGGGACAGATTCACCATGACGTTCCTCCAGTGTTGTGCTTGTTTAACGCCATTTATTTAAGGGAGGTTACACAAAAATAAACTGCAGCAATGCAGTGGTGAATGAGACCCAAAATGTTTGCCTGGCAGCTGGCTAGCTATGGAAGTCGCATCCTCGATCCTGCAGACACTTGTGACCAAGCATAGTGTTAACAACCATAACTAATCTCATTGATTTAGACTTTAGTGGGATGACTCCTTGTGAACACTCTGGTCAGCTGCAAGGGCTTGTATAGCCTTCATCACTGTAGCAAATTTAGGGCCTTGTTCTTTTCTTACTTACAGCAGTGTAAATCAAGTCTAACCATTGACTTCAGTGGAGTTACGCTGGGATTCAAGAGACCAGAATCAAGGTCTAGGGACTTTTTCGTGGATTTCAGTGGGTTTTGGATCAGTCCCTGAGCACATGCCAGATATAGGGTCTGATTCTCCCCTGCATTGCATCTTGCGTAATCCTTTACACCCACACAAAGCGGATGTGAAATACTCTCACTGGCACAAGTGAAGAGAGAATAAAACCTGACATCATCAGAATTCTCATTGTGCACAGGCATAAACTAATAGGCTAAGTGCAAGGCAGCAACACGGGGGAAAAATCAGCCGAGAGCTTCTACATGCTGAAATAAACTGTGTATGGAGTGAACCTCACCTTGTCAGTGTGCGAATCCAGAGAGGAAAAAACATTGTTCCCACAAGAGTAAGAACTATCTAGCAGTGGTTCTCAGCCAGGGGTGCATGTACTCCTGGAGGGGAATGCAGATGACTTCCAGGGGGGTACCTCAGTTTATGCACATATTTGCCTAATTTTACAACAGGCTACATGAAAAGCACTAACGAAGTCAATACAGACTAAAATTTCATATGGACAGTGACCTGTTTATACTGCTCTATATACTATACACTGAAATGCAAGTACGATATTTACATTTCAGTCGATTTATTTTATAATTATATGGTAAAAATGAGAAAGGAGGATATTTTTCAGCAATGGTGCACTTGTGACACTTTTGTATTTTTATGTCTGATTTTGTAAGCAAGTACTTTTCAAGTGAGGGGAAACTTGGGGTACGCAAGACAAATCAGACTCCTGAAAGGGGTACAGTCGTCTGGAAAGGTCGAGTCACTGCTCTGCAATACCCAAATAGATGATCTATATCTCACATATTTCTTTTAGGAGAACTCCAGGTTTCTTCCTAAGTGACTGTCTCCGAGGACATGTCTACACGGAGTTTTAAAAAACCCCATCATACCATGTCTCAGAACCCGGGTCAGCAGACTCAGGCTTGCAGGGCTAAAAATAGCAGTGCAGCTTTCTGGACTCTGCTGGAGCCCGAGCTCTGAGACCCTCCCCCATTTCAGGGTTTCAGAGCCTGAACGTCATTACTGCTATTTCATAGTCCCACAGCCCAAGCCCCATGAACTTGAGTCAGCTGATCCTGGCCAGTGGTGGCTGTACTGCCGGTCATTATGCCCTTAGCCTACATCTACATGAGAGCTAGTGGTGTGATTCCCCAGCTCACATACACACATTCATTCCAGCTCGTTAGCCTAGCGCATGTATAAATGACAGCGGTGTGTGTAGTGGCAGCAGAGGCACAGCTGAACCGTGCCAAGTGGGAACTGGCCTGAGATGGGTATGTACATGACGCAGCTTAGCCATGCCTCTGCTGCCACCACCCGTGCGGCCTGGCTACATTACCATTGTGCTAATTTGGGAAGATCTAGAATGAGATCTTCTACATGACCAGGGGAAATCATAGTCCTAGCTAGCGTACACATAGCCTAGGGGATGTTGCATTGTGGGTATGTCTCTTTAGAAACATCCATCTCTTTTGTTCCGCTCTAAGGAAGGATGCTGTCATTATTATTAACCAGAAATCACTGGGAAAAAATTGTTTGCACCTTTTGGGGACTGGAAAAGCATTTGGGAACCCTCCCCAAGAAATCATGACTGTTAACTGTCCATCTCCTCCTTGCTATTTGAGCATTCATTGCATAATCCTGTAGTTAATTAAAACCAAAAGCCATTTGTGGCTCCCCTTTAGGCAATGAAAAGTAATTAATGTGCATGTGCAGTAACTTGCCTTTTACCAAGAAGTTTCATAGGGTTACTTGTGTTTTGAGCCAAAATACACATGTACACATTAGACTGCAATCACTCAGTAAGAGCAGCAAGCAGCTACTAAGTAACTAATACATGTTTTGAATATATTCTGTCAATATTCCAGTCCCTGCACTACATAAAGAATAATGAATACGTTATAGTCTTAAGGAAAGTTTAATACAGAAATAAATACAGCAGGAAATTTTCTGCCAGATGATCATTTCAGGTCACCAGATTCTGTCCTCAGATAAGCATGCATCTTCTCCCATTGAAGTTAATGGAAAAACTGCCACTGATTTCAATGAAAACAGCTTCAGACCTTTTGAGTTCAGCAAGCGGCATAGGAGTAGCTGAGAAAGAATTGGCCTATAAAGAATGTATAGCCACATGAGCTGTTTTTCTCTATACAAGGAAAAAAAAGGCCTTAGCTATACTTGGGAGTCAGCCATTTTCTATATAGGCCTTGTGTGTGATTGGGATTAGCCTGGATTCAGCAATCAGTGGCCAGCAACCGATGTAGTACCTTGAAACTAGGTTGATGTAAATCATAGTTTTTCACGTCTACACTTAGGATTTGCACTAGCACAGCTTCAGGATACTGTAGATCACTGAATCGAGGCTAATCCCAAGCACAGACCAGGCCTATATAGAAAATGGCTGAATCTCAACTATACCCAAAGCCTTAGTTCTCACTTGAAGAGCAAAACAGCTCATGCAGATATAAAATTTATATAAATATGCTATGGGCCCAGTCTCCAAAGCAGTCAGTATTTGCCAACCCCAAATACTCAAAGACAGGAGTCAGACCCTTAAAATTCAGGAGTCTTAAAACATGCATTTTGATTTTACTTTGCATGATTTTTTAAGCACTCAGGTCACATTTTGAAGGTTGTGTTTGCAGCCATGAGGTCTAGAAATCTAATTTCCTTTTCAATGAAAGCTGAGATTCTCCCACAATCACATGATTCTATGAGCTGGGGCTTTAAGGACACCAAGTATCATAAGACACAATAAAAATGTCAGGAGTTGGCAACACTGAAAAATAATATACTTGCAATACAGTCTAGAGCAGTGGTTCCCAACCTTTTTGGCTCCAGGGCCACAGATATCATTGTTACAACCCCGAAGGGCCAGCAGCCCTCCCCCCCCATCTCTCCACTGCAGCCAGGCAGAAGGAATCAAGCGAGGAGGCTGCATCCCTCCTCACTGATCCCCTGGCTGCAGCAGGGCAACCGCACACATCCTGTAGCCCCGTGCGCTCTACCTGGGTCCCTAGGCAGTGGCTCCCTTCTGCAGCCAGAGGGATGGGAGATCAGTGCTCCCCTCTTTCTGGCTCCAGCAGGGACCCCAGCGCCTATGGACCCAGGCGGAGCGCTTTGCCGTGCTCCCTGCTACATGTGCATTCCTTATAACTGATTTCTTTCCTAGGGTTTGTTTAGGCTAGAAAAATTTACAGTGCTAAGTGTCGTAACCTCCTAGTGGACTTTTATAATATACTGCAATCATGCAGTGAACTGCTCCAAATTGTTTACAAGAATGCAGTAAACCATACTAAAGAAAACCACAGTATTTCAGGGATAAATACCATTTCAGCCTGAACCGTTTCAGTGCCAATGTGGATACAGACTAGGTGAAATGGTTCAATTAGTCCTGCTACTACTGTCCCACAGTTAACCAGCAGCTTTGTATGATTTCCCAGAAAACACTGCTTCTGGAAACTGAGTCATGACTTGTAGAATAGGTACCCAGAGGGCATTGTAGCCGAATTGGTTTAGGACAGTAGTTAAATTAGTCAGGAGAAGGGAGTTCTCTCACCACACAGCCAAGGAGGAGAGGGAGCCATGAGAAGAGCTGCTTATTTAAGCCAGGGAAAGGGGGAGCCATCCCTGAGCAACTCTTGTTTCGCTATTTTAACCCCTTGCAGCAGACATGACATAGTTCTTAAACCAATTCTGCATGGCTAATACAGAAGGGCCCAACCATGTGCACGAACTGGTTCAACCCAACTGGTTCAGTTACTACAGCTGATGTACACAAGGCCTGGGTGTCACCTCAGTGGGTCTCTCTGCTTTAATATGAACTTCTCTACCAACGTCAACATAATTTTCATGAACTCTGGGCTTTTCAGGGAAGGGGAAGGAACCACCCTCTCTCCTCCCCTTGCTTCCCAGCCATGCTCTTTGCAAGAGTTAAAGTTCACTGTGTCTTTTTCCATCTCTCTTTAACTGTGTTTTTTCTCCCCATGCTTCAGCCAGTAGCTGCAGCTCATTTTCACCACTTACTTCTCTAGTGTGGCTGATTTCAAAGGTGCTGACATTCTTTAATTCATACTAGAGGAAGTTTTAGGTTTATCGAGAGTCACTGAGATTGGTGTCAATTGTAACTGTAGCCTTTCTGTCTCTTTCGATTCTTTACTAGAGGTAATCAAAGCTTTTCAACCAAAAAGTTTTCCTGCCAAAAACTAACATTTTTACATTTTTGACAGGAAATTTCTAAACAAAAGGAAAATTTGAAAACCAAAATAATTTCAAAATTGTTCTTCCTGATTCCTCCTCCTTTCCTTTTTTGCCACTGAATGCAATAGAATAAATGACATTTCCCCCCTTCCTCCTCTTCTTTTCCACTCTATCTTTTCAAAACTTTCACCACTTTGCAAAAGTTCCAGATTGGGAAAGTGAAATATTGTTCTGTTGGTAAGTCTGTGAAATGTGAACATCAAAATTCTGAATTCTGTCCACAATAAGGTTCCTTTTTTCAATCTTCTCCATGGAGTATCCATTACATGACATGGCTATTCAACATCCCTCGGAAGGTGTCTTTTATATAATGCTAGCAAGAGATTTCCAAGGATCAAATTATGACTCGTGCGTGAATCCAAATCACATTAAGGGCCTAATCCTGCATCTACCAAAATCAATGACAGTCTGACCATTCAATGACGCCAGGAGCAGATCTCTCATTCGTTAAGCAGTGACTCCTGTTCTAGTGGCTATTTATTTGTTATGTAACTATAGTCTGGGTTAGACTGATAAATGACCACTAACTACACCACTTCCTTTCAAAGGGGAAGGAACCAGATTGGACCAATTATTGACTTCAGAGTCTGGAGTGTTGCTAAACTTACCTTTACAAATTATATGGAGATGCCTGACAGTTATAATATTGGTATACAAAAGCAATTATCACTATGATATAGATATAATGGTTCAGGAAGCATTCAAGTAAATTATAGTATATATTCTGGAATTATGAAGGAACCACATGTAAAATTGGAGAGTACAAATATCAATCAATTTACTTGCAGAAAGCAAGTGGGGTGGGTATGTAGGTGTCAAAATGAGATAATAAAAACCAGTCAGGAATGTAGATAGCCAGTATTTCATTTCATTTCCACCACAGAAAGTGGGCCTGAAGACTTCGGACTGGTGACAGAGCAAATATACATTCAGCAGGTTTAAATGATGGGGTCTCTTTAAGAGGAGGTAAGAAGTGGAGAAATTGCTGGCTATGGATGTCAGAAGACCTGCTTAAAACACAGAGAAGTAAGTGGCCTGAAATAACTAGATCATCTATACTTTAATTAGTCAATAAAAATCTAGATCCAGAGTGTGTCTACCTGTCTGGGTAGCCGATGAAATGCACTGAGTGAGGCTGAAGGAATCCAATAAAGCCACAAAATTACTGGTGAGAGGGGCATAACTCACAGAGACATGAATGCTGAAGTCAATGAGTATGAGAAGCCTCCAGGGACTCAAATAGGCTGTAAAGAGGAGATTAGTAAAGTCAGTAAAAGGGGGGGGGGAGGGGGGAGAGGGGGAGGAAGGGAATGTGATCTGTAGAGAACAGCAAAGCACTACTGCTGTGAAAGTGCAAAGGATAGTCACAGAGTGAGTGTCTGAATGAAGGGCAATAACCATGATCCCCATAAGATCTCCAGGGAGAAAAGTAGTTATAGTTGGGTGGCATTTAAGATAAAGTGATATGAGAGGAAAAAGCTGATAGCTCCAGCTCACTGGTAATCTTTCACTCATGATTTGGATCACAGTCAACATAGGCTGATTGTAACATAGCCCCTTTCTCGGCTCTGATTCAGATTCTTTCCACTGTTCAGTTAGTGAGACGGAAGCTGATAGCATCAGTGGCCAATGTGAAGTTCAGGGATCACAGTGCTCGCAAGAGCTCTGCTTTCTTCCATGTCTGGTTCCAACTAGCTGAGCATGACAATAGCAAGAACTTCATAGCAACCTGTCCAGATTCTTTCCAGGAGCTCAGCCCTTAAAAGAACAGCTCCCTATACCACAACCAAATTCCACTTCCATTCCTCGGGCAAATAGCCTGATTGAAGATTGCCTGGATAGCAGGGTAGGTCCCAGAAATTCGAATAGAACATTTTAAAACACAGAGGAGTTTTGCACTTTCTGCTGAAGATCCATAGAGTTCAAGAGTGAATTGGGAAAACAGTTGATGGGCCCATTTTATGTTGCTGCAGCAGAGACACTGATTGAGAAGACCCACATGGAGAAGCATGAAATCCAAGGTTCTGATCCTGAAAGACGCTCTGCGAAGGTACAGGGGTTCTCCCACATGGAGCTGCTTGCTGGATCAGGCTCTACCACAGCAAAAGCAGCTGCAAAGCTGAACAGTTCAAGAGGAAGGTAAATGAATGGCTCCAGTGAGTCAGTGACAGAAGACCCAAAGAAAACGTGGATTCATAAAAACAGACAATTCAGTAAAGACCAAATGCAATTTTAAATTAGCTCAGCTGCAACAACCCCCTGTTAACAACGGGATCCTGGGAGCCTTTTTCAGTGAACTATTACTGACTATTCAAGTATGAACAATGCTGTATTTTCTAAATACTTACTTGAAGACAGAGAGACAGTTGGGTGAGGGAATATCTTTTAATAGACCCTCTTCAGTTGGTGCAAGATAAGACTTCCATTGACATGAAGCTTGTCTCTTTCACCAACAGAAGTGGGTCCAATAGAAGATATTCCCTCACCCAACTTGTCTCTCATATATCTCGGGACCAACATGGCTACAAGGACACTAGTTACACATAGACAGAGCTCTCTTTTACAGAACGCTCCTGTTATATCACACCTATTTTCTGAGGCACTGTAAACTTTATGAACAAGCTCCCACCACTAACATTTTATTCTCTTGAAAATACATGAAGAGCTTAAATAGTTCTGATCAACTCTGACAACATGAATTTGTGTGGTCATTAACCAATACTTTTTATCTAATGTAAAGCCCTAGGTTCAATAATGATCCCATATCACTTTTTACAAGGGAAAGGGGGTAAAAACCAGTAATCTGTCCAAATTAAGATGTGGGGTCTTGCACTCAGCAGTAGAGACATTTAGGAGGGTGAACGTGCAAAAGTGGCTTAAAGTTCACCACTGCATTCTCCTGATACTACTACAGCTCTGTGCAGGGCCATTCCCCCTGCATAGCATTCGAGCAACCTGAAGCATGCAAGCAGCAACGGGTCTCTCGGGGATGAAAATGCAGCTGCGCCCTGGTGTAGGCACGTCACAGCCAAGTCCCATTTTCCCTGCTTTGCCAACAGCAAGGATGGGGAGTAGCATAACCAGCTGTACATGTTAGGAGAATCACATGCATCCTGCCTGGGCTGGTTCCACCAGCTTTAGGGCCAGATTCTGCCTGTAGCATAGCACAAAGTATCTGCATCCGATTTTATTTTTTTAAGTGAAAATATAGATTCTACAGAATCTGAATGTGTCACAAAAATACAAACAGGCTGGATCTAACAATCAGACCTGTCAAATATTCCACATCCCACACAATTGGTTGCTGAGAGACAAAGTGAGAGGACCTCCCACACCATAGTTGGTAGACTATGAGCCAGGGGACCATGAGTTCTAGACTTGCCCACTTCCAAAGACCGCTGCTAATACTTTTGTAGCTCTTAATTTTAGCTTTATACCCAGACCTAGGAATAAAGCTCAAGTCCCTAATATGACAGACTCAAGTGTCAACCCGTTAGCTATATTGCCTTTCAGAATAAATATACTCCAGAAATCCTGATACCCAATTCAATGGTTGTCTCAAAGTTATGTAGCCTGCTGGACAGGGGTCTGTTGCATCCCCTCTAGGGGGCTGGTTGTCAGGGTATGACAGCTTACTTCTAATACCAGTTACTCCTTTAGTTCAAGTGGTAGAATTTGTGCTATGGATCTGAAAGTCCAGGATTCAAACCCTGCTGATGGTGATCTATGTAGGAAAAAACTGTACATGATCAGGTAGTTATGCAAGCTAATCCATTAAATAATTTGCATAAAATATCACAAGTAACAGTACAAAACTTGGCAGCTTTAGACCATGCTGTAGCAAACCTTTTAGACAAATAGCGATTTACTTATTAGATTTAAAGGGCCAAAACCACAAAATTATATACTAGAGCACCGATCTACTTACTTGCAAACAGTTAAAAGCACCCCCTCAGCATTCAGTTCCTTCAACATAAATTTAGTCTCAGGAGGTTAGTTTTGTGTGTCAGTAGAATCCAATGCATTGGATGAGTTAATGGAAGTTGATTGAAATTTAATGTTCCTGTAAATTTTGCCCAAAGATAGTCAAAATCTGGGAATTTTGGAAGGTCTAGATTGGAATCCCCTTTGGTCTTCTCTAGTTCTGCCAATTTAAAGCTGAACATTTGTTTCCTAAGAATTAATGGGAATAACTCCATCCAGAACTCCCTGAAACTGCTCTCTCAAGTAGACCATCATTCCCCTCCTTCTCACTGAAAAACTTCATCTGGGTGGGAAGGAAGGGTGCCCAGTTCACAACTTTATGTCCCTTCAGCAGCGACCCTCTCTACCCCTTCAGCAGCCCTGTTGCAGTTACAAGTGGAAATTTGAGGAAAGCATCATTTGGCATGCTGATTAACCACTTGAGAAGTCCCATGTTTAAGGGACAGTAAGTATGTTAGGAATTTATAACTCAGATAATATACTCAAATCAAGCATGATTCAAGATTTAGTGCTAGCAGCTTCATAATTTTTCCTTTATTTCTTAAAGCACAAATCAAGTTTTCCCTACAGGACATCTTTATCCATGTCTGCTACCTGCAACTATCTTACCAGCAGATTTCAGGCCAGATTTTCTGCTGCACCCAGAACTCTAGTTGCCTCCATAGGGTTTTTTAAAAAGCAAACGCACATTAAATGGAAGTGTGACAAATTTGCATGCTAAGGGCCTGACCTGCCACCAGTGAAGTCTAAAGGATTTGTGTCTCTGACTTGGATGGCTGAAGGATTTGGTCCCTATGTGGCCTCACTATTAATACAATATCTTAGTCTGAATCTTGAAGTCTTCTTTGTTTGTACTCAAGCAAAATTTTCATTGACATTCATACAGATGATCGATGTAATTAAGAAATTCAGGATTTAGTCTTTATTTTTATACAATTACTGTACTCCGCCACCCTGTCACCATCATTTTTCCTTTTCCAACATGCACCTGACTACAAGACATGAAACTCCTCATCTGCTAAGAAGAGTCTAACAGAATGTACTGTGTGTATTTGCTTGATGCATAATGATTTTGAAATGTAGATTCTTTATTCAGTGATGGAACATTATCACTGGCACATGGTGTGAACTTCTCTTATCTTTACAAAGCTAATTTATTACAGAGAGATTTTAAAAAGGCCTTTGAGTGTTTAGATTATTTTTTGGCTTTCTATATAAAGGGGCAGATTTTTGGAAGGTGTAAATCAACATCGCTCCATTGTTTTTAAAATTAGCATAGTGTGCAAAATCCAAGCATATGTGAGGTTTAGATGGCTTATGCAACTAACAGGCACAGACTTCACATCTTGATATTCATGGCTTGGTCGACACTCGCTTGTTATACGGGTATAACTGTCATTTATGGGTGTGATTTTTTTATTCTGATAGTTATACTGATACAACCTCTTCCCTTATGGGACTAAGTTATATTGGTCTAAGAACCTTTATAGTAGCATAACTGTGTCCACCAACTATGCAGGTATAGTTAAAATGGTATAACTTTTGTGGTTAGACAATCCCTAAGGTTATGTCTACATTATGAGCTAGGGCTGTGATTCCCCTGGCCATGAACACACATATTCACGCTAACTCGACGAGAGCTAACACGAGTATAACATAGCAGTGTAGCTGCAGTAGCATCGATTGCGGCAGTGGAGGCACAACGGAACCATGTCAAGTTCATACTCACCACTTTCAGGTGTGTCTGTACTCTGCCCGACGCAGCCACGCCTCCATTTCTGCTACCTGTGCTACAAAGGCTTCCATGCTATTTATATTTGCACTAGCTTGATGAGAGCTAGCACAAGTATGTGTAGACAAGCAGGGGAAATCACATCCCTAGCTGTAGTGTAGGCATAGCCTAAGGGTCTAGAAAAATCAAGTAAGTGCCCTATTCTTTGGCCTTGCTACTGCCATGTTAGTATCACAGTACTCTTTCAACTGGGTATTAAATGGTTCAATGCCACTAAGAGAGTCCAACTGTGATCCCTCCTTGAAGCTGAAGGAATAAGGCCCACTGCTCAATAGCAACATAGATGCTATAGTAGTACCAAACATCAAACTAATTTGCAGATTAGAGGACACTAGAGTTTACTTTTCCAAATATAGGAACCAGTAGGGTTATAGGAGCAAGTACATTATTGTTCCCAACATTGTCCCTAATAGATAATAGTGCCATAACTGAAGTTAAAACTTCCAAAATTGAGGGCAATTTTATTGAAATCAGAGATGGGCAAACCACTTCGGAGAAAATCAGAACACCAACAAACCTTTCTCCATTTTTAGAAACGAGCTGAATCCAATTTTTGTAGTGTGGTGCTGAAATATAATTGATCAGTAGACTCTGTACTTCTATAGAGTCTCCACTAGGGAATTTCAGAGCACTCTGCAAACATTCATGAATTACACCTTACATCTGCCCTGCTAGGTAGGCAAATATTGTCATCACACTTTTTAAAAAAAGAGAGAGACGGAAGGAGAAATGGAAGTATGGTGAAATTAGGTGACTTGTCTAAAGTATCATAAAACATTTGTGCAAAACTCTGGAAAAAAAAGAACCCAAATCTCTTGAAACAGGCTGATGATTTAGCCACAGGGTCATCCTTCTCTCTTGTAGTACTAGGCTGCAGTTCTTTTCCAGTTGGGGTCATAGGTGCGTGTGTCAAAATACCAGGAGAAAATGTGTTTGAACTCAAACTGAATTTTTTGGTTTGTCTTGCCTCACTGAAACACGAAAAAGGTTTTTGTTCAGATTGAACAAAATCGACATTTTCAAAACAAAATGTTGATATAAAAAAAGTCAAAACTGGTTGTATGGTCAAACTATTCAACCTGCATTCACAAATACTTTTAGTTGCCCGAAAACTGCATTTTTTGGCAAAGTCCCTAATTGCCCAAAACATTTCATCCAGCTCTATTCAGAAGCTAGATTTTGTTTTCTTTTTGTCTACTACAAAATGATGATTTTTTGGATGACTTGGGTTGGCAACACTGCCATGATGGGATAAAAAGGAGCAAGGTGTCTCTCCTACTCATACCCTTGTGCAAGGGCTGGGCACAGCTGTTGTCCCTGAGCTCCTGTCCCTACTCCACACTAGCCAGCAGAGCAGACCTTCCATAAGATGGGGAGGCATGCAGGAAGCAGCCAGGCTCCCTGCTTTCTTGTTGGCATTGCTAAATGATGGTATTTCATTTATAAACATTTTCAATAGCCTTATTTTTGTTACATAGACCAGCGATGAACCTAGCAATGTAAAATTGTGTACACAGACTGATCAACTGCCTTCTGCAAACTGAATGCCCCATATTTTCCTTTACACTAGTGAAATTCACCTCCGTGCAGAGAACCACCACCCACCATATTTATGCACGGAAATCCTTTTAGCCTTGATCCAGCAAGTTGCTCAGGTGGATAGGCACCTACACATAAAGAACGAGGCAGTCTGCATGACTGGAGCCTACTCCTTAAATTAAGGAATAAGTAGCATATAGGCCAAGTTCTGACCCTCTGCAAAGGGTGAATTTCACCAAATATAATCAACATGTGATCAGTACAGCCAACTCCATGCATTCAAATATCATGAGTCAAGGCACAGAATAAATCAGGATTAGCTTAAAAATGACAGCGGAGATTCACTTCATCACTGGGCCCCAGGAGCTGGGGTTTTCTAGAAAGTACTAAATTCTGCAAGACTGGTGATAAAACAATGAGAATTGGCAACTCTGTATTAGATACAGATTTCCAGCAATACATTAAGAAGGATGAGTTCTAATCAAACTTATTACCTTATGAAACTACACCCCCTGAAAATTAAAAGTTGTTCCCTACAACATACCTGGCACTTACCTGCATCCATGGTTACTGTTTGTTTACTAGTGTATTTGTATCATTGCGTATACAAAGTCCATAAGCAGCCTAGTGCAAACCTTTGGGAAAACAGAGCACTATGATAGAACTGCTAGCTAATTGTCTGTTGGATACTTTTAGACAACTGTTTCAATCATGGATGTTAAATACGGCTTCAAAGCATAATGATATCCAACTGTGAGATAGCTGAGTCAGGTGCATTTGGTGAAGTGCAGAGTACCAAATGCCAACACTAATTACAGCACAGTTGCACTAAGATTAGTGTTGTATCTGACATATTTAAAGAAGCCACCATGTCTAAATGAGTTTGATGAAGCAAGATAAGTTACAGTCAAAAGGACATTATGTCGAGTTCAAATTGAAATAAGCAAGCATAGAGGCTGAGGGTTAAGGGGTGATTTGGAGTATTTGCATCTCCATTTTTAAGGATCAGCAATGAGATCACCTGGAGTTCTGATTAAACAGCTGAAAAGTTTCATCACTCACAGGTGTTTTATTGCCATCTGTCAACAGTTGATTGTTTTCTGCTTGTTTACCCAACCTACTGCTGAGAGGGAGTAACTCCCTGCTATCTCTGTGAGATGTCCAATCTGTTCAAACAGTTCCTAATGCACCTTACTATGAGATCCACAGGCCTTGGGAAAATTGGAATCCAGATTAATATCTCAACTTCATAGTTGGCCCAAACTACAGCTCTGTTGGCGGGCCCCTGAAATGAGAGGCTCTTAATTACAATATTGTCATCCAGAGCCAAATATTCAAAGGGTGGAGCAGCGGTTTTACCTGCCAAATGCATCCACACCCGGTGACAGAACACACGTGACACTGTCCTCAGCTGACTCATGAAGTAATCAAGGTCCTTTTGTGACCTGAGAGGAAGCCCAGCCTGTAGGGCCTGCCTTAGGTGTCAAGCCTGGGCACAGGTCCTTGAAGGGTGGAGCTGGAGCTTTGCCTCATGAGGGTGAAGCTATGAGAAGTTAAGGCTCCCAGCAAGATGAGGAAATGATTCTGGGAAGGGGTGGTGCAGAGAAGAGGACTGTAGTTGCAATGCTTTCTCCTCCAGCCCCTGATGCAAGGCTTGGCCTCCCAACCTCCTCAAGGAAACAGGCATGGGAGGAGGGCTGCAGGCCAAGCAGATGACTCATGCAAGGACTTTCTACTTTGATGTTCCTTTTCCCTGAACATACGTCTTAGAGCTCTACCTGCCAGCACTTTAGGCCCACATACGGCTGCAGCAGGATCGGGGGAAAACCAAGTGCTCTTTACTTATCACTGCCATTACCCCACCTCTTGACATGCACTATGGACTAGCTTTTGACAAAGCGCTCAATGTAGACAATGTAACTGTGACCCTTCCGTGCCTAGGGCAGCCACCTGAAAATGCCAAGGTCAGGGCAGGCTGTAAAAGGAGAGCAGATTCTCCCAGCACTGGTGGGTGGCACTGAAGCCAGACTTCCCAACCAGCCACAAACTGCGCTTCTGATTCCCCCAAGAAGCCAGTATACCAATACACACAGCCCCCTTTACTGCATTCCCGTCACTGGCTCCCAATCAGCCACTAGGTCCAGTAAAGAGACCAGTTATTTAAACTCTATGCTCTTTACTAAAAAGGTTCCCTCTGATCCCAAAGGGTCAGCCACAGTACCAGATCAATATAAGTTTGGATCTTACCCAAAATACCACGCTGCCAGCCAATCCTTTAGTAACTAAAACTAAAGGTTTATTATAAAAAAAAAAAAAAAAAGAAAAAGAAACAAACCATAAGAGAAATGTTAAAGGCTTAAAGTAATCAGATACATACAAATGATTAAAAGTCCATATACATCAGGTTTCTAGAAGAATTGTGGAATTTGAAGGCTTGTACAGTTCCTCTGGCATACATCCAGTATCTGGATGGGTCTTAGTCCTTCGGTTCAGTTGCAAGTGAATTGATCCAGAGGTAGGTATGTGTCTGTAGCTGAACAGGAACAAAAGACAAAATGGATTCCCCAGGCCTTTGCCTTATATACCTCCTGGCCCTGGCCATGCTGTTTGTGGAGTTTTACAGGAACTAAAATGGAGTCCAGAGTCACATGGGCCAGTCCTGGAGCCTCATCAGATATGCTGCCTGTGGAATTTCACAGGAACCAAAATGGAGTCCAGAGTCACATGGGCCAGTCCTGGTGAGTCATCATTATATCCCTGGCTTCTCCCCCTGGGCCCCTTGCACCTGTGAGTGTCTCAATGGGCCATTAAGCAGCCTATTGTTCTGTAGCCATCCTGTCTGAGATGCCATTTGAAATACTGATATACCAAACATATCTATAACTTCCATTACATATATAACATATGAACATAAGTATTATCATCTTACTTAGCACATTATAGCCTTTCTAACAGTACCTGACATGACATATCTCACATGACTTATTATGATTTTGACACACTGATGTCAAACAGTATACTAAATGCCTCCCCCCACCCCCCATTCCAGCCAGCATGACAGTAACATGACCCCAGTTCAAGAGAGAAGTTAAGCACAAGCTTCAGTGCCATGTGCATTGTAATGGGATTTGTTGGGTGCTGAGCCTTTTTGAACCTCTGCCTCCATTAGGGGGTACTGAGAACTTGAAAATCTGCTGTTGAGATCTTTTGAGTATTTGGCTTTCTGTGTTGCTTGGCAATAGCTAAGGATCTGGCCTATTGTGTTTGAGTATCATTGCAGATTTTTTTTTTGTTTTTTACGATGGAAAGGATACTCCTTGTATTATACATTTTGGATAAATATGCCTCTATTGGACATGAGTTATTGTAACCAGTATGGACCAAAAGTACCAATCATTCACCATGTGGGATATTAAACTTGCTCTTTTTTCCTTCTCAGCCATGAGCAACAGAGGTTTTTTTTTTCAATCCGATTATGTATTGAAATGTTAATCTGGCTCAACAATCGTTTTGCGAAGTGCATGTGATGATATGCCGGCCATCAGTCATGTCATGATATATACATGCAAAACCTAAAGCTTTCCAGTATCTTTCACTCTCACTGCCTCCTTGAATCACCTTCCTCATCAACGACATTAGGAGAAGCTAGCCATGAAGGAACACAAAGCAGAGAATGTGCTACATTAAAGTGCCCCAGCATTAAAAACCAAGGTTCAGCATCACTGCTCCTTCCCATATAGCACTATCCCATTAGTAATACTTTCATTTGATTAGACTGATCCATTGGCCCCTATTCCCTATTACTTAACCCCAAAAACCATTAGGTCCTATCGAAAATAATTGGCAATGACAGTTTCAGGTTTAATATTTAATACGGTGGTTAAATGCACTTGTACTATTTGTGGATGTAGTTTCCATTGACTAATAAGAGAAGTGGGCTGCAATACATTTCAGCGACTGTTATGCTAGCAGAAAGCTAAGCACCATGTTACTCATAATAGCCTTAAACACCTTCAGAAAAATGGCCCCTAGAGCCAATCTGGTATTACATTGATTTGTTTACTTACTGCAGGTCCCTCTTTTTAGCAGCTTTGAAAAATGCTGTAAGGCAGAGGGACTAAGAGACACATGTCCTTAAAGGTCAGCCCAACATTTGAAATAAATCCTTTCCCATGATACTTTTGTATAAATGTTCTTGCTTGGAGCAGGGGTGCTGGAACAATTTGTATAGTGGGGGGTGCTGAGAGCCATTGAACCAAACTGTAAACCCTGTATATGATGGAAACCACTTCAAGCCAGGGGATGCAGCTGCACCCTTAGTTCCAGCACCTATGGCTCAGAGGGGAAACTTTCAGACAAACTGCTTCCCTTTCCGTATGGCAATGGAAAAGCAGCACTAAAATGACTATGCTGAGTGTGACCAGGAAACGTCGCTATGCCTCTCTTAGGCTCACCCACCAGTACAAATTTCGGGCCAAGTTATATCCTGATAATTTGTTATCTGTACCACCGGTGGCTTCAACAGTTTGTTTATTTACACTGGCAGAGAATTGGTCCTCTGTTTTCAAACTGATCAGCCTTCCCCCCATAACCCCTTGTTTTCTAGGTGTTTTTTCCATTAACATTCCCAGTTCTGGGTGATTATTTTTTTTTACTTATCTTAGGTTGGCACCTAGAGGGTCCAACTGAGATTGGAGCCCCTCGTTGTTGCTGGGCATTGACTTGCATGTTATCAAAGACAGTCCAAAGGGTGGGAGGGGAAACAAAGGCAGAAAGAAGCGATTTGCCTAGGGTCACATAGCAGGTGAGTGGCAGAGCTGGGAAAAGAACCCAGCTCTCCTGACTCCCAGTCTAGTGCCCTCAATCACTAGAAATCTGTCTCCCCTAAATATAGACATGGTCTATGTTCCACCTACGAGAACATAAGAACCTGCTCCTGCAAACTTTTGCTCGTGTGCATAATGCTTCTTTACATGAATGGGGCTACTTGTGAGTAAGGACCACTTGAATGAGTCACATTTTTCAAGACTGGTCCCTAAAGATTAGGCAGAATCAGAAATGCCCCCCAAGGTATTGATGCCATGAGGTGCTGAATGTCCTATACTCCCACTGAAGTCTGTAAAATACACTGCTTAATGCCTTGAATTCTTGGAGAGGCATTCCTCCACAATACCGTTATCTTCAGGTCTCCAATCCTGCAAACTCTTAGTCAGATGGAAAGGAATAGGATTATTTGAATAAGGCCCTGGATATATGTACAGCCATGAACAGGAGTGGCAGCTAACTCTGTCATTCACACTTGAACTGAACCTCTAACCAACAAGAAATAACTCACTACTTTAAATACAACTGTCTTTTACATACCCTCTGCTATTAAACAGTTGAATGAACTTCCTAAAACAGATGGTGAACTGAGAACATCATCATGAGCCCCAAGGTTAGGAGGGGGAAGAGCTTTTAGAACAGGGAAACCTCTGAATTCGTACTTTGTAAAGGCAAGGCCAATTCACCAAAAAGGGAAAATAGATTGCTGGGTGGATCCAATGTCCAAAACGGACTCCGCATTGTTTTGAACTTACTTATTTAGAGGCACAGCAGACAAGCACAACTTACATGTTTCCTTTTATAAATGCCAATGTATAAACCTGAATTTAGGACTTGAGAAGTGCCAGTGGAAATAGAAGGCTCTAATTTTAGCCAGAGAATGGGTGCAACACAGGCGGCGATGGGGAAAATGTCCACTAATCTTCCACAAACTTATCTTGGGGGCTCCTGTAGGAGAGAGGAGATAGTTAGTTCTCCAGGCTCATTAAAGGCCTGATATACACCAGTCGCTTATGCCACTTCAAAGTGGAAGTAAAGCATTACCAAATCAACCGTCTCCACTCACACCAGTGGTAGCATTTGTTAGTGGTTTCTCACAGGTGTTTGACAATGGAGAATCAATCTTTGATCACTCTCCAGAAATTACCCAACGGGGAGAAGAGAACTTCAATCATTTCTTAACATGAAAGATGCAAGTGGAGGTCAAGGTGGTTTAATCTTTCTGTTCCTAAAATGAGTGCTTTAATGTATGCCCAGCGGGTACTGTGCCCGGTGTGGTGTAAAAGGGAAGGCAATGGTGGGAGAAGCGTTCACCAATACTTATACTTTTGGATTCAGGGACAAGCCACAATTGCCATCTCTGAGTTCTGTGGTGAAGCAGGATTACTCCCTGCAAAGACTCTCAGGTGCTGGCAACTCCAAATAGGCAGGTTATGGAACCATTCTGCCCCCTCCCATGCTGCCTTCACACTGGAACCAAGGGGTGGAACCTGACATGTTTTCCCATATGTGCAGCAGAAGGCCAGGTGCAATTCCTCACTACTCCCAAAGGCAGGGCATAGCTAAGAGACACAAGAAAACCCATATGTAAATCAATGATAGAGATCCAGTCAGACATTCAAATCATTAGTAAGTATAAATTTTGAGATCCTCCACTTTAGACCTCTTACCTATTCACAAAGGGTGAAATTCAGCCTGTGCACCACTTAAATCCAGTTTAAGCCCTCAAAATAGGTTTTAAGTGGGACATAAGTGGTGCAGGGGTCTTTCTGCTGACCCTCAGCACAGGGGTTAATTTCATCCCAAGAGCTTTTCCAAAAGATAAGGGAACAAGCTTTCATGTACAGAGTGGTTGAGGAAACCAAGAAACAGCAAAAGAATCTGCCTGCTTT
This sequence comes from Emydura macquarii macquarii, assembly GCF_026122565.2. Taxonomy (NCBI): domain Eukaryota; kingdom Metazoa; phylum Chordata; order Testudines; family Chelidae; genus Emydura; species Emydura macquarii. The sequence continues at coordinate 7,171,560 of NW_027130432.1, forward strand.
GAAAGTGCTGTATCTCACCTCTGCACTCAATAGAGAGATGTGTTGTGTTGACGTACTGTAGATTATACTTTAGCCAAATGGTAAAGTTAAAAGGAAACAAGATCCCTTGACACCGTTTTAGACAAACTATAATATGCCACTATCATTAAGTGAAGTTTACAGAAGGGTTCTATTTACATGTCTGCAGAAAATAGCACAGGGTGCAGGATGCTGATTGCAGAGTAAATGTTAATGGTGGGACTGAACAGCATTTGCTGGAGGTTTGGAAAATCTAGTGCAAACAAAACAAAGAAGAGAAGATGGTCTCATTATAGAAGCATCCAGGCTGTATATTGGATTTTCCTGGAAACAGATCAACCTTTATTATTCAAGAACTCACTAGTGCTGTGGAAATGAAGAGCTCATCAGCAATTTCAGAATTAACTTTGGATTTTCAGGCATTCATAACATGGCTGTAAAAATTTATCACACACTGAAACATAACATGAAATTGACCTAGATGTAGCACAGGGTATAAGTTGGCTTCTTCCAGCACAGATCCTTGCAGATGCTTTTGGCATTGGTGGAGTCAGCCAGAAGAAGTGGTTGTGGTGGTGGATCATGGCTGTGACCTTAAATCCACTTTGGTACCTTGGGGAGCCATCACTGACCACCATCTTCAGGATGAATCCTTGCTCCATATCCTGAGCATAGGTAGGTAGGCTGGTGCAAGTTTAATGTAATTCACATCTCACGTCCAGTGTGGCATGTGAGGGTATTTATAGGGGAAGATATCAAATCCACCTAGGCAATTTTCTAAAGAAAATCCATTTTGGGGTGTGTGTATCCAGGGGCATGTTTTAGTGTTTCTAATTTTAATGGTGTTTTTCCTCTTGTAAGATCTTTCCCCAGTACCAATCTGAGGTAAAGTACCCATTTGATATATCTAGAGACTAGGCTCTGTTTAATTACAGAACCGATACAGTAGGGACAGTGTTTCTTCCAGCTGTCTCACACTGCCCTAGAAATTTGCACCCACTCCCAGGAAGATCACTGATAGAGGTGGAAGTGGAGCTCAATCTATTCGAAGTTTGGAAACTCTGCTGAGATCGCCCACCAATGTACCATGTGCAGCTAGGCTGAGACCATCAACTCATTTTTACATGCATTACCAAGTAACTCTCAAAAAGGTAGGGACTTCAGTTCACTAGTGAGTGGGGTTGAATTTGAATCAGTGCCTCGAAGGTGAAAAGGTCCATTTTCTGGGCCAGATGGTGTCAGTTGGTGTCAAGTGGTGCAGCTCCATTGTAGTCAGTGGAACTATATCCATTACAACAACTGAGGATTTGGCCCTGTGTTTACCAAATGGAAAATTTGCAGGCTTTGCATCAATTGGGTTTGCATTGGCGTAACTGAGAATGATCAGAACTTAACTTATTGTAGAGCCTGTAAAGTACTGGAGTCAATGTGCTACACAAAGTGCTATCTAAGGACTCAACCCTGCAAAGACTTCACATGAATAACTATACTCAGGTGGGTAGTTCTACTGAAGCCTTTAGTGTTGCATGCCATTAGTATCATGTGCTCCAGCCATGTTGTCATTAACCACCCTTTAGTAGACAGTAGGGAAAATGTGTCAATGATCCACAAACAAAGGCAAGTTTAGAGGATAAATTGTAAGAGCCCAGCAGTAGCTGTTACTGTCTCCCCTTTCAATAATGCATCTTTAAAAACAGTCCCTAAATACTTATTAATACCAGGAGCAGTAATGGCTATCAATAACACTAATTTTAAATAGTCCCTGAGCACATTACATAATCTGCATTTGAAAAGTCCATATCCAATATCCACACAGACACAAAGGAGCCATTAGGATCTCTTACAGTTGTGTGGGCAATAATGTCCTTTCCTTTCACAAAATTAACCCTTCTCTTACCAGATAAAGGAAACTAACGCACAAGGAGTTGCTGAAGTTAAGGTTATAACACAGACATAAAGGACAGAATCCCAGGGACACAGCCCTTCACATCAGCTGGAGATCTGGTCCTTCATCTTTACCACATCCCCTTCCAGGCTCTCTACTCAGAACATGTTGTTATGAATAATAGGAATGTCCATGTCAAGGCGCAAAGGCTGGTCTGGTCTAGGCATCTAAGCACTGATCGTTGGTTAACTATTGCCATTGCAGAGGATTCATTTTGATTGGGAGGGCAGAATGAGTGGACTTCCCCAGTCCTGCCAGACATGTAAATTGGGTATAGTCACACTTACTGGCCTTCTTCAAAGGGATACTAGCAGGATTCATATTGCACATCACAAGTGTTAAATATCAGTATTTATTTCTGGCTACTACAAAAAGTGGTGGTAAGTGGATATATGAAGAGCCAGAATGGTAACACTTGCAGTGAAAGGATGGCCCCACAGATTGACATCAATAGGAAGACTCCCACTGATGTTAAGGGGGCCAGGATTTCACCCCAGGTGTCTTTGAGAAACTCTTCCCCCCCGGCTCCCACTGAGCAAAACATCAGTGGGCATTTTCAGGGCTAATTTTCAGAGGAATTGAGCACCCTTATTGATACCAGTCTGACTTGGGTGCTTGGCATTTCTGAAGGTAAGGCCCTTGAGAGGAAATACACCCTCGTGCAGAGACCCATGAACCACTTAAATTCTCAAAGCAGGTGCCCAGGAGTTTGGAGCGGTGCCCAGGAGTGCATTTCACTTTTAGTGCATCGAGATACAGGTGAAGCTCATTTCCCCACTCTGCCCGTCTCATTTTGTTTATAAAAGTTTACAACAAAATATAATGGTGCATGGTATAAGGGAATGGTGGAATCAGTCTTGCATATCGAAAGCATAGAAAAGTGTACATAAAGCTCCCAAGATACTGAAATTATGCATAGATCTTAAATAGGTATAATGATCATTTATTGTTTTCCAGTCCCAGGCATAAGAAAGAAGTAGAAGACATTACTGCTATTCTCTTATCACTTGGACATTTAAACGCTTATTTGCCAAAGAGGTAGGATGATAAACGCTCACTTCAAAATTGATTTGCAAACAAATAAAAATAATGGAAAAGAACGGAACAGTTACAACCCAAAGACTGAATCCTCTCCTGCCTCCTAAACTCAGAATTATTTTCTTTATGTGGGAAATGGTCTTTTTAATTTGTGTATCTCTGTAAAGGAATATTACCAGAGACAATGTGCTGCACTTGAAGAGACCCACAGCTACCCTGTGCTTAGCTGTAACAGTGATGAATTAGTGATGGCAAATGCAGCCATGGAGGGGATAAAGCCCTCCCCATCATCCCTGGAGTGGTCACTTTATACTTGCACAGATTATGGCTTGCACTGCAAGGGGCAAAAAGCAGGGACTATACCTCTGATACTCCCTGTGCTTCATGAAGATGGGTGGGGAAGGAAGTAGTAGCCATCGCTCCACCTTCACGTGGCAGCCACTGGAACAGGCTGGACAAAAAGTGGAGAATATGCTGCCACCCCGCAGATGTCCATACATAGCACATTATTCCCCTTAGGGTAGAAAAGGAGCACGAAGTGAGCTGTGCTTCAGAAGACCATTTGGGCGAGTGCCTCCCAGGGCTATGCTCCACCCTGCCCCTTCTGCAGGGCTGTTTCTAATGGCATAAATAATTTAGCCCTAACTAATTAAGAACAAGGAAGGATTTGAAATAGAAATGAAGAGAACTATCCAACTCAGTGGAAGAGAGGCCTTATAGTAAAATTGCCAAAGACAGGTGATCTGATCAACTGCAATAACTGGAGAGGAATCACGTTACTCTCTGTGCCTGAGAAAGCCGTGTGCAGCAGCATCTTGGAAGGTATCACAAAGCAGACCTTCAACTCAGAGAGGAACAAGCATGTTTTAGACCACTGGGATCACATATAGACCATGTTGCTGTCTTCAGACATTTTATGGAACAAAGTGCAGAGTGGTAAGCACCTCTTCTGTTCAATTTTATACATTTGCAGAAAGCTTTTGACAGCGTATGTAGAGAAAATGATGGCATGCTATGAAATACCAGAAAAAGTAATTAGCATAATCAAGGACTTAGCTGATAATACTGTATGTATGCAGTCAGAGAAGGTGATAACATCAGTCAATGGTTTGCCCTGGAATAAGACAAGGCAAGGGTGTATTATATTCCCACTATTGTTCACACTGGTCATTGACTATGTCATGAAAAAAGAAACCACAGAAGGCAAGAGAGGAATTGTACGGACTAATGGTAAAATACAGTAGGATAACCTTGTTTTTGCTGATGACATTGTCCTGCTCAGTTCATCACATCACTCTCTGGAAGAAAAGACCCAGCTTTTGGAAGACACAGCAAAACAAGCTGATTTTTCTCATGAATGAGGGGAAGACAAAACATATGGTTAACAAAGTTGCAAAAGAAATGATCAGAGCAAACAGAGAAAGTAGAAGTAGTAAGTCAGTTTGCTTGTCTGGGGAGAGATGTGCAATAACGATGATATCATGCTAGATATGAAGCAACAAATATGAAAAGCAGCAAACAATTTTCATAAACTTGAAAAGATTTGGAAAGGTAGCATGATCAGCACTGATACACAAAATACCCTTGTTTAACTCTATCATTATGTCAGTCCTCTTTTATGGGGCAGAGTCATGGAAATCCACAACAATTGTTAAGACGATCAACTCATTCTAAAATAAATGCCCAAGGAAGATGTTCAGAGTTCATTAGAGAGAGTTTCTTACAACATCAGAAATTCTAAGTAAGTAATTCTAATTCACCATCTTAAAACATCAAACATGGTAAGGAGATGGACATATCTAGGACAACATGAATACCACGGCAAGTGATATCATGGACACCAGCTGGAAAAAGAAACCTTGAACCGAACAACACAGAAGGAAACTAAATCCATCCACGTGACACTCAGAAGCCTGTACAGACCAGCACAAGACCAGAATAAATGGTGGAAACTGGCGGATGCCCTATACACCTGAGGGCGTGGGAGGATATAGAAAGAAGGGTTTCAAAATAAAACCCAGCAAGTAGCATAGGAAAGGGCTAAACAATTTTATAAAAGGCAATTTGTCAGAAATCAGATGTGGAAAGCAATTAACTCTTTAAAAAAAAGAGAAGAATTTTTGTTTTGTCCTGCCCCCTGCTGCATGTAGACAATTGCATACAGGAAGCCATTTGCAGTGCACAGGAGTTATTGATCCCACAAACCCCAGGAACAATGTAACATGTTCTTGAGCACCATCTACTGGTGCCTTATTTATTAACTATTTACATAACTATATATATATATACATATGTACATAAATATGTATCTATTTTATACAGCAGTGTCTTACCATCATTCAGCACCCCATCTGATCTTACATAGGTGAATAAAGTTGAAGCCACTTACATAAATAACTTTATTCACATCATGTTTGCAGGATAGGGTCCCATATTTGCTTATTATCCTTCAAGCCTAGTTATACACAGATGTACTCTTTATGATTGCATGGAACCTCAGGTCCTTAGATTGTAAGCTCCTTGAGGCAGAGACTTAGCTTCCTACCGGTCTGTAAAGCACCCACCCACCCTTAAGAGTGCTAAATAAATGCCATTCTCTATATAGTTGCTGTTAAAAGGAGCTGTGAGAAGACCAGTGTTAGGAACCCCCACTTTCTTTTTTAACAAGAACTTTCATATGCTGAAAGTTAGTGATGTATTGACAATGTTATCTTCAGGACATACCATCTACAGCGTTAGTTCAGGGATGCATTTGATCTGCCCTCTGTAGTAGGTACAAGTCATCAGTTATATTCCTGTAAAAGTCAAGGGTCGTCACAAGGTTGGGTTTGGTTTTTTTTGTACATTTAAAAATATACTTTAGAATGTCTGGATATGCTAGGCAGTGGTGTCTATAGTCTGAAAGATGTTTTGTTAAAGCATCAATGTGAGTTTGTGATATAGTTAGGGTGATTCTCTGGAACACTAGAAGGTAGCCTCTTTGCAGAGATGGAAAGGTCACATAATTTCAAATGGGCTCAGTCAGACAGACTTTGACATGATAAGACTTTTGCTTTTCTTTTAACCCCTGCAAATGAAGAATACGGGCATAAAAAAATTGCAGCATGCTGCTGTCATATGTAGACGTACTACTTGAAATAGGTCTTGCAGCATCAAGACTTTTACATCCTTAGAGTGGGGAAACAGCAGTGAAAGAGTTAAGTAACAGCAGGTTCAATTAATTATAACACTGGAATGTTAACTACCTCACAGACCTCTCTAGGGCATGATAAATCAATAGTCAATACAATCTTACTGGGAAAGTGTGTCATTTTCAATTCAATGTAGTGGATAGCTTATTGTTCTGTTGGATTAAATAAGAATCACAAAAATATCATGCCTTGTAATAGAAATAGCACTTTACTTCAATTTGCCTGGTAAGTAACGTTTCCTCCATGAACCCAAGAAGTGATGCAATAGCAGCTTGTATGGATGTAATTGTATATTTTGCAAGAATCAAAAATAAAGGTTTCAATGTATTATTAAAATCCTTGCTTGGAGGCAGGCATTTTGTACACCTACAATCATTTTAATTGCATGTTTCAGATTATTTTGTTTTGGAGAATTTAATGTCAGAAGCTGAAGTTAAAATGAATACCTCACACCATATTTTCCTGAGTTACAGTAAGAAGTTTTTCTCTTTGGGGAAATGGAGCGGTTTGTACCGAGTGTGATATTTTTAGCTTTATGGAAAGGTTTTGGGAAGGATTGTGCCAAACATAACATGTGCAGTAACCAACATGCAAACTACTGTCAATTAAATAAGGCTGGAGGCCAGAGGAGAACAAGCTTGGAAACTAAGGACTAAATTCCAATCTTGTAAGAACTGACAGCAAAATTTTGCACTGACTAGGGCTGTGCAAGCCTACTAATTTTCACTTTAGCTTTTTGGATGATGAAATTGACGAAATTACCTCTCTTGGGGGAAATTTTTCCTAGGTTAGCTAGACATTTGCCATTTTTGCAGGGGAAGAACAGCTTTCTCATGACAAAATATCAGGTGTCTGCCTGGAAAAATGGTCTTGTGTTTTCCCTAAAAATGTTAAGCAAAACCCAAAAATAAGTGAGAAAAGATGGTCTGGTGCAACTAAGATGATATGGGTTCAGTTCCTGGCTCTGCAACTGATTTTTTGTGTGGCCTTGAGCCACGTTTAAACTCAGTGGTCTCAGTTTGTCATCTGTAAAACAAGGATAACAATACTTCCTTTGTCGGTCTTGTCCATTTAGATTGTAAGCTCCTTGGGGCAGCAACTGACGCTTGATCCCTCCCATCTTCTCCTCTCCCAGTGCTTCAACCACTGAGTTATTCTTACACAGCTTTAGCACTGATCTTGAACTGCTGCTCAAGAAGTTGAACTACTGTCAACCTGGACACGATCCAAACACCAGTTTCAGTCACTGGGGGTATGTTTACACAGCAGAAAAATCCTAGGGCTGGCCCATGCCAGCTGGCTCCGGCTGTGGGACTGCTTCATTGCTTTGTAGACTTCTGGACTTGGGGCTGGTGCCTGAGCTCTGAAACCCCCCAACCTGCAGGGTCCTAGAGCCCAGGCTGCAGCCCGAGCCCGGAAGGCTACACAGCAGTGAAAGTCCCAGAGCCCCAGCCCTGTGAGCCTGAGTCAGCTGGCATGGGCCAGCCATGGGTTTTTCTTTGCAGTGTGGGCATACTCTAGGAGTTGCCAGCTCACTTCCTCTTGTGCCCTTACACAAAGGCTGGACTGAATCTCACTGCGGAGTAATTTTTTCTCTTTAACAACCCCCTGTAAGGGATTATCTGCCTAAAAGGAGGTGGAGGCAGAGGGTGAGGCCCTGACTCCATAGCTCCTGGGTGCCATCTACTGGAGCTGGCCAGGCCTGAAGGAGGGACTATGCTGCGCCTTCTTTCAGGATGGCATAGCAGCATGCCCAATATTCTGCCTTGAAAGATGAAATCAGGCCCCTTCTGCATCCCCACTCGTGTTCCTGACAGCACCTATGGCACAATGTAGCATGGAGTGACTCAGTGCACCAGCCAATGATCAATCTATAGAGCAGGAGGTGATGTGACAATGGTGGGGCCAGCAGAGGAAGAGACAAGATGCCTGGTTCTGCACTCACGTCTACTCTCCCAAGAGGCAAGCAGAGTGGTGCAGTAGATAGGGCCCGGGGCTTGGAGCCAGGAGACCTGCTCTGTGATTGTCTTGCTGGTGACAATGTGCAGGTCACTTAGCATCTCTTTTCCCCCATCAGGAAGCTGGGGGTAATGAGATTGTTCCTTTGTGGTCTAGGATGAAGTTTACAATGAAAAGTGCTATGGGTCTGATTCATTGAGACCATGGAATGATTCCTATTGACACCAGTGATCTTTGGATTAGACCTGACACAAGTTCTAAATACAAATGTATATCAGGAATGACTCCACTAAAGCCAGAGGATGACAATCATATGTGCCTGACTGAATCCACTTACACTAAAACCAGAGCAAATCACAGACTTTCATAGTGCTGATCTTGATTTACACTAGTGTAAGTGTGATGAGAACCAGGCTGAGATTCTTGTGAGCCATGCACCTTTCCATTTGCTACCCTTTTTCATTTGAATAGAAGGTTGGACAGTGGGAGCTCACAATCATAGCAAGGGCACCTCCTTTAAACCCGCACACGCAAATCTTGAATTTCATTAAGCTTAATGCATTTGCAGCCATTTGTATTTGATAGAAAGCTCTTTCCCATGTAGTATTTAAACTCATCAAGAGCACTAATCAATGGCTGGTAGTTAAATGCCTTCTTAACTTTTTATGTGCGTTGTCCTTGTGCCATGTGCTATGATGTCTTTATGGCAGGATCATTAAGGATTATCACAAAGATTAATAAAAATATAAGGCAATAAATGGATGCCGGGGGGGGGGGGGAGGGGGATGTTACATTAAATAGAACAGAATTACAGACAAGTGAGTCTTTCTGGTGTTTTGAACTCTAATATTTTAACTTGGGTTTCTTTGCTTTCTGTGGTTGCTGGTATTTTTTTCGGTCTTCTATGACTCTTTTACTAAACACTTGCAAAACTGGTCAAGCCTTGGTAAGCCTGGAGTTGAAAAGAGCATGAGTGTTCCTAGACTTTCATGTTGCTATTTTGCCTCCTGGAAAAGAGTGTGCAACCCAGACTTGAAATTAAAATAAAAGGCAGAAAAAAGAAACACCCACTTAGGATGTTTTTATCCCAGGTCAGACCTTATAGCTAAAAACAACATTAATCCAGATGGCTCCCCTAGATCTATGCATAGAGGCAACAATTCTATTTCTGGCAGATAGGCTATAAATCAAAAACAAGTTGTTGGGTTTGATGCAGGAATCCTTGAGTGTAATGCCAGGGCCTATGTTATGCAGGTCACTAAATTATGACAGTGATCCCTTCTGGCCGAAACATCCATGAGATTTACAGGAGGAGGACTCAGTCTTGCCCCTTTGGAGTCCTGTTTGCACAGTCTGGGATCTGCCCTGATTCAAGGGGAAGAAACTGGGCTGACCAAAGGGGAGGAGTTGGTCAAGGATGCACATTGTTCTCTCTTCAGTCCATTAGAAACAAGTCAGCAAAGAACATGCACCCCCACATATATAATTTTTTCCCATGGAGTTTAGAGCCAGATTCTCATTCACACTAAGGCCATTTTGCTTGGGAAGTGTAAAGGGGACTTAAAGTGGGCATAAGGAAGGAACCTTAGTGCAAACTGAAACCCCGCCCTCAAGTATTTTAATTATGTGGTACATTGATCTATGTAGGCATTGATGAAGCTTTTCTTGGACTACCACAGGACATGGAAGAAGTAAAGAGTGTGCTGGAGCTGCAATCCTGAAGGACCCCATTGCCTTTTTTATGCAATTATTATTAGTCTTTGAAACAGTGGTAGTAAACAGTCAATTGGGATTTAGCTTTTTAAGGGTTTGTGAAAAATTACAGTAGAGCTGGCTGAAACTTTTCATATGAAAATTTGTTGACAAATGCCCTTTTTTCTTCACTTTTTCTCAATAAACCATTTGTGGGAAGTGTATTAGCTTTCACTGGAGGACTGTTTTTCAATTTATCATTCTTCTTTTTCTCCTTCTCCTCTTCTGCCCCTTCCTGCCAATCATTTTCAAAGGCAACACAGAAAAAGGAAAGATGTGTGGGCTGGGATTGGGTTGCAGAGAGGAGGGAAAAGGAAAAAAAACGGGGGAAAAAAAAAGAATAAATCCACCCTCAAAAATTAAAATTACAAAAACATCTTTGATAAAATATTGAATACATGAAAACTTGATCTTTTAAAAGAGTGCAAGAAAAATTATTTTTGTATGAAAAAAGTGTTTTCTAGTTTCTGCTCAGCTCCATTAAATAGTCTGCAGTTCCTCCATCACTTGTTCCTGCCACTGAGAAGGCTTGTGGTTAAGCCACTGAACTGGGATTTAGGATTTCATGGTTCAACTCCTACCTCAGTCACAGACTCCCTGCATGACCTCTAATCTCTCTGCGCCTCAGATCCTTGTCTGTAAAGTGGGAATAATAATTCCTTTTTTCCACTCTGTCTTATCAAAATGTAAGAACTTTTGAGCAGGGAGTGTTTTTTGCTATGTATATAAACACAGCACCTACTATAACAGGGGCCTGATCTTAACCCTTTCCCACGAAAGTTTAAGGTGAAGTTTCCAAATCCTAGCAGGTGTGAATGAGCTGCAATTTCTTCCAGGAGTTTTGCCAGCTGACTTGTGTTCATCACTATCAAAATTGTTACGTTTGTTTTTAATTTTCCTTTAGCTTGAACAAAAAAATAAATCTGAACCCTGTTTTAGTGAGACACCCTATAAAACTGTTATTGTTCTACTGACCTGTTAACAGTCCAAGTGGGCTTTAATCCACAAATTATCAGCATGATAGTGTAAATGGGAGTTTGTGTAGCTAAAAAATAATTTGCTGTATAATCTGTGTACTGTGCTGTTCGTGCATAGTAATAATACATACTGAAAATCCAAATGGAAAAAGTAGTTGTTATGTACACAAAGTAGCTGCTTTTTAGACCTGAGTATCAGGCTTCTCTTTAATTACCAAAGGAACCAGGTCACATTGTAAACAAATGGCTTCAGATTCTATTTCGAAACAACGCTATTTTGGTGATTCAGGACAGCCAGAAATCATCAGTAGTCACAAATCCTTCAATAATTTCTTTGGCTTGACCTCCATGAATTAAAATGGCCAATCTAATGTCATTTAAATGTAATGCATAGATCATTTTCTGTTGAGTCGAGGCATGGACGAACTGAGTCCATCCATTGAAACATTACTCTCTTCCAGCAAGTTTTCACTGCTGTGCTATAGCCATTTTCATGTAGGGGCATATCCTCCCTCAAGCTCACAGCACAAGTAGCTGGACAGGATGCTGGTCATCTAGCAATAGCAGAGCTACTCACAGTCACTGTTGGCAAGAGTAGTTCCTGTTCCCATGCAGACAGTAGCTGATGAAGTCTGCCAGTGAGGTCAGATTTTCTGTGACGGAAAAGAATTATACAAAACAAATCAAAACAACAACAAAAAAAGTGGTGGGGGGGGAGTTTTTATCTGATTTTTCAGCTAAAAAACAGAACTGTTTCAAGTTGGAAAAGCTGCTGATATGCCGCCTGGGAGTTGTAGTTTGGGAGTCAGGGAACCCACCCCATAGATGATAATGGGGACAAGAAACAACTGAACTACGACTCCCGTAAGGCACTGTGGCAGCATATGGAAATCAAAACTTTTGGAGTTTGGGGCAAAATATTCAAAAATGTTCACAGAAAGCCATCACTTTTTTTTTATGAAAAATTAATTTACTCAAAACCCAAGTTTTATGTAAAAGTTTAGATGGAAATGTTTTGACCAGCCCTACTATCAACACCAAATTTAGCAAATGTGATCCCATGTGACTAAACAGAAACCTGACACAATGAACCTTTTAGGGTGTTATCAACATTGCTTCTGAGAGTTGCATTATTTCTAGGAGTGTGACAAGTAGTTATCTTTTTATAAACCTTATTTTGATAGCCTCAATACCTGCCTTCACTGCCTTGGGGGAACTGCCTGCCATCACTAGAGAAATACAATAGATTGGTTCTCCCGCATTAGAAGCTGCTCTTGGGACTCCGGCAGTGCACACCAGGAGATTTCTATTTTGTTTAACACAGTGAAAGAAACATCAGTTGACATTGTGATGTTAAGAGTGGTGGATGCAAATACAACCGATAGACAAACACGTCTTTGTTTTAATACTGTGGAATGACTTATTGTAGTTAATTATAGGAATTTACAGCTATCTGTATGAACTCAAGAAAGCAGAAAACATTCATTTGTTGGTAGCGTAACTGCTAGGTGGAGGCAGCCTAGACGTATGGAGATGAATGCTAGACTGTATCTTGTTTGTCTTGTTATGCACAACTTTACTATGTAAATTTGAACTTCAGTGAGTAGCTACTTGGCAAGTTAGAATGTATAATTATATGCACACACAAAAACAACCATGGAAAGTGACATTTAAACATTGCTGCTTTGTCACATATCAGTTAAATATAGAAAAAAACATATTTACTTTAATCAGCAGTAGACACTAGGTCTTGCACCTGCTGCTCACATGCAAAATATGTCATTATCACTCAGTGTCCATTCCTGTACATGGAGTTTTTGTGAAGAAAACCAAGTTAGTTTGGTTCAGGCTTAATTGTTTCATTTCTAGCCCCAGAGAAGCAGCCCTTACAGGGAATGGGACAGAGAAAACAAACAAAATAGACATCAACTACAGTTCATTTGCAGGAAAAAAAATGGCTGCTTTTGTGTGCATTCAATAATTATCCCAGCACCATTGTGATCTAATGGGGTGAATTCCAAAAACAGATTTTTCCTCCTTTCAAAGGCTGTGTGTGCAACACTACCAATATAAATACTCATCAGCAGCAGACATGCTACTATTACATGAAGTATCTGGCTAAATTGTACTGAGCCAGCAGGAACTGAGACAATATGGTAGATTGTAGTCTGCTATTATAACAGTGCTGGTTAAAGGCTTGCATATTTCACAGGTTTTTATGCTGGAGAGGAATTATTGATAAAACTCATTTAAGTAAGTTTTCATGCTATTTGCAACTAATGTGGTCTTTAGAGGGCCAAAGCTATTGCTAAAGACGACCTGAATAAATTCCTGGTTCTGTAGAATGACTAGTTTAAATGTAAAGTTAACAAGTTTCCTAAGAATGATTTAGTTAGATATCTAGAACTTGTAGATGCTTATTTGAACCGCATCAGCAGAGTATCTGAGCACCTCACAATCTTTAATGCATTTATCCTCACAACACCCTAGCGAGACAGGGAGGTCCTTTTTACAGAGGGGTATAGGTATGTCTTCACTGACGGCAGCAAATTCACTGCCGTCAGATCAATTCTTTGGGATCGACTGAACGGAAGTGCAGACTTGCTCATTTGATCCAGAAGTTGATTTAATAAATCCACCCCTGGAAAAAGAGTAACGCTGCGTCGAGGGGAGCGCATTTCCCATTGGCAAAGCGAAGTGAAAACGCCACAGTAAGTAGAAGTTAGGAAGTTGACAGAAGATATGCAAGCTACTCTATGTAGCTTGTGTATCTCCCATCGACTGCTGCCGAATTTCACGTTAAGTGTAGACCAGGCCTAAGGCCATGTCTACACTAGCGAGCTTACAGCGGCTGTGTCGATGCAGCTGTGCCGCTATAAGATCGCTAGTGTAGCTGCTCTTATGTTGACAGGAGAGAGCTCGCCCACCAGCATAATAAAACCACGAGCTGTGATAGCTATGTCAGCAGGAGAAACTCTCCTGCTAACATAGTGCTGTGCGCACTGCCACTTCTGCTGGCAAAACTTATGTCACCCAGTGTAGACATGGCCTAAGGGTACCTCTACACTGTGATAAAAAACCCGCAGAACCAAGTCTCAGCCCAGGTCAGCTGGCTTGGGCTGCGTGGATAAAAATAGCAGTGTAGAGGTCTGGGCTGGGGCTGGGGCACTGGGGCTCTGAGACCTTCCCCCCTCACATGGTTGCAAAGCCTGTGCTCCAGCCCAAGCCTGAACGCCTATACTGGAATTTTATGGCCCCACAGGCCACGCCCCTGTGAGCCCAAATCAGCTGACCCGAGGCAGCTGCAGTTGTGCTGAGGACATTGTTGCAGTGTGGACGTACCGTAAGTGATTTGCCCAGGAAGTCAGACGAGCAGTCTGTGGCAGAACAGGAAACTGAACCCAAGTAATACTGTAATAGGGCCAGATTCTTCCCCCACTTCCCTCAGCCTGTAAACTGCCCCATTGATTTCAGCCTGGGCTGAGGTTGGGTGCAATGGAGAATGAGGCCCAATGTAAGTGTGTCAGAATCTGCCTATTAGATCTCTTACATTGAATTCAATATTCTCCCAATTTCTAACTTACTTGACAAATAGTTAAAATGTAACCCAGAGAAAGCAACACAAAGAATAATCTTCCATATAGCCCACTGCACGCTCAGTATGCCTAAACACTCCACGAATACAGGAATCTCCGCAACTGCCACTGAAAGGCAGCCACCTCTGGGGTGAACATGGCAACAGCAGTACAGCAACAGCACAGCTAAAGGCAGAAAGGGAAGAATTCCGTGTCCAATTGAAACCACAGGGGGGAATTTACTGGACGGAGGTTAGTGAAATACCAATACTCAAACCCACAGATTCCTTCTACTCTTCTGAATCCTCTTTTTAAAAGAAATGAAGACATGGCTAGAGCTTTCCCAAACAGTCCCTGCCTAAAGGCATCCTGTGTAGTTTTTTAGTTTAATACCTTTCAGTAGTTTACATATCGTACCTCAAACACGCTGGTCGTGCATTTCAGAAGGAAAAGCGAGCAGGCTCCTGTGGGGCTACCTTCCTTCTTTTTGAACTACTCCCCTGCCCTCCTCCCCAGCTTCAATGATTATTTCTATCTGAAACGAGCAATGGAAGTTCTAAATACATTGTCCTGACATCCGGACTTGTAATCAGTCACAACAACTGCCCTTTGTGTGGGTGTCTGGGTTGGTAACAAACACACCAAGCATAACAGACCTGGAACGATACCACAAAGAATACCAATTGACAGTTAAAATGACATATGACATCAAAATAGCATACTAACCAAAATATTAAAAAAACAAAATGGAAAGTCTGTAAAATTGCTTATAAACAACACAACTAAATGGATGTTTTGTTGATGAAACCTCCTGAAATGGCAAGTGAAGCAAACTGCATAATCCTCAATTGATGCTTCTAAAACAGGGCAAAAACAAACAAAAGCACCCAAACACAACGAGAGAGGGAAATTAAAAAGGAGAAGCAATCAATATTTTTAGATAGCATACAACATTGCTATTTTAGTCCACATCTTCTCCTCAGTAAAGTACATATGTGGAGCCTGCTTTGTTCTGCAGCATCATTATTATTGAATTATGCTTAAGCATTTGTGCTGATTTTTCTCTTGTTTTTGATTTCTCTATGTGATTCAATTTCTGTCCATTAGCTCCTCTTCAGACTTCCCCAAACCTACCCTAATTTTAAGTATCTTTCAAAGAATATAGCTGGATTGCAGGCCTATTATACTTTAATTAAGGAGGAAAAAAAATGTGATCGTTTTAATAAACACTTGCTATTCCAAAAGACTTTCTTCAACTCTGTTTAGTCTTTGTTTTCTCCTCTCCCAGGGCAAAAAATTATAATTCATCCTGGTACTACTGAGAACCTTCTCTAGCAAGTGCTAAACAACCAGAAATTCAGTGGCTACTGGCTAAACTTCAAAAGACAGGAACATAGTCCCAGCATGGTGGCTGAACATACAAGTTAGCAAGAGTTGGATGCATTATACATTTTTCTGTCTTGAACTTTCATCATTGATGAAACCATTTTGATTGGGTCTAATTCCTTTGTGAATTCTAACTGTTCCTGGCCCACATTTGTCATCCTATTCATTTTATTCCTGTCTCACTTTGGCTATAAAGACTCCTTCTCCACTCCTTCCCTGTTCTTTGGAAAGGAGGAGGTTGCTCGGGTTGTTTTGAAAAGAAGGGTGCATTAGTAACTTCTATGGAAGAGATGAGAGCTCTTTCACAGCAGACCCACATTTACATAGGAGAAAGTGATGAGCAATCATTAAGTATTTTCCAGGTGTATATTTTTTAGGTTACATTCCCTACAGCCCTAGGGCCAGCTGGTGTCTTTCAAAATGTTTCTCTTTCTGCATCCGGATGAAACAGAGACCTGAATTTTTTTTCATGAAAAACAAGACACATCCCCCACCCCACAACAGCCAATAGCCCAGTGATTAGGACACTCACCTGGGTTGTGAAAGACCCAGATACAAGGCCCTACTTCGAATCAGGTGGAGCAGGGACTTGGACCGGGGTGTCCCATGTCCCAGATGAGTGAGCCCTAACCATCAGGCTACTGGTTATCCTTGGATGGGGAATGGTGAACTTGCGCTCTCTCCAGACTTCTCTCCTTCCCCGTTTCTCCTCTCTAGCCCATCCTGGACCTGAGAAACTTTTCCTGATGAAAGCATTGTCAAAACTGATACGTCTCATGAAAAGTTGCCATTTTGATGAAACAGCATTTTCTGATGAAAAACATTTAGTCAAAAATGTTCCAGTCTTTAGGAGCACTCCTGAGCATGTTGCATACAGTGCCTTCTCCCAAAGAAGCTGCTCCAGGAGGTAGTGTGACAGGATCACAACTCCTTCCCTGCTTGCTCCTTGCTCTGGGCCAAGTGGTTTTAATTTGCTACTGCTCTATACAAGCACCATGGCATGCCTGCGACTGGCTCAGTTAAGAGGGTTGGCAGGTGCGTGTGTACACGGGTTGGATCCAGGCTCTGTCCAATTACCCACCCCTCCCTGTCCATCTGCTTGGAGATGTGACGCTGTATAAAAAGGAAGGTGACAATTTATAACACTGCTGTTACCACTATTATACCTTTGCAAAAGCTCTTGTACAAAGTATGCCTTGTGAAGTATCATTGGAAAAGTTCCAGAGAGGTAGCCATATTAGTCTGTTTTCAGCAAAACAACAGGAGTTCTGTGGCACCTTAAAGACTAACAAATTTATTTGGGCATAAGCTTTCATGGGCAGAAACCCACTTCGTCAGATGCAAGTTGGAAAAGTTGTAATCTGTTGAACAATGATATCCTGTTTGTGTTGCGTGTATTATCGTTGTATAAAAAGTTATGAACCTTTGTTATGTGCTTGTATCTCAAACATGTTGTGTTCCTGGATAACACCTGCAAGACAGATTTACATCAACGCTAGCCAGCCATGGTTGACGGGCCATTAAGGAGAATCAACTCTCCCATGGGGCCCCTCCTGAAGACATCTCAGAGAGCATGTAGACAATGGATGTCTCAAGACTCAGCAAGGCATGTAGAACTTTTTGATCCCTGACTCCATGTTTGAGACAGTAACTTTCCATGCACATGGACTAGGGGTGGGTATAAATTGGAGTGTGTGACATCATCCCTTTTTCTATTTCCTGCTCCACATCTCTGGATTATGATTTCTAACCAAGAAGAGCTTTGAATAATGAACTGAGGACCTCCATATTTGGGATGAACCAGATAAATCTGCCAGTTTGCAATAAATCTAACATCACTGCTATTATCCTGATCTACAAACTCTGAAATCAAGTGTAATGTATAAGATTAATTTTAACCTCTTCATAACTCTTCCTTTTTTATATTAATAACCCTTTGGGTTTTTAGTTAGTAAAGGATTAGCCATCAGTGTGATTTCTGGGTAAGTTCTGAAGTATATTTTGGAACCAGAAGAACCTAGTATGTGTAATATCTGGTGTTAATAATCATTTATCACAGATGTCTGGTTTGTCTGAGTGGTGCATGAGGGGCTCGAGGGCCTAACGGGGACTAGCTGTGGCTCCATAATAACTAGTATAGTATTTTGGAAGCACATTTGTTACTGGCTTGGTGAACTCTTATGAGAGAGTATACTACCAGTCTGGGGTATATGACCTGTATTCTGGCAGGCTGCCCTGAGACCAGCTCTTTTAGCTGTGTCCCAAATCAGGCAGTGTGAAAATGGACACAGAGCAACTGCGCTCTTCTTCCTGTGTGCCAAGGTCCGGGTAACCCCCTTTGCTCTCCTGCATGGGCATGCAACCAAGTCCAATCTAGCCCCAGTTGTCTGCAAGGTAAAAAGCTTAACAAAGTAATCTTAAAATGCAGTTGAAAGCCACCAAGTATATATACTCTGTTTCTTTAATTCACAGTTTGAAAACTCTTTCCCAAGCCTTCACTGTTTATACTAATGTCTCACTAGCTTTTGTTTTTCAGTCTACTAGGCATGCACAATGGTTTGCTTTTGTAGGGTTGCTCAGTATTAGTGGCTGAAAATGAAGAATTTTTAGCATGTGTTAGAGGAGGGGAATAAAAGAACATCAAAACGTTTGCTTTTGCGGTTGCCTCTCCCCCTCCAAAAGGCAACCCTGATTTTCCAAATAGAGTCCATTCTGTAACCCTGGATTCAATTGACACAACTGAGATCATAATATGGCTGCTCTATCTTTTCAAATGGTAGTGCCATGGGTACGAATTGTATTTTTACTTATCCTTGTTATACAGTAAGGTAACTCATTTGGTTTCAGTAATGATAATTCTCATTTACATCATGTAACGACAGAGAATAAGACTGGGGATCTAAAGCAAATAGAACAGAAGGGATCACTCTTATCAAATGAGGAGGAAACACTGGTTCAGTATCAGGATGCTGGAGTGGGTGTCTGGAGACGAGGGTTCAAATCACAACTTCCATTGACTTGTGTGACCTGATTAAGTCATTTTACCTCACCACACCTCTGTTTCTCCATCTGTAAATGGGACAATGATTCTTATCATTTGTGGAATGCTTTGAAATCTACGGCTAAAATCATTTCCAGGGCCTGATTCAAAGTCCATCGAAATCAACGTCAGTCTATTGATGTCAGTGAGATTTGGATCAGGCCCTATGAGATCTAAGTATCAGTAAATGGGAGTTATCAACAGAGCTCAAAAATTTACCTTATGAAATATGGTAATTGTGAAAATTAAAATTTTTTGGTGAGAAAATGTTGATTTTAATGAATTTTTTCCATTATTCAAACCACATTATTTTATTTCAACTTCTATTTTGACATTTCTAAATCTTCTACTTCTGCAAACCTTTGATATTTCATATTGTTTCATCCCATTTCAGGACAGACCCAAATAACAATTTCTCATGGGAGAGAAATTGCATTTGCTGAACAGCTCTGCTTATCAATTTTACTGGCAATGTGCATGTAAATTGCAGAACTACTCTGCAGAATTTTCCTGTGTAGAACAACTGTCACTAAGATATGCTACATATTTCATGTTACTGATATGTATGCCACATGGCACAAAATTCTGAAGTCTCCTGTCCATGTTTTAGATAAGTAATTCCAGTTCTTCATTGTGTTCTCCTACATGTGGTCAGCATAAAACCTTTAACAGGAAACAATACCTATTCAGCTTCTCCCCTCCCCCAAGTCATGAAGTTTCTTAACATAGCTTTCAAGAAAGCATTGTGTTAATCATCACATACATACACATGGTGAATATCAGTTAATTCATGATGAAGGGGTGCTTCAGAACTTTTGACATTTCATTGGGGTTGTCTGAAACAAATGTACCAAGTTCACCTTTAAGTAACACATTTGGGAATCTATTATAGCTGTCAAAATAACTTAATTTACAAAGACAAAATAATCCAGGTGGTCTAAATTCTTATAATATTTTGGTGTTTGCAAACACATTTTGCTAGTCATTAACCTAGCAAATCTAGTTCCTAGAATGCAGCAGAGGGATTATTTCCATTGGGTGTCTGGAAAAAAGTTTACTCTGAAAACAGAGTTCACTGAAGTAACTTTTCCAGCAGGTAGATGCTAAGTGGTGATTGTACTAAGAATGTCCCATTATGAGACAAATCATCCTCTTCTCACCCCTTGAGAAGCTCCACCTTTCAAAACAGGGCACAAATGCTGGTCTGGAATTAAGTATATTGGAGAGTATAAAAAAGGTAAGGGGCATCAGCTACACAGTTGCTCACAACAGACCTCATGTGCCATGGGCACATGAATGGTATAAACAACATAGTAGGCAGCAAGATTTCAGCTATGTCACTTTTCAGGGACAAGAGGTGCAGCTCCAAATCCAAGTTTTGCCTTTATAACTTAATGTGGCAAACATGATCAAACTTTTTTGTTTTGTTTTGTTTTTTAAATAAGCAATATGATGGA
Source organism: Emydura macquarii macquarii (assembly GCF_026122565.2). NCBI lineage: Eukaryota > Metazoa > Chordata > Testudines > Chelidae > Emydura > Emydura macquarii. The sequence continues at coordinate 7,191,898 of NW_027130432.1, forward strand.
ATTTATTTTAGACTTTTAACTTTTTAGTTTTTGGATGGATAATGGAAAATGTGTCATTCCTTGCATGGGGTTCTTTCCTGAAAGATGCCCCAGTTTCTCTCGTCTCACACTAATGTCACTAAAGAATGGTATGTTCAGATTGTGAGGTCCTTGGAGCAGTGACCATATTTTTTTCAGGTGCGTATCCAGTGCCTAGCACTGTGGGACTGAGGCCTCTAGTTGCTACCACAGCACATATTAGTAATAATAAAGAAACGTGCAGGCAGTGAGAAACTTATAATGGCAAAAGTTTCAGATTAAGTGAGAAAATATTCCACTGAGCTCAAGTGAAGCCAATCAGCCTTAGAAAATGTTGAACGGGGCCAGTTCACCATTCAGCGTGAGCACGAAATAGCCATTAATGCTAATAGGAATGATATACACAGACAGGCAGGCAAATAAAGTGGTTGGAGTGCTTTTTTGTGATGACTGTAAATATCATGGCTGGAAATGTATTGTGCCAAGGAGAGACACAAGCTGTTAGTTCAAACCCCTACTCAGCAGAAAACTCACAACGCATTTTCAATTGTTGAAGTGCCATGTTCAAGAATAAGAGACAAGATGCACCATCTGAACCAGTGTTTATGACCAAAGCAAATGCAATGATTGCTTAATGATGGTGTAAAGAAACTTGTAGTGCTGCTTTCGCTTTGCTACGTGCAGTATAATATCACATGACCAAACCTCTACTGCATGAAATGGCAAGCTGGTGAAAACAGATAAGGAAAACATTGGTATTGAAATATACAAAGAACTTCAGAAACTCTTTATTGTGTAATGCATTAAATTATAGTGCTGTGGTGTAAGCAATTTGTAAGTGTCGCTCAAGTATAAAAAAACCACAAAGGAAAAAGTTTGCAGCATTTAGGGAACCTTTATTCCCCACCCTGGTTCTGAATCCCCCTTTTGAGACTTCCTCAAGCTATAAACAGGAAAGGGTAGATTTTTAACTTGAAGTGACTGCGTTCCATTGGTCCAAGAAAGTACACGTTGTACTGCAAATCCTGACTAGAGAATGGCAGGAAGTTAAGGTTGGGTTTAAACTAACAAGGACATTCAGATGTTTTCTCCTGTCCACCAAATGAGAATTCTCACTTTGCTCCACAGGGGCAGGGACTACATCTTGTCTTGTTATCAATCAAGTGCCAGTTTTTTCTGTCCCTCCTTTCTCACTTTGGGTGCAGTTTATCCCGTGCAATGGGCAAGTCCCACACGAACCTTGAACAGCTATATTTACAAGAAGTATATATATTGGATTTATGTGGAAATTAAATGCGGCATAGGCTTTATGCTGGCCCTCTAGCCAGGGTGAATTGCACCATATGTGAGTAAAGATGGCAGAATCTGGCCCTAACAATCTTAATTTGAACCCAGATCTTTATACAAAGTTTCTCAGAGATCAACCTACACAGATTTCATTCAACAACTTGAATGTATACTAAGTTGTCCCAGAGAAAACAAACTCCATTGCAAAAAGACACAGAAACCCAATTCTTATTTCTACTGAATTATACACCTCAAGGTGTCCAGATCACTGCAAGTCCAGTACTCCAAGCAGCATTATTCCCTTACTCACCTTTGCAAGTTATGATGAAATAAATTCTAGGATGATTTATTGTCCCCAATCAGAGCCTTATTTCTTCAATAAGGAGGAACAGCAGATGAGATTTCAGTTCAGGGTGACAATAATTCATTCAAGTCTTTTTTCACCGCAACTATTTCATACACTGTATAAGAAATACTTCCAGACCGGTTTGGTTTGGTTTGGTTTGAATGGCCACGTTACACCGAACTGACCCATTGAATGTGTTGCAATTGTGTGTTTGCCTCACTTGCCTGTGCAAAGCAATTTATGTTAGCAATGGCTCCTCCGGGGCCTCTCTTACTAACTCCCAAGAGACTACTCTGTATGAAGATCTTAAATAAACCAACAAACAGGAATGGGACCTCTTCATCACCACATGTTTGATTTTTTGCACAACAAGGTTGTTTAACAGAAGATTTCTAGCTGTGATCCATGAACCACTAGTGCACTGGTGAGCAGCTGCTGGTAGTCCATGGTCTGAGCACATGGGGCCAGATTTTCAAGAGTTCACCTCCCATGTAAGTATTTAAATAAGAGTTAGATGTTCAGAACTGCTCAGCACTGAACACCTCCCATTAACATTAGCCTAGATTCTTGTGCTCAGCACCCTCTTGGCCATTTGTTTGGGTGCCAAAAGGAGAGGCAAGTGTTTCTGAAATGTGGCCTGGGGTGCTGGTTTCACCCAATTCCCAGCTGCCAAACCACATTAAAAATACGCCTAAAAATATATTAGCTGCTTTCCTATCTCCACTTTTCAGAGATCCACTGTACCTATTGGATTTTGCTCGTAGTAGTGTAAACCAGAAGTACCTTCACTGAAGTCAGCAAAGTGACAATGGAATAGATGAGAGAAGAATCAAGCCCACTGTATCAATAGCAGGGTATCATACGGCTCTTTCTATCTAGGAAGAAGGATCCGAGGGAAGGAAGAGTAAAAACTCACTACTGTGTTCTGGTCAGGAATTATTATTAGTTTTTGACACTGAACTAATGACATGTAGGATACCTCAGTTTCTACAGGTCCTATTTTGATCCCACCTACAAGGCCAGAATTGCTAACCACATAGAAAGACAGCGGGAATAGCAGGAATGGGGCCAAATAAGCGAGCAAGTTTCAGATTTTTTCTCTATATACTGCAAGGAAATCTTGAACTCATCAGGTATGTAAGTTAAAGGAGCCCCCAGGCACTTTTTGCTTGCTTGGCCAGCATCATCCTCTAGTGCTCATTGACCTTGACAGCATTACACAGAAACTATTTTCACATGAATGAATTATTCTTGAATAATTTCACCAATATATTAAGAGCAAAGACACTTTCCTTGAAATATTCGCTTTTTCCTTTCCCCCTTTTATCTTCAACAAACAGATATTATGAATGCAAAGTTTGGCAAGTTTGCCACCTGTTTGGCTCATGAAAAGTTTCTCTATAAGACTTATAGCATTTCAAAGCGCCCCAGCCCTGTCTTTCCTTTCACTTACACAGGTTTTATGCCAATATGCTGGACTAGCTACCTGTAGCTATTAGACTTGGGGTTTGAGAGGACTTGTCATTAAAAGACAGGTAAATACAACAAAATCCTGGAAATCTAGGGTCTTACTTACTCCACGATAACAGAGATCAGAATCAGGCCATTATTGTACACAGTCTTGTTTTATGTTGTAATCTAATTTCTTTTGGATTTGTGTCCTCCCCAAAAATTAAGTCTAAGAGTCATAGTTAATGTTTATTGCATTTTTTCTACATGTAATTCTGCCTGCAGTAATTGCACCTGATGCCTCCTCAACTTCCCCAGGCAAATTTCCACACTTTGTTTTGCTGTGAGCCCTCTTTGGATCAGGCTTCTCTTACTGCCAACAATTTACACAATGCAGGGGAAACATTCCCCAGTCATACTGAATGGCCCAGTTATCTCCTCTTACTCTCATCAGCTGCTGCATTTCACTTCCTCTCATACTTCCAAGTATCATGCAATTGGTCTGCCAGACAAAAGCTACAACAAACAGATTCCCCTCATGGTCCTATTTGAAACAACACCTCCCATTTTAACTTTTTCTTTGACCAACACACTCCACACATCACTGTTCAAACATACTTCTAGGATATGAATGCTATGGGGATACTACATAAATAAATTCCAGTACCCAAACAACATCTTCATTTTCTATGGCCCCACATTTGCATGCCCTTGTGTTCCCTTTCTGTGCGTGGTCCAGTGAACAAATTTGTTAGCAAGAAAATTAACAGAAATAGCTTATTTCAAATGCATAGTGGAGAATATCTGCAGAAAAGAAATACTCATTTTGTAATCAAGAGCATTAGCATTAGAAACCTGATTCTCAGAATTACATCCTTATCAAAGCTTGTGACTTAACTACCGAAGCAAACAAACCAATACAGCTCAGATTTTGAACTGGGAATATCAAATCTGGGCATTAAACTGCTCCTGAATGAGCTACAGAAAGGTAGGTAAAATTCATCAACAGGCCCATTTTGCCACCATCACCCACATTGATCAAAAGCTTACTGTTAATACTTTGAGGTCAACAGGACTATTCACAAAATGTCACCAGGACACAGCTGCAGGTCAGGATACTTTGCCCACCACAGACACGCTAATGGAGAGTTTTACCCCAGCAGGCATAAAAGCTACCTATACTCAAGCCCCTCACTCCCTGAAGGTACTTAGTTCAGTAATTTAAGAAGAAAACTAGGAGCTATACTTTAAAGATTCCATAGACTTCTTGTCTTCTTGAGGTCCCTTCCCTTCTGTGTTTCATGTTAGGAAGCCCTAACATGTGCAGTACCACCAAGTGATACTTTGCATCCCTGGAAAGGCACCCCCTGCTCTGTAACTGCTTTCTCCAGTACTGGTTGGGAGGGTGAAGAGCCTGTATTATATAGAGGCCCCTCCTACTCTCAGCATGCTCTGCTAAAAGGAAACTAATAGGAAGTCCTAAGTTTCTTTACTTTTTCCAGTAGAAAAAACTTGCCCCTCGCTGTGCTCTAAATTTATCACTGAAGCTGGGTTAACTTCTTAGGGTTTATTTCCTGTTGCAGAGATATATGTGTGGGCTTTTGGTGAGCATCAGCAAGAATGTTACACGTAGTGTTTAGAAGACAATAGGTTATCATCAAATACATTTCTGGACCACTGGCTAGGAAATATGCGTGGATATGCACTTTGAGTGCAAAATATCATTCTTTTTGTCTGTAGAACCTAATGTATAGTTCTCATGAAAAAACAGGTGTATATAGCCAGCCTGCAAAGATTTTTGCACTTTCAGTGATCCCAAACAGTGAGCAGTTTTGCACAGCCCTACTGACCAGTGTTGCAATCAAGCACGCCCTCATTCCACAAAGGATAACTTTTAAAGAGATACCATTCTTCTGTTAATGGCTGTATAAAACCATAACTCCATTATAATTGGCATATGGGGTAAGCAGCATGTTAGGTGGAATTCAACCAATACTCTGGGTGGCTAGTTTGTTAATCATGCCCAGCTTGTCTCAAGACTATGGATAGGCTCACGTCACAAAATCTGAATCCAGATTTCAAACATTCTATGGTTCAGTGCTATTTGAATCAAGAGTTCTCATTATTTCCATTGGATAAGATGAGGGCCATTTACAAACAGCCAGACTGTGCAGCACTTCTTGCATAAATAGTCCCCTGAAGACAAGGGACTACTCAAATGAGTTAGTCCTACTAATATGAAGGACTCCAGTATGGGACCCAAAATTTGTATCTGGATCTAGCTTTGGATTTCAAACATCCTCAAAGTTCCAGTTTGGATTGAGGCTTTTGTTTGAGATCACTTGTAGTCATTTGATAAGAAAAGCTACAATCCAATATGTGAAAGTATTTTTATTGCAATTTATAGTAAAGCATAAAGGTGAACATTCAAGCTTCCAATGTGCAGAATTTTAGAGAAACTAGAGATTAAACTGCATGGGACTTTGGTAAATCTCCTTTCACATAGTTAGTGACAGCAAAGTACTTCCTCCCCACCCCCCTTCTCGTACAAAGAAGCTGTATGCAAATAATGGAATAGCAGTTACTCATGCGAAAGTCTATGATTTTAACCAGAAAAAGCTCACCTGCTAAAAAGTGTTGCTTTATTGATTTTTGTCATTCCTTTGTGGGATCATGAGCCAACTATTATTTTGTCCCTCAACTGTTCTCCATCCAGGCCAATATATGGATTCACAAAACAGTCCTGTGTAACTGTCCTTAAAACTCACCACAAATTTCCTGCTCTACCATAACTTTTCCAAATGCAGTTTTTTTTTAAGGACAGACAAACGTCTGTTTGTTTATTTTTTCTTTTTTTCTCTAGATGTTTTCCTGGCTTTTCATGAAGAAATTTCAACACTCAATAAAATTAATACAACACTGTTTATAAAAATGAAAGAAAGGGAGCATAGGAAAGGGGCCACAGGAAAGAGTATCTGATCCTGCAATAGATTGTGCATGGGCCATGATCCTGCCATGATCCTGCAATAGATTGTGCATGGGCAGGCCTCCTTTGAAATCAGTGAGGTTCAACATACGCACAGTCGTCTTGTGGCTCAGAGTCTGTAGTAGGATTGGGGACCTTATTTTATCTAACTATAGCAGAAAATGTAAGGGCTGGGTAATAATTTTCCCATACGTGTGCATCAAATTTATCAGTAAATTTACTTTAGCTGTGTCTGATTTGTGTGACTTTAACTTTAGCCGTGTCTGCTTTTTGCAAACATTAGATCAATTAAAATGTATTCACGCAATCTGAGCCACATCCCATTGAATGGTTTCGGATCAGGCCCACAAATATTTGTAAAAAGCTAATTATACATTCCCTCAATTAATTGTGCCTAGAAAGAGTGCTAGGTTATGCTGAACTATCCTTTAGGGTACCTATCTGCAAGACAAATTTACTGGATTAGTTCTCTTCTTTGTGTGTTGATGGCCATCAGTAAAAAGCAGAGAGTGAATTATTTTATATGGGACACTGCCGATAATATGGTTCCCCATATCCCTTGCCAATGTCCCGGCACACAGGCAATTAAATGAACAAAAAATACAATTTCAGCACACCCTTGCTAGAACTAGTACACAGAACTACAGCTGCCTGCAAGGTTAGAAGCACACTTGAAAATCTGGACCAAAGAGGAATTTGAGTGCCAATTTAAATTTAAAATAAGGTTACAGCAAGTCCTAAAAGTGGTCAGTTTTCTAAGTTTAGGTACTTATTGTACCCAGTATAGATTTTTTAAAAATTCTTTTTTGAAATTGCTGACTAGCATCAGTAATGTAGGGAGAACCAGCGCCTGTCCCCCCACTTCCTCCATATGTGTAAGTGAGAAAAATTGGAGCTGGTCAACAATTTTTCCATACTTTTTTTTTAGTCAGAAAATGCTCATTCCTTAAAATCAGAACAGTTTGTGGGAAAGAAGCTGTTCTGTGGAATTTCTTGGTTTGAAAACATTTTTGGAAAAAGGTTTTGAAATTCTCAAAACCTGTTTTTGAAATGAAAAATGTTGGCTATTTGGGGTCAAAATGACTGTTTAAAAATTATAATTATAGTGAAAACAATTTTAAATTAGAGATTTTGTTCCAATTTTGATTTTGAAATGATCAAAATGAAATGATGTGACTGGCCCGAGCCTTTTTTTTATTTCAACTGATTGATTCCTTAAAATTTTTGAGATTTTGACTTTTCAGCCTGATCTTGGGAATGGGAAAATTTTTCAAAATCTCACATTTTCCCAGGGTTGGAGAACTATTTCCCATTCAGCTCTAAAAATAACCCTTCTCCCCACACCGCCATTTATAGATGGGAAACAATCCCTCTCATGTTCCCCAATATCTATACAGGGGAAATAATGGAAACATTTTGATTACTACTGTGTGATAACTATTAATAAATGTTAATTTTTTAATGCAGATGTCTGCGACATGCACTAAGTAGCAGACATGATGAAGTGTTATGCTCTACATAGATCGTGCACTTAGAAAATCTAACTCAACAATTGGGAAGCCCTGCAATCTGTTTAGGGTTATGCCAGAAGTGAAAGTGGTGAAGTGACTGGTCTGGCTGGCACTGGTCAGCCAGTGACATTGGTAGCATTAGGGTTGGGCTGGGAAAAAACCCCCACTGACTCTTCAGACTTAACCTAAACCATGGGTTACCTCAAATTCTTTCTTACGCTTTCCTCTTCGGGGTTGTGTGGTTAGAATCACATATATAGAGCTATAAACACACAGAACAAAGCAGTGGTTAGCCAGTCTGTCTGAGGGTCCTTTTCATTCTGAACAGAGATGTGAGGCAGTTTAGAGGAGAAGGGACAAGATATATAGACACTCCGGAATTATGAGCAGGTGCAGCAGGGAATGGGAATGGTGTCTCAAAAGGGCTACAGTAATAGATTCTGCATTGGATTTTTCAAAGTGCTTAGCTTAGTTCTTTCTCAACGAAGTCAATAGCAAGTTCCCTTTGACTTCAATGGTCAGTGCTGAGTGCTTTTGAATATCTCCTGCTCCAAGTATAGCTGTGCATATTAATCAATTGCTGCTTCCTGGATATTTTAATGTGTGGGGAGGGAGGAATCTAGAATTTGTGAGTACTATGAATGCTATACAGAGAGAAATCTCACCCTTTCCACTGTGAAATTTTGCCATAGGCAATTTTGGAATCTTCCCAGGAAGAAACGTCACTATTTTCAGCAAAACAGCTAACAGACCCATCTGTTGTTCTTGATGATATTGGGTAAAATTTTCAGAAGTGACTTAGGAACCAAATTGCCTTTGAAAAACAAGTTTTACTCATACGACATGTTTTGAGGAGATGCGAAACACCTTTTGTTTGGTGTAATTCTTGACTTTCAAATGTGGCTTATGCCTGATGCGCACCAGTACAGCTGGTGAGGTTTGCGTGTGTGTGAAGTTTGGAATTTGCAGTAATGGTGGTTATGTAGCTACAATGAGCTCCCAATAAGGGAAACACACAGGGCTAAATTTCAGAATGGCACAATTCAGTTGTTCTCTCTCAACAAAACTTGGCAAGTATTTTATCCAGAAAATGTCCTAGAAAATTTAATTGCACAACAACTACTGTTCAGGGGAAATTTGGAGACTCAGTTCAATCATGAAAGTGTGAGACTGAAGGATTTGTATCCTGCATTAAGGGAAAAGCTCGCTGCACTTTTGTCTATGAAGCTGCTGCAAGTGCCTCCATAATATAATCATACACATAGGGCTGGCAGACAGCAACCTCAATTGCTAGTTGCTAGACATACTGTATATCATGTTGGAGAGGGATAAAGCCTACACTTGATCTGCAGAATAAAACATCACGAAATCTGTAAGGGAGCCCCATAGCTGGCAGACTTTCTACATTCAGTGCCAGTTTAACAAAACAAATATTGACATAGCTTGTTTCATCTTGGTGGCTACTGTTTTGATCCATTTGGCCTATATCAGAGGCGATGGCTGGGGAATTCCAGTGCCTGACAGGCTCACCTCACTGCTATGCACAATCATTACCGTGGAAGGTTAAGAAACCTCATTTCATGGGGGCTGCCAAGCAGTCGCCAGCAACTACTGAATGGGCACTGAAGCTTTTACACTTTCTATGCACACTGTGCCATTGCTGGGGGAAGATAGGGAGACAGAACAAAAACCAACGGTCTTTTAGAGGTGCCAGATCAGACTCTCCTAGTGCTGGCCAAAGAGGCAAAGTTTCCCAGGCTCCCCTGAAAGGTCACAGCTGGTACTTCTATGAATTTCCTTATTACACAGGAATGAAGCACAGATTCATAGAGAGAGACAGATGGTAAGTGGCAATGTTACTTGCACTAATGTGCATGCGAGACAAAGAGCTTTTTGGCACACCCCTAGACAGAAATCTTTTCTGCCTTGTGTAGTGCAGCGGATTCATGCCAACTGGCTCCCCCACCTTCCTGGAAAAATCAGATATTACTCCTTCTTGCTTTCAATGTGTATGAGTCACAAGTAGATTCATATAGAGATCTTTGTCAGAGGTTCAGACTCGGATGAACAAGCTCCGAAAATACTCTACCCCACCACTGTTCAGTTGCAGTCATGTTGGTCTCCCCCCTCATGCCTCCATTCAGATGGGTGTAACAGAGAAACTGCTGAAAGACTGAAAGCGATAATGGTGATGAGGGTGGGAATCGGCAGCTGGGAGCAGGAGGGCCTGAGGGAAGAAAGGATTTGGATTTTATGTGGCTGGGAGTTGCAGTTGGGAAGGGCAAAGGATTTTCATTTCAGATGTGCAGGGCTTATTCAATATGGCTCAAAATGGGATTTTGGGGGTGGGGATCGGAGGCGGGCAGGGAGAAGGTAAAATGACATTTTTTTTACCTAAAGGAGGCAACTTCAAAAAAGGAGGAGGGCCAGCTTCTGATCTTGCTGAGACAGGTCTAAATCTGGGATAACTTCCCTGATTACAGTGGAATTACTCTGGGTTTATAGCAGAGTTACAGAGATCAGGATCTGCCCTGTAGCGTTCAGATGATGGTGGATAAGGAGACTGTGTCACCTCCCCAATCTGTTTACTTGTGAATAGCACAACGGACATGGTATATTCACTGCCATCTCGGATGCGGTTACAGCTCAAGCTAACACGGAGGCCATGAGAGCAGAACTTTCTAGGAAAGATATCAGAGCATTACAGGCAGCTCCTCCCAGGGATGAGAAGATGTAGCAAGCATTTGGCAAATGCTTATTCAGAGCACTTGCTGGTAAAGCAAGCTCTGCAGTCAAGTGGCTAACTATTTATATCTCGGGAGGCTGTGGGGAAACTGCTGATCTCCAGGAAAACTAACTAACTTTCCAGCTGGTCTCCAGGAAATCTGATAGCTTAAAAGGTAAAGACAGATCCTGTCTCAAAAGAAGGAGGAGGAGTTAGAGTGGGAACTGGCAATCAAAAGGGAGAATAGGGGTTTTCTTTCAAATGTTTTCTTTTTAAACTTGTGGTTCTGTAGACAGCGGGGCAAATAAAAAGGCAGATCAGAATTTGCAGCTTACATAGGAGTTTTGCGCAGGTCATAACAGGGACTGGAACTGGGATTCCACAGCTAGGGGAAGGATGGCAACAGCTTTTTTAGACCTGTCACTTTAAAACAGTCCTGCTCTGATGCAGCACTAGAGCAGAAGACAACATATTTCACATTACAGGCAACTAACTTTTCCTAGGCCTTCCTTGGAAACGTAAGATTTGATGGCTTTTTGCCAAGCAAAATGAAGAGGACTTAATGTTTAGGAAAGGCACCAGACTGACAGCACAGGAGACTGAGGCCTTGTATATGTCTGCTGAACTGGTAGCACATGGGCAATAGCTGGCAAGCTCTACCAGTGCCCCTGTATTTTGTTCTGGAGCTATCATCCTTTAGGGTTGAGAACACAGGGGCAGATCCTCAGCTGGTATAAATGGCCACAGCTCCATTGAAGTAAATAAAGCTACAAAATTCTACACTGGTTGAGGATCTACCCAGTCTTCATGCTCCTTCATCCAACAGCCTCTGCTGACAATGGCATAACAGATGCCAATCATTTCCTAGTCCAGCTACAGTCCAATGGGTGATGAGGCCATAGGCGCTCAGATATGATGGTGATGTTCATGATAAAAGAATCTATATAGAACAGAAGAGTGATTTTTGATTAATAATATTTAGTTTGGGATCAGTGAACTAGAGACGCAGCCCAATTTTCCTGTGAACTTTAATAAAAGCAAATAACAAGACACGTGAAAACCATTGAAAAAGCAAAACAAAACACTGCCAAGCTTTGAAAAGCTTCTGGGGCTTAATTTTTACTCTCTATTTTTGTAACAGCAGCCAAGAAGGTGAAAAACAAGACATTTCTGCATCAGTTTGGTTTTCTTCACGTTCGTGAATGACTTCCACCCTCTCCCCATAGACAGCAAGGTGGCTCCAATGCCAACCTCCTTGTGGATGTACATAAAACAGAACAGTAGGTGTCGTCCAGCTCCCATTGCAGCCTAAATTTAATCATGTGCAGAATACTGAAGTCAAGATGAATACTAAGGTGATTAAAGCTAGGCACATGCTCAAATATCTTGCTAACATGGGGCGTAAATACTATTGCTGAGTCTCTTGTGTTGCATGTTCTCTGCAAACTCAGGTACGTGGGTGGCCTCAAGTAGCCGGTACAACCCATTCCATTGGTCTGTTGGCCAAGGAAGACATGTGGCCAGGGTGGCTGGGAATGCATGGATTCAGTTCACCCCTGCTGCTGCTTCTGTGGTAGACCTTTTTTTGGTGCTCCTGGTAGAGCTTATTCCAGCTTTGCCCCAAGGAAGGATGGTGGTGTAAATATTGCCTGCTCCTCCTGGCGCTGAACGATGAGTTACAAGAAGCCTTGCTGGCAGAGATGTCCAGCTGACACCTCAGTGCACCAGTGGGACAAATCTATCCTTATGTATATTTATTATCTAGAGAGCACTCCCAGCAGATTATAATTTTAATGCTGGTAGAGCTGAGGCCTCAAGCTCTTAGCAGTATCCTTGCATGGTTTCAGAAGTAAAGTTACGCACACTTCTTCCAGGCATGAATTTCCTTAAAGTCTCTGAATATAAATACAATACTTCTGCTGTGAAATTTCAATCTTGCGTGTTGGGGCTAAAACTGTGTCACTCCTTTGACCATTTTTACAGATGGTAGTGACAACTAATAAACACTTTTTTGGTGTCTTGTATAATGACATGCTGTAAATTAAGTTGCTTCAGGGGGGAAAAAAATGACCAAATTGAATTGGCCCTCATTACTTGTAGTTGTTTCATATCTTTAAATGATTCTGGTAAATCGATAAAGCCCTGCAAAGTGGCTGTTGTCTGCTGATTTCTAACTCTAGTCAGTGGCATCCGCTCTTTAGTGCACCACACACTTGCTGTGTAGCCATTAGATGAAAGCACTATCACCTGTCAAACAAACTGCTAGAACTGTGATAAATTAATGATCAAATAGCACAGTCTGATGTACAGTAGCAATGCTGAGGCTAGTTACAACCAGGCCTCATGCTTTAAAAATGTAGCTGACATTAAAAAAAAATCAGCCATTAAAGAAAAATGTCACACAGCTTTTCAAAAAAATTTCTATTAAAAAATGACCACATACTGATATTCCAGAGCGGTGGTGGTGGTTTGGTTTTGTTTTGTTTTGTTTTTTAAGGAAAAGGTGCAGTTGCTCCTGCAAACGCTTTTTGTACACCATGCGTTTGCAAGACAAGTAACTACGTGCAGCTAAGCAAAGAGGAGGCTTTTGTATTTTGGCTATGTAATGCTGTGTACAAATCTGTACCTTAGAGGAATCCTCTGGCAAATCATGGACGTGGTTCTATATTTGCACGGGAAGTGCTCCAAGCTCACTATCTCTCTCTCTCTTTTTTCGTAATGCTTTTGATTTTTGACATCATGGGTAAAATATTTCAAGGGAGCGCCACATTCCTTCTAAATATAAACAATACAAAATAAGCCTTCGCTTCTGAAGCACTTGACATCCTTTGAGCTTTGAATTTCAACTCCTAATAACTCTTGATGCTCGCTGCATTAATGTATCAAGTCCTTTTTGTGAGCTAGAAATGGTTCCTCATGTCCCTCCTGCCATTGGCTTCATGAGCTTAATTTATTCTTTTTAATATAAAATCTCATTACCTGAACATGACACTACCACTTCCATTTTATCTTTGATATAAGAACAGAGAGAAACCAAAATCAAACCCTTAAATAAAGTCTGTAATCATCCCTCACTTTTTCTTGCTTTTCAAATTTCTAAACAAAATTAAGTAGATATACTTTCCAGGGCACACTAAGAAATGTGAAGTGAGGGCGGAATATGTTACTTTACAGTCAACTAACAAGGGACATAATTACTTACATAAGCAGAATATCTTTTTCTTGATGATCCTTCTCCATTATTTTGCTACGGCACTGAAAGTTGGGAAGGGGACGGGGAAAAATCTGAGATTATGTAGAATCTGACCTATTGAAATAAGTCCTGATCAACTATAATTTCTTAACCACGATTTATTTTAAGGTATTTTTTCTAAAGTTTAATTTCCATCCAGTGCAAAATTGACAAGTGCTTTTTTATTATAGTGACGGATTTTTAGCAACAAGAAATTAGCAAAACAAAACAGAATCCATCCCCAGAACAACTAACATAAATTTACCCTTAAATTAGGACTTCTTGAAAACTGATTTTCATAGAAAAATGGAGTGATGACTGTATTTGCACATGAAAGCGTCAGTTCCATGCACTAATGGCAGTTTCTTCATGTTGTTGTTATAGCTGTGATTTAAGCATTGACTTAAATTATGAATTTGGCAGGGATCAAACTCCATGATCTAATTATGTCACCTGGTTTTCACTGAGTCTTTTGAGGTGGTTGGTTGCAAAGATAAGGACTCTTTTCATAAGGAATGTGTTTTTCATCAGAATCCACATCCTAGATCCTGCAGGATCTTCAATCTCTGCCTACTTCTGTGGAAACCTTAAGCCAACAAATGATGGTTTACATCCCCCAGGGAAAACCATGTTTTAGCTGGGAAATGTCAAGTACTTCCTCAGAAATCATAGGATTCTTGTAAAGATTTCAACTCTCATATAGTGCTTTACCCTCTGAGAACAACAATAATCAGGGTGGTTACTTGTTTGAGGCTTCCATGCTGTATCCATTGTGGAGGATGTCAGTTAGAATGAATGAGAAAATTGCAGGACTCAATCTGGGTTTCTGAAGCTTAGTTTCCATGTAGTCCAACATGCTTTTGAGAAGCGTGTTATATGCTCAGACATAGCTCATGCTTTGACATGAAAGTAGTTTTCAAAATCAAAAATCACTTCAAACCCTTCATGCATTATCAATGAAGAGAATTGGCATGATGATTCTCCTTTCACCCCTATGGAAATTCAGAGTAACCCCACTGAAAGTCAGCGTAAAACCCAAGTAAACGAGAATGTACAAATGTATTAGAAAAAAAACTTATTAAGAAGGGTGAGGCCATAATGCGCTGATGGAGTAACAGGTAGATTTGTAACACTGATTTTGATGTAGGAAACACATGCTACAATAATTACATAAAAGGCTACAAAAATAAGACAAGGTAATTAAAATGATTGGTTTTGGCAGTTGAGTCTATTGTGTTTCTTGCACTCTGTTTACTTTTCCAATATTACTAAGTATTATGTTGCATTTCATTAACCATATTCATAACATTTCATTCATTAGACAAATAGTGTGACCATCAACTTCACCTATGAGGGCAGCTGTAAAAAGATAATTATTCTTGTTCAGGATATTTCTCACTCACAACTTTACATTCATCTTGTGACTTCTCAAACCCATGCAGCTGCAAGGGTAATACTTCCAATCTACATCAATGCTAAAGGAAACTACTGTCTAATTATCCTGTTAGGTGGCAGTAATTTGTTGGTGCTGAAATTTTGTAGCAGAACAGGTATGGGTAAATGGAAAATAATTTTTAAAAGAATCAGTTATTAATAGGTACTCTGGCAATGAAATGCTTAGAGATAAATACACCAGATAAACAGCGAGTTTAAGCTATTGATTTGACAATCACAGACAGGGTGTTTTTTAAAAAAATAAAACAAGAAGCAATTAGTCTAAAATAATCCATTTATCTCTTCTGCAAGTGACTGAAACAAAGAAAAATTAGATAAAACAACATGTGGAGAAACAACTAAATGATAAGAAGAATGCAATCAGATGATATTGAACAAGAATTAAGACGACAGGACAATAATGCATAGTTCATTTGCTTATTGGAGGCTTTGATTCATTCCCTGTGGTAATTGTAAAATTTAATAATATCTGTATACTTACAGAGCTCTGAAAAAGTGTTACCATTACACATTGTTATATCCCTGTAGGTTGGATGACAAAGGCCTGGGGCAATATTATCATCAAAGCATGTGACATACCCAACATGGATCTTCTAATCTTCATACGGATGACAACTGTCACTTTTAAAGTGCATGGCAAATGAGGAGGGCATAAGGAAGAACACTTCCCGTTTGCATAGCTGGTAGTTCTGAGGACTATTTAAGTCTATACTATGTTTTAGACCAGTTCTAAAAGCAAGATAATTCACTTGAACAATTGTATAGATTTCTTAAGGCTTAAAAAGTGCTGTCCAGTGCTGGGAATAACCATGTGTTCCTTTGAGAACTGATACTCTCTTAGCTAATATATACAGCTAATGCACTGTCTAGTTTATGTTTGAAAAATAGATCAATGTCTGAAGCAAAGGTAGTTAACATACTGTACCAATAAACAACCCTGCTTCAAACTTTGTTTTTTCTAACGGTGGCAAACATCTCTCACTATTAATGTTTTATTTTTTTTGCTTTGCAAAGTAAATAAAAATTCAGCAGTCTGTTGATTTCCATTAACAATTTTTTGCTCATGTAATTTTAAGTTCTAGGCCTTGTCTGGTTCTTTTAGTTTCTCTGTGCTACTGTAAATGGAACAGATGGTGTGGATCAACCACACCAGTATTTTGAATAGGATTGTCACTTTAATGTTCACATGGAGTTTTCTTTTCAACATTTTTTCTCATTATAGCAAGGCTCAGTGCTGCAAGACACCTTTTGTTATGTATGTATGAATAAAAGCAGTCAGAACAAATTTCACGAACTGGACAAGGGAACCAGGAGTTGACAACAATTAATAGACAAGAAAGACAAGACATTGTATACTAGATTTAATCTTTTCTTAAACTTTGCCTTCCTGAAACTGCATAATACATTGGTCATATGCTTTCAGCTGAGAAAGCTGTTGGGTGAAAAAATATGATTTCAAGAGATTTTTGATTCTAAGAGATCCTAAAATAGCAGATTAACAAATTTCCTTTTGCTGCTATGATTATTAGATTTCAGTCATTTCAGAAAGGAATATTCTGCAGGACTTTGTTCTGTTTGTATGGATCCTAGCACAATGGGTCCATGACTGGGACTCCTAGACACCAATGCAATAAATACTACCTAGTAATGATACCTGAAAATCTGAAATATCTCACTTTCACTCGCTGTCAGCTTTAGACAAATTGTTATGGATGAAATCACTAGACAAATATATACCTCTAAGAAACTCTTTCTGTATGGGCTATATGAAAACTAGCAGGCCCTTTATAGTCAATTGGATTCTTTCCTTTGACTTCAATGGAAGAAGATTGGGCTCAGTATTAAGTGCTTTTGTATGGAGCAGAGGAAGCAAACGAGCAGTGAACATTACCTTTAAGTTCCACAAAAACTGAGTCTGAAGGGAAACCTTTTGCCATATGAGCCTGTATCTGTTTGCTTAAGAACAAGCAACCATCTTTTGCTTAATAAATGTTTGCCAATGAGAGGGAGGATTAGGAGCCACTCCCATTTGGAACGGGATCTGAACTCTCCTAAAATGGGAGGGTGTTTTAGAGCTGATGTTTTTCATTTGGCCCGTCACAGAGAGAGAGGACAAGTGCAAAGCTGGGATCTAGATCCGTTGCCTGGAGTGTTGTGTGTAAACCTATGGCAGAACTGCTGAAGCTCTTTGGGGCAGGGACTATTTTGATTAGAGGCATTCACAGCGCCTTGCCCAATGAGGCTCTTCCTAATTGGGGGCCAATGGGTTCTACTGTAATAAAAATGCTAAATAGTAACAAGATACAAATGGCTTCCATAGGCACCTGGAATGTAAAGCAAGCTGCAGTGTATTAGTTTCCCCCAGCCTGAGTCCTCTTGAAATAGTTTAGTAGATATGGCTGTTTTATACTTGAAAACAAACAGTATTTCTTAAAAATAACCCCACTGTATAAAGCTCCTGCTTTTTAATTAAAATTAATTCATGGTGTTTTTTTAAACTTGTCTTGTACCACGATGCCAGTTGCATGTGATACAGAAGATGGAGACACTTACAGTGTTACAGTGAGGTGTAATATACTTAACCAAGGGATTTTGAGCAATGTCAGACTTGTCTGTCAGCACTTCAGTAGCCAGTATTTATCAGCCATCGAAAAGTCCATTCAAACCCATAATGGAAAAAAGATGAACAGGCTTTTCCAGTCAGCTGAGAACAGCTGACATGGAACTGCATCAGATATATCAAGGTGAAAGTGACAGTACAGTGCTTCTTTGTTGCTGTATCAATAACCAATGGCCCAACGTTTTAAACTGCTGTAGGGTCACAGTTTTCCCACTGGACACAGCTCTGAGTAGGAGATCACTGGGACTGCAACAGCAACTAGCCATGGCCAATAAAATCAAGAAGATTTATGCCTATCCTGCCAAACTCACTGGTGCAAGAGTGAGCTACAATTTGGCCCGTAAGTTATGTTTTCTACAGAAATTATGCCTGTGTTGCTGGTTTTTTTTAAACTAACTGGTCCAAATCCAGTAGTCCCTGCTCCCAGTCCATATTCCCATCAATCATAATCCTTCTGAAGTAGATGTGCCTAAATGCATGAGTTAAGTATGGTTTGTCTGATTCAACCCATGTTGACACGGCACAGTTCTGGTTTTCCAGTGTCTGAACTAGATACCATCAAAACATCACAAAGTCAGAAACGTCTTGTTGCCAATTCTCATAATTTTACCACACATCTCACCATATTTGGAGTTTTTTTCTTAAACCCCAGCTTCTTTTGATTACAGTCGAATCTCAGCTTTCCTTTAAGTTTCTAGCCCTTATGGTTATGGAGAAAATACTGAAAATTGACCCCAGTGTACCTTAAAGTCTCCAGAAAAGCAGATGGCAAATAAAAATTCCAAGTTAAAAAAAAATATCAAGATTGAGAATATTACATAGAGCTGGCCAGAAAATGACAACTCAGTTTAATGAAAAATTATGCAGAACAAAACTAAAACTTTTTGCAAAACAGAGTTGTCTTGAAATGTTAGTTTTCTGATTAGAATGGTCTCTCACACACACAACCCGAAAAACTGTCCCATCAAATTTCATTAATCTATATATTTTCCCAAAATGTTATGGTTTTGACAAAAGATTTTCAAAATTTTTCTGACCATCTCCAATCTTAAGATTTTTGGGGCCATTGTTTTGGAAAGCTTTGGGTTGGCAATACTGTACCTCAGGGTTCTTAATATGGATATATTCAAATTTAGGAAGCTATCCCATCAACAAAAGTCCTCCCCAAAATACAAGAGGGATTACTACTCATTGTCCATGATTCCTCTCTGAGAGCTAATCTTTTAAAGGGTTTTCCCCCCGCCTCTAATTTTGAGCTTACTATCAATTGTAGCTGCATAATTTCAGCCTCAATGAATAGTGGGAACAAATAATTTAGTGTCCTGTTTCAGCAAAGAACTTAAGCACATGCCTAACTTTAAGCATATGAGTAGTTGCAGTGAAATGAATGCCTAACTGCCTGAGCTGAGGCAAACAGGTAATCATCTACATTTTGTCATCTGGCACAAAGTGAGAGATCATTTAAAATATGGACCTCATTGTCTTAGGGTATGTCTACACGGTCGGGGCTGCATTGGGCTCCACGGATTGATGAAGCGCGATCGATTGAGCAGGCAATGGAGACCCGCACAATCTATCCTGGAAATGCTCTCCGGCCGATGCAGTAAATCTTCCCTCTCCTGGAAAAGAGTAACGCTACATCAACCAGAGAGCATTTCCAGTCAACGCAGTGCAGTGAAGTGAAGTGAAGTGAAGTGAAAGTTCACGGTAAGTGAAAGTTAGTAAGTCGATGAGAGATATGCTAGTTTCAGTACGTAGCTTGCGTATCTCCTGTCAACGCCACTGACACTGTAGACCAGGCCTTATGGAAGGCTACCCATTGAACATGGGGTTATGGACCCTCAATCCATTGCTTTAAAGTTTACTTTGCTCAATAAAATTTATATTGAAATACGTTTCCTTAAACATGTGTTGATATCATGGTTTGTTGGTGTGTCTGTACTTTTCAAATCAGTTGTCGGACTAACTGAGGACAGATCGGTTTGCAGTTTCAATCCTAAATTTTGACTGGAATTAAACTAATATCATCAGCGATTCCGATGGAGTACTGGATTTGGTGTATTTTAGAAATCACGTGTGAAAGGTGTTTAAACAACTGATCTTTGACACTGGATCCATGCTGCAAAGGTCCCTAGTTTTGTGATTTATGCTTGAATTCTTTTGTGTACTGAATGGTACTCTCTCAGCCATGGACTGCCTATGTACTATGCTTTCATTTTTAGTGCCCCATTTTGCCAGTTACCAAGATACTACTGAATAGAGACAATGGAAATACATTGTTCATTTCCTAAATCTCCACTGCAGTGTTCTGTCCAGATGCAAAAAGGTAACTTGATCCCAATTAATGAAAGTGACTAGGTCAGCCTGTCACGTCCCATGCTCTTTATGTGCCGTTCAGACATCTATGTGCTTATTAAAACCTCAGGCACTCTACATAAGCTCTGCCTTGAAACCAGTTGCCAGAGGCATCACTGCTCAGAACCTGTCTACAGGTTTCTCGGTTTCAGATCTGACATCATATAAATCTCTCTCATCCGGTTTGGCAGCACAGATCAGATGAAAAGCAGCCCCATCCTCACAGAATAACACTCATAAAAAGAATGGAGGGTGCACAATAATAAACATTTCACTGGTGGTGTTCTTCACAAATGTACCTTATTGCTAACATGTTCCAAGGTTATAAAATGCCTGCACATCACACACCTCTATTATTACTTCTATCAGAACCAGAAATGGGTACTTTCTGATGGAAGGTTTCTATCCTACATTAATAATTGGTTCTGCTGCTTTTAAAATAGAGGCAGAACACACAAAATTCACAGTGAATAAGTTATTTGATACATTTTTGCCTCCGAATAATTCTTGGTGATGGTTCATGAGCAAGTCACCGAATGGTTCTGAGTTGCTTTAGATTTTGATTGCATGTAGGGAATAGAAATAATGTCACTTAGTTACCTAAGTGGATGAGTAAGTCTTAGAATCAGCCTTTTGGTGTAAATACAGCCAACTAAACCTGAAACCAGGCAAGAATGAGATGATATTGGCAGGAAGAGAAAAGTGTTTTGAAGTACCAGCCACTATAACTTCTCCCACGAATCCTGGGCATCTGCCCAGAGACTGTTATCGGTTTACAGCCTTCGGGTCCATTTTGACTTAGTGTTATGAGGTGTCCAAATAGGCTTGGTAGCAAAAAAGCGCCCACTTCCATCTGCAACTGGTCAGAAGAATGTGCCTCCACTATTGGACACACACCAGGATATGCTGATCTACGCATTCCTGACCTCTTGGCTAGTCACTGGAACTCATCACACTTAGAAACAGTGCCCCATGCTTTCAAAAAGCTCCAATTACTAGAAGTTTGTTTTGAAAATGTGGCCGTTATTACCTGTTCTTTAAGATCAAGTACAGCAAGTATAAACCCAATTGACCAGAAGTTCAGAATGACGGTCATTCCATCCTCACAGACTAATTCTTCCTTTCTTATTAATATGGCCTATGATGAAATATTCAGGTTATACATCTAAGAGCCACAAATGGCCTCCTAAAAAAGAGCTTTGAACTTTATTTCTTCTTCAAAGAGGTTTGGCTGTTGGAGGAAGTGGTTTAATAACTAAACCTACTAGCAGAGGCAGGAAACCGAGATTCCTAAGTACAGTCTGGCACCAAAACCAGATTGCAATAAGAAGAGCTTCTGATTTACTTGTAAAGAAACAATAGGCCAGGGTCAGCAATACATTACTTCAGATGGGAGTTCACGGCTGTGGGTAATCAGAGAGAGAGGCGCTAGATTTATTTTGGGGTAAAAATCAGTAGTGTAACAGAGTCTGTAAGCAATAAAGCCTACAGATAAACTAAGGGGATAGGCATAGTGCTCTAGTGATTTTAACAAGAATTTAAGTTTAATATCAGAATATCCTCTCCATTGGCAGGTTTATTCACACATTGGCTAATAGGTTTCCATAAATGATAACAAGTGCTACCTGAAGGTTTGGCTGTGCTGCATAATATTAAGCAACAACAATAAAGAACAGATGTTCCCAAATAGCTGCAATAGTGAATTATACTGTATCGACAGTCCCTCTCCATACCCAGCATTAAGAAAGCTGTTGAATGAGTTCTATACATATAACAAAGGAAGATATTCATGAGCAACTGCTCCATACCAAGCAAAGCAAATGGAAATCAGACTCAGATGCTAGTTCTTCACTTCTTGCATGAGACATAAAACAAAACAAGCTAACTATTATCGAAGCGCTAACATTATCATAATAGTGTAGTTATTTTGCATGTATTTTTCATTTGTGTGTATATCTTTAAAATAATCATTAAAGGGTCAAACATCTGGTTTGTCAAAATGGTTCCTGCAATGTTTATGTCAGGTATTATTTCACAGATGTGTAATACTTTTATTTATACAATCTGGAATAATCACAGCCTGGCATACAAGGAAATAGCTTTTATAATCACGCTCCTCCCCCAAATACACCCCAATCTCCAAGATATGCACATGAAACATTTACATTAAGAAATAACTCCAGGATGATAAAACCGATACTTATGAGTGGTTTATATTACAATTTATAACAGGCACATTTGCTCAGATCTTGGTTTTCTTTAATAACTTTTCAATTTTTAAGCACAGCTGGAAGTCTAAAAATAGGCAACAGAAAACTGGCATGTTTTACTTAAGGTAATTTAAAGGATATCCTGTTAATCCTACCACAGTCAGGTTAGAGAATTTTTGCAAACCTCGAACAGAAAGAATGTACAGTATTTCCAGTATACACTGACAACTAAGGCAATCATTTTATTTGGCATTTGCAATGGTAAATTCATCTCAAGCCAAGTCCTCCTACTTCAAGCTTGATCTAGATTAACTATGCTCTTTCCATTTAGCCTGATTCTCCTGTTCAATCCCTTCGCTATTAATGTCTTATCACTAGAGTTCATTCTATGAAGCTTCCGCCTTATTCATCTTAAACGGTAATAGACATTAAGCTTTGTACCGAGGCAGTTTGTCCCGATGGGTAGTGAACTTGCAACATGTTGGTTCTGTTCCCAGCTTTTACATTGACCTGTTGTTGCAGCCTTGGGCAAGTCACTTCACCTCCCCAAGCCTCAGTTTCTCCATCTGAGAAATGGAGATAGTGGTACTGACCACCTGTCTGAAGTGCCTTTTGAGCTACAGATGAAAAATGCTGAATGAGAGCTAGCTGCTAGTCTTATCAAACCAAACAATAGTGTAAAATAATGAAAGGTGAAATAATTGAAGGCTTCAATACATGTAATTTTGTAACACGAGACCAAATGAATAATCTGATGGTTCTTTAGGTATCTAAACATCAGATCTCTGCAAACTGTGAAACAATCACCCCATCAGTCTGAAAGGTGCAGAAATGTAACATTGTTGGACCGCTCTCAGTATAGTCACAAGAGAAAAAGCACAGCTACCTTTCGGGCCTGATCACAGGAGGTGTTGGGCACCCTAAACTCCCATTGCAGTCACTGGGGATTGTGAATGTTCTGTACCTTGAAGGAGGCACTTAGGTCCATATTTTAAAAAGTATTTGGAAGCCCAAAGATGCAGTAGGAACCAAATGGGATTTTCAAAAGCACCCCGATGCCTAACTCCTACTGAAAATCCCAAAAAGTGCTCATCTGCCTCTTTAGGTGCCTAAATCTGGCCTTCAGTACCTTGTAGGATTGGGCCCTGTCATGAGCTGATGGCCTGGTTGCATAATGGAATCAAATCCAATTAGATGCTGCACAGGTAGGAACTGCTGCTATAAAGATAGCCCATTATTTTAAACACTTTGTAATTTAGAGTGTTACTTGGAATAAAATGTCACCTCTTGGCAAGCGTCAGGTGTTCTGGGCCCTAATGATTATGATTGAGAACCTGTGTGACATTACATTTCATTTGAAAGATCCTGTCATGAAGGTTCAAATGAAGAGTTCTCACTGAGCCATACATGACTTTTCAGAAGCTGAGAACCGTGAAACCGTTCTCTTTGTATCTGCAGAGCTAGAGTTCATGAACCTTTCCTTTCATCCCTACCTCTCTTCTAATTGAAGACCATGTGGCTTTTCATGGGTTTAAAAAAGTATCGGATCAGAATCTCAGTCAGGAGAAGATTACACTCATAATAGCTAATAGGAACAAGGGGGAAAAGTGGCTCTAAGCCACTTTCCGGTTCCCTTGATTTGGAGCTAGCCACTTAATGCCAATTATGCCAACTGCAGAAGTAGTACAGACAAAGCACCATGCATTACATCCCACCCCCCTTTCCACCTTGACATGCCCTGTACGGAGATGGGGAGGAGGGTGCAATGAGTGGTTGCCCTGCTATGGTTGCCCCTTTTGGGCAGCCTTCCATCTCATTTGTTCCGGATTCATACTGCCATAACCTGTCCTCTGTATTGGTGTGGAAATCCTGTTGATTCCAACTGGGAGTCTTGCACATGGAATTGGGACATATAAATGTGTTCGTGGCTGCTCTCGTGGAGGGCGAATAGGTGCTCGGATACTAGGGCCTGTATAAGTGCTGGGACGGAAGTAGAGATAAACATAACAGCAAAGCATGTGTGTGCAAAAATAGAATCTGTTCTGAACTGCAGTCGCCTGTGTTACACATGGAACAAGAATCCCTGTCTCGGCTCCGCTAGCGCAGCTGCATGACACAAATTGTACTGCCCAATCCACATTTGAATTTCTTATGAAACCGTAACAAATTAAAATGCAGGTTTCTTCCCCACCCCTCCCGCTGAAGTTGACAGCCAAATAGAGCACAAAGAAGTAGTAATATCCATACTTCAAGTCCTGTACAATACGAAACAAGGTTTGTTTTCCCCGGCTCTCTAGGGTAAGCTGAGATGCTGAATCTTTTGCCTTACGTGCTCTGAGACAAACAGAATGTAAAATAGTGAACTCAGAAAGAAATATGGAGGGGCAAAACAATGGCTGTTCCCTTTAAAGTTCCCTAAAAGTCTTCCAGCAACATCATTAGGCAGCCCACACAGTCCTCTATACTATGTATTACTTTGGTTATGATTGCAGCACTGGAGTGGCATATGCCTGGTACGGCACTTGTTTGCTTATTTTTTATTGCTTTACAATGTCTTTAGAGCACTGCATCAATCCTGGTGTAAGCATTCGGAATGAATCTTTGTCTGGAGTTAATACAGATTTGGGAGTACAGAAACTCACAATGCCTGGAGATAATTTATAGGACAAATTCTATACATTCCCTCTGATAATCAGTAGTGCCGGCAATAGTTTTGAAATGTAGTCTGATTATTTACCTTCCTTGATTCATGCAAAATCAACACTACCATTGGGACAAATCTCTTGAACCTCTCCACATTTGCATGCAAACTGGCACAGATTTCTCCCCTACTCATCTCACCCCCATAGCTCTTCAGTGCTCACTTTACAATGCGCACTGAAGTCTTTAATGGATGCTCAAGATAACATTCCAATTTTCCCAAACATCCTAGCTTCTCTGGAATTTGAAAAAAATAGATTTGGGGGCTGCATTTCAAATACTCTTCTTTGCCTTGGCTAATCACAGATCTTCCAGTAATGGACGAGCTTTTTGTACCATTCTTTCTAGGGTACACTAAAGCCCCATTTAAACTTGCAACACCCATAACACTGTCCTAAGGAATGGGAACCAGAAAGTGAAAGTGACTGTGTAAGACCGACATGGAACAGAAGGGACTATTTCCAGGCATCAAGGGTAAAGAATTGCTTTCTAACGTAAAACAAGGTACTTTATTAGAATAAGGAAAATATTGTTCCTAAAACTACTCTCTTCGCTTCAACTTCTGCCTAAATCCAGTCTCCTGCCTAGTTTCTTGCTACAGATTGAAAGAAACAGTGCCTTGCACATATATCCACAAGAATGGATAAGGCTCAGCTTTTTCAAATGCAGCTAGTGATTTTTGTATGTCTCCATTGCTGAGTGTTTGACTTGAGACCCTTAATGGGGCTTGATTTTCAAAATACACTGAGCATCACTCTGAGTAATCAAATCCTTTAAAATGTCTCTGGTTGGTCACTCAAAAATTGAGGCATACAAAATCATTGGACATATTTGAAAAGCTGGGCCCCCGAGGTCTATTTTTGTGTCATTTTACGAGCATTAGCGTTAAAATACTTTCTCACCTAGTTCCACAAAAATGGTTTGTCTAATAGAACTAGATCTCTAATGGGTTATTTTCCAGTGGCATGTTCATTCTGTTAACATAATAGTTTCTCTACCTGGTACTGTATGCATTTAAAAGCATTTCACTTTGTGTACATGTTTGTTTTGGTTCATGGAAAATGTGTTTTTGAAGTATGGCTTGTGGGAAACATTTTCAGAAGATAAAGAACACTTCAAACAGGACTTTACACCAACACAACATTTTCTTTAAAACCAGACAACAAACAAAGCATCTAAATGTTTTTGCCTCAGTTCAGGAAAAACAGCAATGCTGCCCAGGTGTTTAAATAAACAACAGAAAAATAAAATCCAGTTCTGGTCAAATACAGATTCCACAATTTAAAGAGACACGTATCCACTCCTAATACATTCAGAGGGCAGGAATCTAGATTTACAGTTTGGGCTATAAAGTAACACCAGATTCAAGGGCCTCGAGCCCTGCGGAAAACTTAGCTCCAGTTCTGACTTCAGAGCTCATGGCCATCTGGACTTATGGCAAAGGCCTGTTTGCTGTGTTCCCTTCCCATTCATGTCCCTTCATCTTGACTGCTTTGTAAATAGTTCAGTTTCTATCCAACTTTAGGTTCCTGAAGTTGTGGTATAGAACTATGTTCTTCACCAACTACATCCAGGAGTAAAAGCAGACATAGAATCATAGAATATTAGAGTTGGAAGGGACCTCAGGAGTCATCTAGTCCAACCCCCTGCTCAAAGCAGGACTAACCTCAGCTATATCATCCCAGCCAGGGCTTTGTCAAGCCTCAGCTTAAAAACCTCTAAGGATGGAGATTCCACCACCTCCCTAGGTAACCCATTCCAGTGCTTCACCACACTCCTAGTGAAAAACTTTTTCCTAATGTCCAACCTAGACCTCCCGCCCTGCAACTTGAAACCGTTGCTCCTTGTTCTGTCATCTGCCACCACCGAGAACAGCCTAGCCCCATCCTCCCTGGAACCCCCTTTCAGGTAGTTAAAGGCCGCTATCAAATCCCCCTCATTCTTCTCTTTTGCAGACTAAACAAGCCCAGTTCCCTCAGCCTCTCCTCATAAATCCTGTGCTCCAGCCCCCTAATCATTTTTGTTGCCCTCCGCTGGACTCTCTCCAACTTGTCCACATCCTTTTTGTAGTGGGGGGCCCAAAACTGGACACAATATTCTAAATGCGGCCTCACCAATGCCGAATAGAAGGGAATAATCACTTCCCGTGACCTGCTGGCAATGCCCCTCCTAATGCAGCCCAATATGCTATTAGCCTTCTTGACAACCAGGGCACACTGCTGACTCATATCCAGCTTTTTATCCACTGTTACCCCCAGGTCCTTTTCTGCAGAGCTGCTGCCCAGCTCGTTGATCCCCAGTCTATAGCTGTGCATGGGATTCTTCCTTCCTAAGTGGGGGACTCCGCACTTTTCTTTGTTGAACCTCATTAGATTTCTTTTGGCCCAATCCTCCAGTTTGTTTAGGTCACTCTGTATCCTATCCCTACCTTGCAGGGTATCTACCACTCCCCCCAGCTTAGTGTCGTCCGCAAACATGTTCTTTGCCATACGTCCCCGGTGGAGCTCTGGGTGCATCTTGAACAGGTTTGGTACTCGCAAATCTAAACCCCTCTGTGTTTAACAATCCATTTGATGGCTACCAACCCAAGTACCAAGTATATTTATAGACTCTCTCCCAGGCCCACTGAGCAGAGTAAACTCCAAACAAAACCTTTTGGGTGAGAGGGAAAATATTTTAATGTTCAGATGGCATGACTGATGGCTTCGCAGTGGCTTGGGGCATGGAAGATGCCCTGCTGTGAAGCTACATGAGAGCATGACTGCACTCCTGTAGCCAGACCCACACTAGCTGTACTCTACCTCGCTTGGGTACCAGAGCAGAGAAGCCGCGGCAGCCAGTGCAGGCTTGCTGCCCACATAATTGCCCAGGATTCTGGGCAGGTTTGTACAGGCCATGCTGACGCCCATGCTGCTGCTGCAACTTCACTGCTTGGAAACCCCAGGCGTACCCTTAGAGACAACATGCTCTGCCCCATCTCCTCCCAGCACTCACTCTGTTAGCAGGATGTCCGAGCTGGTGAATGCAGTCCTAGACCAATACACAGTGATTTTTAATAACAAAATGGCTTTGAGTGGAGCAAGTGTGTTCACAGGTGGTGCAGGTAGTCATGGCTCTAGTTAAGGTTAAACACTAGTTACCATGTCCCATTAATATGATCTTATTTTCAGTTGCTTGTAACAAACTGTTGGGGTTGAAATTTTCTATGCTGAGTGTTTGCCTCAGACTGGATTTCTGGGGGGAAGTTTCATTGTTAATAAGATTATATGGTAATTAACTAGTAGTTTGATGAGTAATATAATGTGATTGGCAAAATCTAGAAGAACTATTAAAAACAGTGATAATTAGAAGTTAGTTTTAGCTTTATAGACTTTAAAAGTGTGTTGAGATTAGGGGTGTCAAAATGTCAGTGTCGCGTGGGGATTGGAGGAGGGGAAATTCACAGCAGCATTATCTGTGCTGTTAAGGAAGCAAGTTACTTTTTAAACTTACTAAATCACTCAGGGAGAGAGCGATACTAGAATCAAGGCCTAGCTTTTCTATAGCATTTCATTAGTGGTTCTCAAAAGCAATTTATGAAGGAGGTCAGTATCATTATACCCAATTTACAGACTGGGAAACTGAGGCACATGGCAGCAAAGTGACTTGCCCAAGGACACCTAGAAGGCCAGTAGCAGAGCCAGGAATAGAATCAAGTCTCCTGAGGCCCAGACTTAAGGAGTCTAAAATTGGATATGCAAAAACAACAAATTGCACGAATGGCAATATGTATATCTAGAAGTAATATTATTTCCTTCTGGGAAGGAATAGTATCCCACAGGCTGCAGTAACATTATGGCATCATCAAAATATATTGTCTGGAATTTGTTCTTTCATAAAAAGTGAATAAAATATATGAATCAAAAGTCACATGCTTGGAACAATAATTTTCTGAGGGAAGGGATGAAAGCCTAAATATCAAGAAACTGAATGAAGAGGGCAACTGAGAAGCATATCGCCAAATAGGGGAGAATCTCATTCTGGCAGTGAGTGGGCTAAATGACCTTAGGTATTTTCTTTCTTTAACACCTATGGACCAAATTCTGCTCTTTTTACTGGGTGCCTGTGTTGTATAATGGGAGATAGGCAAGTTGCATAAATTCAAAGCATGCAGCTTGAAAATTTGCTTCCCCCAATAATAATTAATGCCGTTGCCAGTGTTCTAATGTGCTGCTGAGAAGAATCTAGCTGTAAATTAATTTAGAAGTGTAAACAGATACAAGAGCACAGCTACTGTTAGGTTGGCACACACGACTATTTCTGAACAGACGGTCACTTCCTTTCTCTGCCTGAAATGAACCTCGTCCCACGCACAGCTCCCAAGCCTTTCATTAGTGGTTGTGTTAGTATATAATAGCTATAATGAGAAGCCCATAAAAAATCCAAAGTTAGCTGAGGGGCTTTAACCATTTTAAATACAGCTCTATTTCCAGATTTTATTTAAACTTTAATGACTACCACATAGGATCAAGCAGCAAGAAACAACATTTGTATTACAGTGTTATTATTTAATTCCCATTAGTTAAAAATGCCAGGCTACTGGCCAGTAGTTGAGGAAAATAAGTGGTGACAGGTGAAAGAAAAATACCCTTACCATAGCTCCTCAAACCACTTCAAAGCCTGAGGCACTGCAATGTAATTTACACCTAATGAAATCCAGTGTCATACAGAATTATTTAGCCAAATGTTATCCATTTAGTAGCATGGACTCTGCTTCTTTTAAAGACACAGTGCACTTCCTGGTCATAATTTCCACTGTCTAATTGAACTACAATAGCAGTGCATGAACGCCTTATCTGTCTAGCTCTGTTATTAATTGATTTACTTCTGCTTTTAAAGTCATATGATCAATCTCGCCTTAGATTGGCAGATCTATGCATTCTAAAGCCCTAATTTGCTCTCTAGTTTAATTAGAGGAACAGTCTTATTGGACAGCCTAAAATGTTTAGAGTAAGTCACAGTCCAAATCTGATTATCCTTTTTAATTTTGAATTAAATGCAAAGGCAGTTGGGATGTGTGTGTGTGGGGGAGAGAAGCACATAAGTCTCTTCATTTCAAATTTGACTAAGTATTTTAGAGACTTCTCTTATCCCCAATGGCTGAATTATTGTAACATGGAACATAGAAAATGTAAAGCAATAACTGAAAAGAGATTCTTGGTACAGTATATAGTTTATTATCGGTTTCAAGAGAGAGACAGCAAATAAACTAGATAAATAAATAAATAAATAAAATAGACTGCAAATTTGTATTGATCTGCCTGGTCCTTGAACAGTAAATTTTCCTTCAATGTCAATTAAATTTTGCCTTAATGTTAACAAAGTTAGATTTCAATGGGGCTATTCGCTTGAGTAAAAGGTCACAGGGGTAGATTAGTAAATAAATTGTATATAAACTGATCCACCCTTCTTTTAAAGAAACGAACTAAGTTTTTAAGGAATAAAGAAAAAATATGGGTTAAAAGAGAGATCTAGCAGCCCAACACATCTCACCCGGGGTATTTTCTTCATTGTTTATTAAATACGTGTGCTAAGAGCTGTACAAAAAAAGGTGCAACATCAAGGTCCTCAGGAGCTTACAATCTCAATTTACAATAGATGCCACATGCTGCAGCTCTTCTGGCCTAATACCACAGTTAGTCTCATTGATTACATGAGATTACTTGCAGACTAAGTTATTTCTCAGTGTGAATAAGAACAGCAGAACCTAGCCCTAAGTAAAACACTGCAACAACCTGGAGCATAGGTGTGGAAAAGTAGTCAATGAGTTATCTGTTCGTGCTCTAGTCTTTGTACATGAGCATCGAGTTTGTTAGTTACTTTGTAAATTAAAAAATAAATATTACTGCCCTTTAAGTAGTCATTTACTGAAGATGCTTCTACCATCTTGTTAGAGCATTTTTATCACCATTTGCCTTAGAAATTTTCTTTGTATCCCAGACCTAAGTTCCACTCTTGTAATATAATTTGCTCATAAGGGTCAACAGCAATTTTAAGCAACATTAACATGCATATGAATGTGACCCTCCACGTTCCTTAATAAATATTGTAACTGATGGAAAGTGCATTATTATTTGACAGAGCCGGCTCTCATTGACTTCAGTGGAAGCAGACTTGGGCTGTGTTATGATGAGCATGCTTTTCTTTTGGGCTGGGGACAAGTTGATTTTTCAGGCAATTTACGTGTGCAATTATGTGTGCCTAATGTGCATGCTCAGCTAACAGAATTGTGCTTGTAGATCAGGTAATTTCACACACATACACTGATTCATTGCCTCATCTGTGAATGGGGTTAGTGATATTTACTTAGGGCCCAGGAATTTAGTGAGATTTTATTTGCTAACAGATTCTCTTTTACCAGGTGTTTTCAATGCATCTATCACCATAGTATCTAAAACCCATAACTGTTTGTAAAAGGGCTGTGGATGAGTAGTGCCAGGGAAGTTGAAAGTAATGTTTTTACCAAAATACTTTTATCTCTTTAAATAGAGGCTAGCAGTACAGTGGAAGGATGATTTTAGGATTTGTGGGATTTAGGAGACCTGGATTCAATTTCTGGATCTGCCACAGATTTACTCTGAGACATTGGGGCAAATTACTTAGTCTTACCATGCCTCAGTTCTCCATCTGTAAAATGGGGATAATTGTATTTTCTTTCTTCTACTCTTTGTCTTATCTATTTATATTGTAAGTAATTCATGGAAAGAAAGAACACTCTTTCACTATGAGTGTGTACAGGGCCTACCACAGTGGAACCCCCTATTATTTACAACCTCTAGGTGTTCCCTAATACCAATAATCAAAAACTGACCAAGCTGAATTAAGATGGCTAATACACTGGCAAAGAGTTGCTTTGGCATACTGGTGTTCAGCCACTTATTGGAGGACTGCAGGCCACATTGTGTGCAGACTCGGCTTAGAAACTGCTTTAGAGGCAGATTATTAGCAAATCAAATGACAAAAACAGCATTGCTTTAACATAAATTTGCTTTTTGTTTTCTCCCTCTCCCCACGGATGTGTGGATGCCAATAATCTTGCAGAGAAGTAAGTAGAATTATACAGGCCCCAGTCCCAACTGTGGCATTTGCATTGTCAAATCCAATGAGTCCCTCTGGATCACGGCAGTGCTGCTATAGAACATGTGCTGCAAAAAACCCAAACCCAAAAATGCTTTTCTCTCCCAGCCTGGAATGTTTTGGGATTGACATTCTAAATTAAGATTCAAAATGCTCCATGTTTATATTTCAATCAACAAACCTAATTGTCAGATGGTGGGTTTGAGTTACCGGCAGTAATCAGAGTTGGTTGGAAATTTTTTTGACAATTTTTTTTTTGGCCCCCCCCCACACACACACAAAAGGCTGTTTCATCAAAACAAGCTTTCATGGGATAAGGTCAGTTTTGACAAATTTCCCGACTTTGAAAAGAGTTCTGATATTGTCTAAATGTTTTGTTTTGACATTGTCCAAATGAAAAATTCCAGTTTTCTGGTTCAGAAATGATTGTTCATTTCAAAATTTAAGCAAGAGTTTAAAAAAAAAACCCAAAAATTAAGAAATGGCTGAAATCAAAAGGGTTAAAATGTATGGACATGAAATGTTTTGACTGAGTCCAAACTGAAATCTTTTCAGATTTTTCGGTTTGAGAAAAAAATTTTAAATTTTGACTTTTTGACATTATTTGGGACTCAAGAATATTTTGAAACCTCAGAAATTCTAGTGAAATGGGAAAACAATTTCCACTCCAGCGCTAGCAGTAATAATGATATTAGGGGAATGCTGTAGGTCCGACTCACTTCATAGTCAACAGGAGTTTTACCTGAATAAGTTCAAGACTGTCGAATTTGTAGCTGGAGAATTTAAATGAATAAAATGATTTATATTAATATAATTGAAGTGACTATTTAATGTTGCTTATTACTTATTTGTATTATGGTAGCACCTACAAACCCCTGCCAAAATGGGACCCACATTCTGGGACTTTCAATGTGCTGTAGCAGTGTATAAACAAGACGTTGCTGCGTGGCAAGCTGGTGCACTGTAGATTCACAGTCCAGCTTGCCACCCAGTAACTTTCCCCGTAGACAAGCCCAAAGTGAGTAAAATTAAGCACATGTGTAAGTATTTACAGGATCAGGCTCTTAGATGATAAGTGGTTATGAAGAAGGGTCTATGTTTAGTTGTGTATATTGTACAGTTCTAAACATAGCTGTTACTTAAATAGCAAACGGTGATGGGGTTATTTATTTTTTCAACAACAGCTCGATCCTCTTTTTTTGCAAGGGTGAGGTCTGCAAGGTCAAGATTCAAATTTGTATTTCTAAAACCCAGAAAAATCACAGATGAAGTTAGAAGAATTCAGGAATAACTGGCCACAAATCCTTGAATGTTTCAGGTTCAGGGTGCATATTTCTCAAAGCAAAAACTCAGTGGTTTCGTATTGCTCTCCAAACAAGCAATGCCTGGTATTTGCTTCACTGTTCACTGAATCTGAGAATGACAGAAAGGATGTTGACATTTTGTGCCACACTTAAGAGAAGAAACAGATCATCTGCCTGTGAAAGGTGCTCTATTTTATTTGCAAAAAGACAAAACTCTGAAACACACATCAAATAAATCATACAATAAAAACAGTTTTTTAAAGGGAGTCAGTATTTTGCATATGAATATTAGATGACATCCGTGCAAATATAGAAATGATAATTTTCAGTATCTCACAGAGCAGTGACAAATATAGTACAAGGAGTTATGGTAACCAAACTGTCTTAAATCTACAGCCTCAAATAAAAAAGAAGGCTCCATAAAAATTTAATATTCATGCAATAGGGACTCTTTCATTGTTATGAAAACTGATTAGGACCAATCATGGCATCTGGCTTGTATGATTTACTCCCTTCCCCCCACCAGAAAGCAGGGTGGTGAGGGAATCCAACCCAAGGGGGAAACAAAACTGGCAAACATTCTTCCAGTAACATTCCAGAGGAGCTACTACTTTGCATTTGGTACACATGCAATCCTCACCATGTGGTACACATGCTCTTAGAAGGGCCTGAGTGGACATTAGTAATGCAAATAAGGGGCAAAGGGGACAGAATAAAATTAAAATGTGTACAATTATTTTCTAGCATACCAGCAACTGCATTTGTCTAGTGCGTTGGGGGGGCGGGGGAGGGAGCAGTTGATAATTTTCTTGTAAAGACATGGACAAAGCTTTTTAAAGAAGTCACACAGCTAAAATAACCATATTGTTAGACAATGACTCATGGGAACAAAGAAGACAATGCTATCTAGGATCATTATGCTGGTGCCTTTAATCATAATGTTGGTACAGTTTCCCCTCACACTGACCTAGTTTACCTAGTTTAGAAAGCTAAATAAGCATTGCTTTTTGCAGTACATTTAGCTAGACCTAAATATATACAAGTGTTTCTTTTGTGAATGACAATTACTGATTTGGGGTCAAATTCTGTTCCCAGTGTAAATCCAGAGTAACTCCATTGAAGTCAGCTCACTAAAGTTTTACACCAATATGTCTGAGAGCAGAATTTGACCCACTGCATTTGAAAACATCCCATTTGGCCATCTGAGACTGTATTTCCAGAACACAATGTCCCAGAGTAGCTACATGTATCAAATTTATCTTTCTGTAGCAAAAGTACATCTGATCAGAAACAAAATACAGGTTTAAAAAAGTGCTATTTAAAGTGTTAACTGGAGCTGGTCAGGGAATGTTTTGTTTCTATGAAAAATATTGATACAAAAGAAAGGTTTTATAGATTTTTCTTCAAAAGTTTGGGGTTTTCATTGAGAAGCTGGAAACCAAAAAAAATTCAGCTTTAGGATTTTCAAAGACTATCAGAAAATTTGTTCAAAATTGACATTTCCAGGAGAAATTTTTATTTTGAGAAAAACTCTATTTTTGGTCCAAAAATGTTTTTGATTGACAAACTTTGACCAGGTCTGTTGATGCTCAAAATTGTCCACACATTTTAAATTGACATCAGATTTAGGACATATGTGTATTTTTAAAGAAATAATTGGTATTTTGTGTCAACTGGATTAATTCCTTTTATGTTTAGTATAGTTTTGGGGTTTTTTTGGAATAAGACATACTCATTTTTATTAATATAACATTTTCACATGCCCATGACTGCTGTATACTATCTGAACTCAGAGATGGTGGAATAAAGTCGTGAGTCATCTCCATGAATTTCAGGGTGAAAATTGGTCTGTTTCATACAGGAAAATTCACCGCCTTGCAAGGCCCTTGATGTCTATCTGCATCAGTTAAGCTTTGTGATGTGGTTGCTTGCATTAAGCCATAGTACCTCCTATGTTTCATGGATCTGTGCTCTGTCCCTACAGACTGGCCTAAAGGACAATGATAAAAATGGACTAAACAAGGGGCCCATGGGATCAAGTTACACAGATTCAGTGACCCTAACCCAGATTCTGGTGCTGCGGATGGTTGCAGATGCTATTCCAATGAGTAGGTTTTGGGGGAGGGGGGGGGGGAGGAGAGAGAGACTGTACTTCACCTGTTACCTGACGAGAACTAGAAGCATTTTTTTGCAAAAGTTTTCATGAAAAATGAAAAAAATAAATCCTTTTTTAAAATCGGGAAAAAGACCAATATTTGAAAATTTTCAGCCCGCTAGCCTGGTTGGCAGGGTGAATTTCAAAGACACCTCGCCTCCTTGAATTTCACCTGCATATTGTATCCTATTCCTTGGCCTTTGCATGAGTGAAGTGAATTTCACATTCTGTATGTGAATGTGACGGTGTGGATGTACAAGGTGGGATTTTCAAAAGCTTTCAGCACTGGCTGAATTCTATTCCCACTGAAGTTAACAGTAACATGTCCGTTAAACTTTGGTGGGATCAGGCAGACCAAAACTAAATGCTTTAAAAAAACTCTACCCATACAATATCACACACATATAGTACATACACGAGTTTAGTTTTTCATAGAGAGGCTGAGTAGAGGGCTACTATCCATATTATTTTGGGCCCAATTCTGGGCCATTATGCTAAAAAATCAGAATATATTCTAATGAGAAAAATCAGTCTATTGAATGCTACATAGGTCCTGTCATTCCAAAACCAGGAATGGCTTCTCCTGAGAGAAGAGAAATTAAACCACAGCAGATTTTCTTTGTAAAGAAGGCTTTTTCAAAAACAAAAATAAAGGAGAGAATTTTTAGGTAGGATGTTCAAAAAAACCCCCCAAAAAACTAGACCACTAGGCAATTTGGAAAGGTGCAGGTTTATTTTATAAAACCAAACTTTGCTTCTGTCAGTGTGTAACATGAAAGTATCCTCTAATTTTATCTCCAGCTACCGCATTCTCTGAGTTACAATTGCCAAAAAAGGTCAAAATATCCTAATTTTACATTCCTTCAAGTCACTACATGGAACAGAAGTAGTAGTACTATAATGCATAATTCAGAACTCAGATTTCATAAGACAACATCAGAAACATCACTTTAACCACACTAATTCCTTCACCGTTAACATGAGTGGGTGTTGGTGCAGTCGAAGCTGAAAAAAGCCATCTAATTTCAGCAAGTGTACCACAAGCCAACTTGGCAACCCTCCACTTGGATCAGACAAATGTCTGCTCTGTGGAAGCTGAAGGCACAGTGATAATTATCATAGCTGATACTGCATCAGTGGTAATGACAGTGTGGTTTATAAATACGAACCAAACTCGGATTCTCTCTTTCACAAGCAGGGATTTGGTATTGCTGTGGGAACCCAACATAAATGCTATGGAGCTGAATGTGGCCATTGATCCAAACCCAACCACATCTATGTGAAACTGGAAAGTCATTCATTAGCTCTAGTGCATGTTTAGTTATTGCACATGTTTGTCTTAATGGAAGCTGGATAGTTCTATGCCTATTACACAGGAACTATAGTGAATCTAGCACAACCAGTAAAGGTGCAGATGCTGCCACCTTCTCTGATGGTTCTCTTCAGGTAGTCCCATTGTAAGGACAATGGTATCTGGCCCTTTCTGAATAATATATCAGCTCAGTTAGGAAGTGTTGAGGGGAGAGAAAAACAATTCCATGGGGATATTGCTGTTAAGCCATTATCAAAATCTGGTGTTTATTGTATCTTCAAGTAGTTCTGTCCCATAAAGGACAGAAGGGATATTCTGTTAAGTCTAGAGAACTATCAACACAAAGGATAGGATCATCTGGGCATACATACTTAATCTGTTCCCTGCCATTGTTAGGGTCTCAGGCATTGATGGCATCTTGAGGATTTTACTTCACTTCTTTAATGGATAAAGCTTTATTAACTAATACTATTATCAAAAGCTTGCAGATTCTTAAGAGGAAGGCACTGTTCCCTTCCAGAGAACTATTATTATACAAGTAATTACTACTACTTGTCTTGTATGACCACCGAATAATGCCTCTCATTTCACTGTTATTAGAAAAGATTCATAATGGATAGTGCTGGTTGGAAAATGTCCTCCCTTCCTCCCTCCAATGGAAAACTTCTTTTCAGTAAAAAATGAAAAACTGACAAGTTTATATTTGGCAATACCATCACAGTGCCTCTTGGGAACTGTAGTTCAGATGTCTCATGTGCCCGTTTCTCCTCTATGGGCTGGGCTCCATGAACAGACTACAAGTCCCATGATGCACCATAGTTCCCCTTGCTGCTCAGCTTCTATGGTGCTTCATGGGAGATTTAGTCCAACTGTGGAGCCCAGCCCATGGAGCAGAATGGAGACACAAGACACCCGAACTACAGAACTGAGGAAGTACAACAATGAAGATTTTCCTTTGAAAGCAAACACTAGTCATGACAAAATCCATTTGTTCAAAAACCAAATTTTCCATTGAAAAAAGATAGTATTGACAGAAAATGTTCAAACCGCCTAATAATGAAATATGGTAACTCAATAGTTGTGTCCCGTGCTTTATTTTTTGTGCTGAGCATCACGTTTCACACCATCTCCCTAAAAGATGAACAGGCAATTCAGAATAGAAACAGGCTCACTATTTGAGTTAAAGCCACTTATTTTCCTTTTCCCTTTGTCAGTTTGAGTCCCTATCAGACTCCATCTTTCTCCATAACTGTGAGGTGGCCTTTTTTGCTCACCAAAAGATAAGAGCAGTAAAAGATCAAAAGAAAACTCCACAAAAGTTTAAATTTTACTTTCCTCCATATTTTTCATCCAGGGACAGGTTTTGCCTCTCCCTATGGAAGAAATGTGGTCTCTAAACCTTGCAGCTCCCCCATATTTACTCTTGAGACAGGATCATTTACATAAAGGCCCTATTTCTCTGAAGTCCAGTGCAGCTCTTCTTAGTTCCCTGAGCTTCCCTTCATTAGAGATTATTCAGGGGAAGCGAATTTTGATCTCTTAGTTATGAGTATTACATCTATCTTCATCACTGAAGTGTCTAACAGAAACAGTAACACATACTTTCTTTTTTCTTTCTTCTCAGTCTGTAGGGGAAATAGTTTGATTTGGGGCTTTTTCAGTCTGTGTTTGTGTATATGGATATGTATATGGATGGGACGCTTACTGAGGTGGAGCTAAGTGATTAGTGGAGCAAATTGGAGAGATGACTTTTGCAATCAGATGAAGCTAATAGTCACTATTTTCTCTTCTAGTAATCTAGGTTCAGCTCCCATTAGATCTTGGCCTTACAAGTCTCCCCTTGTTGGTCAACAGTTTCATCATTCAAGTGGAATTTAGCTGCCATGGAAAGTGATCTTTCAGAAGACCACCAGAATATGAGAGGAATTTGCTGGGACCAGATGGCATTCACACTTGATGGAGTTTATCACCTTCCCCCCACACAATGTTCTGAAAAACATTCAAGTCAATGCCTATAAACCTGATGTAAGTCCCTGCTGGCTGGTGAGAGCCAGCGAAGAGCTACTGTGTCCTTTACTAACAGAGATCACCAACACCATCTTCGGAGAAGTAACCTGCCAACCTCATTGAAAAGTCCATTTGTCCGCATGATCCTCAAAACATGCCACACATGCCAAATTCTCAGATTATTGTCCCATCTCCAATTTATATGAGTAGCAAATCACAACACACATCATTTAGCAGCTCAGCTGTGCTTGCTGGCACATTGACAAATCTGTCTACTCAACTCATCTGAAGTAGCACCTGGGTGTAGTCCTTGCATACACATTTTAGGGAAGCACAGTATTCCTCCCTCGTGGCTCCAAACCGATTCATAAGATAATCCTAACTCTTTGTGGGGGAATAGACAGTTTCCAAATGAAACAGGTGTATCTGTATAACCAGCTTCTTTGGGCTGTGCCCCCTTGTCGTCCTCCAGTTATGACATGGTGGAGCCCCACCTGTTGTAGGTATGTTAGAGTCTAAAACAAAAAGTGAACTCAAAATCAGGTTCATCAGAGGATTTGTCAGCAAGATCCTACCCTTCTGTTCCAGACAGGGTGACATGCAACTACTTCCTTCTCTTGTCCATCTTCCTGGGCCTAGTTGTTCCATCCACCAAATGGCTAGTCCAGGTAACAACCTGACTCAAGTTGTTGGCTGAAACCAGGCTTCCTTTATCGAGGAAGTAGAAGAACTCTGCTCTCCTTCCTGATCAGCCCTCAACTGGGATTGGTCTCCTTCTTTTAAATCCCCTGTCCATGACTGACTTTAGAGGCAGGTAGAGGACAGGGTCAACTGGGCCCACAGGTTCTCCTTGACCCGCTCATTGCCAGCATGGAACCTGCATGCCCCATCACACTCTGAAATTGATACTTAAGTATTACACAGTAGCCTCAGACTCTGGATTCTGCTTTTTTATTTTTCTCCTACACCAAATGTAAAAAAGTTGTTGTTTGTGTACAGCATGCACATTAGCACAGATAAACTGTTCACTGAGTGTAATGATTAATGATTGAATAGTGCAGTTGTTGCAAAAATAAGTCATGCAGTGAAGAGAGATCTGAAGATTATATCTAACACCAGGGGATGGCTTATTAATCTTACTTCTTGAAGAATTCGTGAGTAAATCATTCTCCTTTATTAATGATATTTCACTTTGCTCTGCGAGACATCTTTTATACATCCAGAAGGGCAATTATCTGTTTAGGCCAGGAAACAATATTAGTTACAGCCAGTGCTTGAATGTTTGATCTAAGTCACTTAAATAAAAGGGGGAAAAAAAGACACTCCAAAGACCTACTATAAACATGATTGCATTTAGGAATGCCTTATTTGGTTCCTCTCTATCTGGAAATGACAAATTGTGTATGTTTTCAAACATCAATTATTGTGGAGCTTGCATACTCAAACTGTGATAACAATTCAAGAAAAATTACATGACTTTTATCTCTTCTAGGTCTGGAAGAATTCTGTAAGGTGTTAGGTAGTTAACCATATTCTGGAATGCTTTATTAATATAACAGTCTTTCAAAGGCAGGTCTTAAATTCTTGATAGGAAAAAGTAGTGAAAGACAGAAAGGGGGAGTCTATAATTAAAAAAAATATTTTCTAGGTTCAAGGCATCCATTTTTCTAGTTGTCTATCATCTGCTATTCAGCACAGACTAGAGGATTTAGAGCGGGAAATGGGACACCAATTTAATCGATTGCTTTAAGAACTGCAACAAAAATTTAAATGATCCAAATGGAAATCTATAAATCAGCCCCAAAAGGAGTTTCATTAACTTGCTTAAAGTACTTTTAGTATGAAAATTATACATTTTTAAATTATAATAGCAATTGCATTAGATAACAGAACATATATATATATATATATATATATATATATGACTCACTAAACTTTGACAAATACATTTTCAAAATATCACTGAGTTATGATAATCTTTGAGATTCACATATGCATGATTGTATAGACACAAAGTTGTTGTCTTTATTTGACTAGCAATTCATTGAGGGGTGGTATTGTCTCCTGGCTAAGGCACTGGACTCAGAGACAGAAGACCTGAAATGAGGGGAGAGAGGGTCCATGTTAGGGTTAGGAATAATTTTGTCCCATACGGAGATGTGCTTGTGGCTTCCTATAATACACATTTCACATAGACATTTTAACCTTTGTGAGGCTGGCATTTTATACATACAAGCCTATGTCTGGCGAACACTCATATGTAGGCCTGCACTCCCACCAAAATCTCCCATTGCTTCTTTATTAGATATTGTAATGATTGGGTGTACATGCATATGTAACTACCCTCTACTGGATGGAGTTAGAACTGTGCATCACTGCTAGGAAAAATTTTGTGTTCGAATAATTTATTTACCAAAAAAATGCAGTTTCGGGACAACCAAAACTATTTGCGAATTAGGATCTAATTCAGCTAATAGTTTCAGCCAAATAAATAATGATTTTAAAAAAGTTAAAGTGTTTCATTTTGAAGTTTAGCTGGATTGCATAAAAACACCCCAAAACATAATGGAAAAAAAGTAAAAAAAATAACAAAAACAAAAATCCTGACCCAAACTTTTTTTTAAATTTTTTTTTGTTTCAGTAAGAAAAAAACTGAAAAAAAATCAGTTTAAATTGTAATTATTATTATTTTTTTAAAATTATTTTTCATTTTGGTCACTGAACCAAAAAGAAATCACATTCACTTAAATCTAGTCATACACACTCTACTGCTGGTGGGAGTCCTTTGAGATCAAATAACTGCAAAGGCACATTTGTAGCAAGGGATCAGAGCTTTGTCATGTGAAGAAGCAACTGGCCATGACATGCAGCATAGTGACAACCATGAAGTTTTTAGGTGGGCAAGGAATCAGGGTATATATACAGTGTGTATCTATCTATCTATATTGATATATAGGTGCAGTCTGAGGAATATTCTGATAGTGATGGCCTGTGCTATAAACACAATTCAAAATCAAGATTTTAAAGCCCAAAACATCTCAAGACTTGAATGAACTTGGTTTGAGTTCAGCCAGCTTTCAGAAACCAGTTGTGGCTTGCAAATACTTCACTAATGTATATAAATATTTCTCCCCAGCAGAATATTAATATTTTTGGATGACAATGTACATTCCTTGCCTGTTGTTCATTGATGCATTTCAACTTTGAACCTTGTTCCCCAGGAAGAACATGGAGCATCTGTGTAGCCACTAGTTTCATCTTCCGGCTCCAGTGACCGTGTGTAAAAGTAAACCTTTCCTTGTTTATATTCAGGGGGGGGGGGGAAGGGAGTGGGAGGGACGTTTCTCTCAAAACCGACCTTTCACATTTCTGGGCACATGCACACAGGAAACCAGTATGGACTGCTAGGACAAAATATGAGGTCAACTGCATTCAGTGGGATCCAGATTTGACCCATAATGCAGATGTTTATACGAAATGGATTGATTTCCAAAGTCTGGATTAGACCTTCCGAAAAGCACAGGTGAGATCACATTTTGGATTAGCTCATTATAGACAGAGGAGCCAGCTGAAAAGGTCAGATAGAGACCCATGTTTCCTCAAAGTACAAATTTTGCTTTGGATTCATCATCAGTAATCTTAAAGAATAAAATTAAGTATGGCTATAAGTGTGTTTGCAAATTGCATCCTGCTTTCATTGGAGCTCTGCTCAGTCTGATTTAGGCCTCAGTGACTTGAAAGGATGGTCTCAAAGTGATTTGAAAGAAAGAATAAGTGTTATTAATATTGATTTTTCTCTTCTCTGAGAATTCCATGTAGTCCTGCTTAGAGAGGTAATGTAGCAAGAAGCAGCAAATGCCCATCATTTCCGGCAGGTGCCTGGATAATTTGGAGGTAAATATGTGATCTCCTTATGACTAAGTAGGTACCCCATCTGCTGTATGAACCCAATTTTTTTCAGATTCTCCTGGAATAGCTCTAGGTCTATTCAGATT
Organism: Emydura macquarii macquarii; assembly: GCF_026122565.2. Lineage (NCBI taxonomy): Eukaryota > Metazoa > Chordata > Testudines > Chelidae > Emydura > Emydura macquarii. The sequence goes on from NW_027130432.1 coordinate 7,234,681, forward strand.
TCCCTTGCCAGACCTGCTTACAGGAAGTACATTATTCATATAGCTATACCAAAATAATCAGCAGTTAGAAATGAATCTCAGTTGATAGTGACTCTATCAGCATTTTTCCCCTTTTTTTTTTTTTTTTTTTTTAAAGTAATTAAAAAATGAATCTTTGGAAGAGGAGTATGTACAGTATGTCATAAAGCCTCTCTGAACTACCTATATATTTACCCCTGAAAGTGAATTCTTTATAAGACCTAGGATATCAAAGAAACGATGGATCAAAGTAGTTTTAATAAGCAACCCAGTGTTTGTAGAACCTGCACTTTCATGTATCATGTTTTGTTCAAGTTTTTAATTTTGGTTCCTCACCACAGAAGGCACTTAAGATAACTATCTATAACCATATTGTCATGTTGAATCCTTTGATTATTTAACATGTACACCTTAGTGAAACAAAAATACCTTTTCCCTCATAATATTTGGACTTCATTGTATTTTTTACATGAAACAGATTTGATTTGCCTGATAGATTCAACATTAAGTAGTATCATTGTCTTTACTATACTTCCATATACATTAGTAGTAAATAATTCTGTCTGTTTATATAGCATCAGATTTATAAGCACATGAATTAATGTAATCTGTGCCCCCTTGATCCTGCCTCATTCTTTTCCTTAATATCAAAATAAATATATACAGCAAAAAGTCCTGAAGAACTACAGAAAATAAAATTAACATGCCCTTGGCAGAGAATCCAGTCAGAATTTTGCTCAGTGCACATGGGACTGTTTTGGGGTTTTTTTTACGTAGTAAAATCAATTTCCTCATCCTCTTTTTCAGCCAAAGCTCTGCTATGCTTACAAATTGTTTTCCAGTGGAAACAAACTGTTTTGTAAAGGAAAAGGTCCTTATATATTTGATCTATAGTTGTAATAACATTGTCAACAAAGAATGAGAATTATTGCACTGTTTAAACTCCAGGTTAAAAGTAAAGTCTGAAAGAGTGAGGAACGTAAGTGCACAGTGTATGCAAGAAACAGTCATGACAAATGGGATCTGGTAGCTATTTCAACTATACATCTGGGCATAACACTTTAGCTCTGAAAATTACTGTACAGTCAGTTAGGAATTTGTATGAACTGTGAGTTTAAAACCTTAACGGAAACATACTGTAGTATAAGTAAAGTAGACAAGTGCTTAAACACACACACACACACACACACACCCCATTGCCAAAATTTATGTTTACTATGTTAGCTCACCATACCTTGAGATTTGGTAACCAGGAATATCTGAATTGCACATGGTACCATTTTTGTGGTTTCCTTTGAAAATTCAAAAACCCAAATCCCACCATAGGAAAATCAGTTTTATATGGTATATTGGAGGACAGCCATAGGAAATCACATTCAAAAGGAAACATAGCTCTTAAACCTATTTATTCCTAATTTAATTGTGACTACTACTGCTTATATTAAATGCACTTCTAAATATCCCACTTTATGAAATGTACAAAAAACATTCTAGGATGATGGCGTATTCTAGCTGGACTAAGGGAATTCCAGATCAATGCACTTTTTAATAAAGTGTTGGAATTCTTTTCACATTATGCTTCATTTTATCACCTTTTAGTGCACAGCAGCAGGGTCTAGATGGACAGTTAGCGCACGGCATGCTGGAGCATTAGATTCATACCCCAGCTTGCTGTGCACTGACTGCTCGTTTAGTCAAATAGTCAAAGTGCATTTTCATAGTGTAGACAACATCTCTGTGGGTCATTGACATCCCTCCTTTCATTTGGGACCATGTAGGAATGCTCTGGCAATCACAGCAATTACTTGCGCGTAAAAGTAACTCTACATTTAGTGTAGTTTTAGCTTCCTTTTAGCTTCCGTTCAGCAGAAGGAAACAAAGAGAGCCAGCATCACGTGACCATCCTGTTCTCCATGGATTGCTACCAAGCGCTTTGTAGACCAGCAATGACCCATGGAACACACTTTGGGAACCCCTCTTCTAGAATATATATGCAAAACCAACCAAGCAACACCAAGCCCAATCCAAAATAGAAATCTATGCTTGAGAATTTCAGATGAACCCTTCCAGTTTGCATTGCCTTGCATTTGTCAAAATTGCATCTAGTCCTCAGAGAACAATGGGAACTAATGTTAGACCTAACGCTGTGCAGAGAATATTGGAATAGCATTGTATGATAGTCCCTAAATATTTTAGGAACCAACATACATTCCCTTGCCCCGTTTACATGTACTGAGCCAAGTGAAAAAAATCGAGTCTTCTAATTACACAAAATGATTCTTGATAGCAGTAGTGGTGGACAAATTGGATTCTTGACGATGGAAATCCCAAATTCCATCAATATAGCTGATGGAAATAATTGTTGGTGATAATAACTATTTGGGGCCATATAAAAAAGATCTCTCAGTGTTTATGTTTGTTGTATCTTTGCTATGAGAGTCTTAGTTTGCTAATATCTAGCATTCATCTTCATTGCTCAGATGCTCAAATAAGAGTCTTTGCATACACTATAAGATGATCTCTAACAAGTTTTTAAAGTATTATGAATTGATAGCTTATATCAATATTATATGGTCACTATATAGTGGTCTGCACTATAATCTGTGTCTTGCATCAGTAATTACCCTATCTTGCCATAAAACAAATGATGTACATATAATGGACCTGGTTCTCCACCCCCCTTACACTGGTTTTATGTAGTGTACCTCCACAGAGTTCTATGGCATCACTCACCCTAAAGTAAAACTGGTGTAATGGAAGAATCAGTTGAGTAACTCAATTGGCTCTGAGCATTTAAAACTT